>NC_134358.1:374418487-374790713 GCF_048569485.1 Anomaloglossus baeobatrachus | reverse complement strand
GAACCCCAAACTTCCTCTGGTAGAGACAGTGCAAAAATTGCAACACAAGTAATGGGTAATGTCAGGTCTCGGCCAAACTGGAAGGATGAATCCCATTTCAATATTGATCAATTTTAGATTCCGTGGAATCCCAGAGAATGCTAACTGCCATAGTGTACAGTGCCTTGTGTAAAGCTTAGTATGAGTATAGTATGGGGGTGTTATTTAGAGTTTGACCCAGGACCTTTTAATCTTAAAGGGAATCTGTCAGCAATAGGGATGAGCGAACCCGAGGGTCGGTGTTTGTACCGAACACACTTTATTATAAAACAACACCACCAGAGTCCGAGTGCTTTACCTATGCAAACCACCCGCGCGAGTATCGTTGTGCCCAGGTACTCTCAGTGCTCAGCCTAGTGCGAGCCACATGCAGTGTTTGATCGGCTCTCACTGAGGATCACAACAGCATGATCCAGTGTAGTGTGCAGCAAAAAAAAAAAAAAAAACCACCGTTCCTCCCCCGGAAATGCTTTGTTTATGACTGCCTGCACATGGGTGGACTTTTTCAAAAGTCCGACTACACCCACCGAACCGAACTTCCACATGTCCGCTCACCTCTAGTCAGCAGGTTTTTGCTATCTCATCTAAGAGCAGTATGATGTAGGCAAAGAGACTCTGAATCCAACAATGTATCATTTAGATTACTGGGTGCAGCCGTTCTGACACAATCAGAATTTTTAGATTTAGTCATAAGCAGAGCTGAGAGAGCTGTCCCCACCCACACCAGGCTCTCCATAGAGATTGTACATTGTCAGTGAGGTGTCACACAGAGGATGGGTCGTGCCGGACTGCCCTGTGCGTGACATTGTAGTCTGAGCAATGATAAAGGTCCTGCTGCTTAAACAAACATAGCAAATATACAACAAATGGGGCTGTAACAAGACCGGCAGCCCTGAATTTTCTGTGTTAACCCTTGAAGCATGCTGGTTTCAGCTTACATAGCAAAAATCTGCTGACAGATTCCCTTTAATGCTTCAGCATACCAAGCCTGTTTAGATAATTGCATGCTTCCAACTTCATGGTATGTACTGGGTACAGCTATACTGGAAAATAAAAGTCCATAAAAAGCATGAATCTCATGGGTGAGTTTGGTGTGAAAGTTCTGAGTGCTCTGACATTAACCCCACTTAACATTTTTAGCATGGCTGGTACACTGACTGCACGCCAAATTGTCAGTGTCTGATCTCACATATGTTCTATTAACGGACTAGACATTTTCCAATATTTTGTAGAAGGCCTTCTCAGATGAGGGAGCCAAACCGGCTGACATTAAAAGGTTAAGAGCAGATTGTGCTTGCTCCGGTTTTGTTAGAGATTTCTGAGGCTGATGTTCCGATTGTCTCTCACATTTGGCCTATGTCGCAGTTTTCATCGGTGTGTTGTTATATAAAGCAAAATGTTCTGCTTGATGTAAACTAGACTCAGCAGTGTCCCCTGTGAAAATGACAGCGCTCTACAATCTAAATGTGCAATGGGAGAGGCCGTCAGGTCCTCCTCATCCGTGTACGTGAGGTGTATTGCAAGGCTTCCTATAGCAGCCCTCACTCCTAACATCACATCCTCTTTTCCTTCTCAGCTAAGTGTATATACTACTACAAGGACTAGTATTAGTGCGGAGAACAATGTGGATTTGGTTTTGAATGTTGACAACTTTGACCTGGAGTCAAGATTTGAAAGGTAAGAGCTAATAGTGTGAGTAAGTCATTGGTGTTGGTTTTATTTCTTGTAATTTATTGTATACTTACGTGGCTACCACACTAATCAATAGGAAGGGAAACCCCAAATTTCCCTCCGCAGGTGAAACGTTCCATTCAATTAATGACCATTAATATAATCTATCCAACTGCTAAGCCTAGTTAATATTAGGCTTCGGTGGGAGGCAGGGGTCGTCCTATTGAAACACTTTCTTTCTCTCATCCCATTTCACTTAAAGGGGAACCTGTCAGGTCCCATATGCATTCTGAGCTATAAGCAGGGTGATGTGTGGCCTAGTAACCCCCTTCCTACCCATCCCTGTGTTGTAATAGTGTGTAATATGAATGTATAAGGCTACATGCGCACGCTGCTTCTTTTTTCGTGTTCACAAACTGCAGCCAAAACTGCACCTTGTCAGAGAGAGCCTGGAAATGTCACAAAAAAATGTAGGTGCTTTTTTGATGCGTTTTTTGCTGCTTTTTTGGTGCATATTTTGGCTGCAGTTTTGTCAACAACTGTTTCATGTATTTTTCAGTTCAAAACAAGCCCATAAAGCTTGTTGAATTGAAAAAAAAAAAAATTAGAAATAAATAATTAAAAAAAAACTGGCGTGCGGTCCCCCCCCAATTTTAATGCCAGCCAGATAAAGCCATACGGCTGAAGGCTGGTATTCTCAGGATGGGGAGCTCCACGTTATGGGGAGCCCCCCACCCTAACAATATCAGTCAGCAGCCGCCCAGAATGGCCGCATCCATTAGATGCGACAGTTCTGGGGACTGTACCCGGCTCTTCCCGATTTGCCCTGGTGCGTTGGCAAATCGGGGTAATAAGGAGTTAATGGCAGCCCATAGCTGCCAATAACTCCTAGATTAATCATGTCAGGCGTCCTCCCCCGAGATTCCTTCCATGATTAATCTGTAAGTTACAGTAAATAAACACACACACACACGAAAAAATCCTTTATTAGAAATAAAAAACACTAACAAATTCCCTCATTACCAATTTATTAACCCCGACAAAGCCCTCCATGTCCGGCGTAATCCAGGATGGTCCAGCGTCGCTTCCAGCTCTGCTGCATGGAGGTGACCGGAAGCAGCAGCAGACACTGCCGCGCCTGTCACCTCCCATGCAGCAACTGAAGACAGCCGCAGCGATCAGCTGAGCTGTCACTGAGGTTACCCGCGGCCACCGCTGAATCCAGCGGTGGCCGCGAGTAACCTCAGTGACCGCTCAGCTGATCGCACTACTGCGTGGAGCTGACAGGAGCGTGGAGGACAGGATTATCAGCGGCGGCGGTGGCAGCGAGAGGGGTCCATCATCTCCCCTGTGCGTGCATGTTGGGGACAGCCGGTACTTCGGGGAACACGTGGAGGACGGGACTATCAGCGGCGGCAGCGAGAGGGAAAAATCAATGTTTTCAGCTGCCAATGTCCATCCCCCCTCTTGCTGCCGCCGCTGATAGTCCCGTCCTCCACATCATCTCCCCCTGTGCGTGCACGCTGGGGACAGCGGTACTTCGGGGAACACGTGGAGGACGGGACTATCAGCGGCGGCCGTGGCAGTGAGAGGGGGATGGACATTGGCAGCTGAAAACATTGATTTTTCCCTCTCGCTGCCGCCGCTGCTGATAGTCCCGTCCTCCACATCATCTCCCCTGGGGACAGCGGTACTTCGGGGAACACATGGAGGACGGGACGGGACCACTTGCCTGACCTCACTTCCTGACAAATCACCTGCGTTTTTGGTACTAAAAACAGGTAAAAGGCAGGTAAAATGCACCACTTTTGATTAGCATGCATTTTTCCTGCGTTTTTGATGCCCTCATTGATTTCAATGGGTGACAAATGTTGACAAAAACGCAGGAAGAATGAACATGCTGCATTTTTTTTTTGTCACAAACTTTTGACAAAAAAAACGCTGACAAACTGTAATGTGCGCATGACAAATCTGACTTCTCATAGACTTTACTGGGAAGTCAAATGTCAGAAAGTTCTGATGACAAAACTGCAGCCAAAAAAGCAGCAAAAAAGCAGGAAAAAAAGCAGCGTGCGCATGTAGCCTAAAAACGTTTTATAACTTACATGTTCCCTATGTAAATGATCAACGGGTGCAGTCCCCTGGGTGTCGCATCGCCTCGTGGGCGTTTGCATGCTTTCCATGGTATCACGCCCCTGTGGGCGTCAATCGTGATACCAAAGATTTACATGAGCGACGTCCTCGTCGCTCCTTCAGATCCCACACGTGCACAGTTCCATTCCCGCAGCCGTTATCCGGGTGCTTGCTTCTCGGCTTCAGACGCACTGCGCATGCTCAGAAGATTCCTGCAATTCGGACCATGCGCAGAGCAGAGAATCAAGCATCCAGATAACAGGGCTGCGGGAATGGTAACCGCGCATTCACTGGATCCCAAGGAGCGATGGGGACGATGCAAAGATCCACAGGGCGATGCGACACCCAGGGGACTAGAGACTCTGCTCATTTACATAGGGAACATCTAAGTAATAATACATCTATATATATAATTGCCTTATTCTGTCTGTCTGTCTGTCTGTCTCCAAAATTGTGTCCTTATGGTGACGCAAAGCTGATTGGCCGCTGGGCTCGCCATGGCCCCACCCCCCCGCACGGATTGGCCGCTCGCCCAGGCTCCGCCCGCACACGGATTGGCCGGCCGCTCGCCCAGGCTCCGCCCCCCCACGGATTGGCCTCTCGCCCCGGCACCCTGCAGCATTGGCAACTCGGCCACGCCCCGCCCCCCCTCACGCAATGCACGCTCGCTCTGGCCCCGCCCCCGCACGCATTCCCCGAACCGACACCGAGCCACGACTCCCAGGTGAGTACTGTACCCCCGGGAGCCCACATCAGCGTACGCCGCCAACCCAGCCGACACATACCCTCGCATTGCTGGGGTTGCCGCCGTATGCTGGTGTGGGCTCCCGTGCGAGCGGGGGACGGCATACGCTGGTAACCATGGTAGCATAGTTACCAGCGCATCAAGGTCCTGCAGTGGCGGAACATACACACACACACACATAACAACACACACACACATAACAACACACACACACACACACACACACACACATCAGATCACACTCACTCTCATACACACATCACATCGCATCCACACACTCACAACATCCTGGGATATCGCTTGCTTCTCGGCGGCGATACTGTGGAGTGACCTTTCAGGACCTGCCGGAGGATCACATGGCCAGAAGCATGTGGTATCTCCGGATGTTGTGAGTGTGAGCGCGTATGTGCGATATCTTCAGTGTGTGTGTGAGTGTATGCGATTGGATGTGTGTGAGTGTGTTCAGATGTGTGAGTGTGTGTGTGTATGCGATCAGATCTGTGAGTGTCGGCAGAGGAGCACGGCGTGCTGGGGGAGGCTGGGAGGAGAGAGGCTGATCCTGGGGAAGGCTGGGAGGGGGAGGCTGATGCTGGGGTAGGCTGATGCTGGGGGAGGCTGGGAGGGTGTAGGCTGATGCTGGGGTAGGCTGATGCTGGGGTAGGCTGATGCTGGGGGAGGCTGGGAGGGTGTAGGCTGATGCTGGGGGAGGCTGGGAGGAGAGAGGCTGATGCTGGGGGAGGCTGGGAGGGGGAGGCTGATGCTGGGGGAGGCTGGGAGGAGGGAGGCTGGGAGTAGAGAGGTTGATCCTGGGGAAGGCTGGGAGGGGGAGGCTGATGCTGGGGGAGGCTGGGAGGAGAGAGGCTGATGCTGCAGGAGGCTGGGAGGAGAGAGGCTGATGCTGGGGGAGACTGGGAGGAGAGAGGCTGAGGCTGGGAGGAGAGAGGCTGATGCTGGGGGAGGCTGGGAGGAGAGAGGCTGAGGCTGGGAGGCGAGAGGCTGATGCTGGGGGAGGCTGGGAGGAGAGAGGCTGAGGCTGGGAGGCGAGAGGCTGATGCTGGGGGAGGCTGGGAGGCGAGAGGCTGATGCTGGTGGAGGCTGGGAGGCGAGAGGCTGATGCTGGGGGAGGCTGGGAGGGGGAGGCTGATGCTGGGGGAGGCTGGGAGGGGGAGGCTGGGAGGGGGGAGGCTGAGAGAAGAGAGGCTGATGCTAGGGGAGGCTGAGGCTGGGAGGAGACAGGCTGATGCTGGGGACAGAGAGGCTGATGCTGGGGACAGAGAGGCTGATGCTGGGGACAGAGAGGCTGATGCTGGGGACAGAGAGGCTGATGCTGGGGACAGAGAGGCTGATGCTGGGGACAGAGAGGCTGATGCTGGGGACAGAGAGGCTGATGCTGGGAGGAGAGAGGCTGATGCTGGGAGGAGAGAGGCTGATGCTGGGAGGCGAGAGGCTGATGCTGGGAGGAGAGAGGCTGATGCTGGGAGGAGAGAGGCTGATGCTGGGAGGAGAGAGGCTGATGCTGGGAGGAGAGAGGCTGATGCTGGGAGGAGAGAGGCTGATGCTGGGAGGAGAGAGGCTGATGCTGGGAGGAGAGAGGCTGATGCTGGGGGCAGAGAGGCTGATGCTGGGGGCAGAGAGGCTGATGCTGGGGGCAGAGAGGCTGATGCTGGGGGCAGAGAGGCTGATGCTGGGGGCAGAGAGGCTGATGCTGGGGGCAGAGAGGCTGATGCTGGGGGCAGAGAGGCTGGTGCAGCATGGGGGATGGAGCACAATAGGGGGTGCGCAGCATGGGGGTTGGAGCACGATGGGGAGTGCGCAGCATGGGGGATGGAGCACGTTTGGGAGTGCGCAGCATGGCGGATGGAGCACGTTTGGGAGTGAGCAGCATGGCGGATGGACCACGTTTGGGAGTGCGCAGCATGGCGGATGGACCACGTTTGGGAGTGCGCAGCATGGCGGATTGAGCACGTTTGGGAGTGCGCAGCATGGCGGATGGAGCACGTTTGGGAGTGCGCAGCATGGCGGATGGAGCACGTTTGGGAGTGCGCAGCATGGCGGATGGAGCACGTTTGGGAGTGCGCAGCATGGCGGATGGAGCACGTTTGGGAGTGCGCAGCATGGCGGATGGAGCACGTTTGGGAGTGCGCAGCATGGCGGATGGAGCACGATGGGGGGTGCGCAGCATGGCGGATGGAGCAAGATGGGGGGTGCGCAGCATGGGGGATGGAGCACGATGGGAGGTGCACACATCCCCCCAACACACACACAACACACCACACACACACTGGGAACCACAAACACCGCCCTACACACACCCACACACACAGACAACGCTGCACACACACAACACCCAACACACAAACACCGCGGCATACATAAATATACGCACATACCATGCAACACACACACATTGCACAAAACATACCTCCCCCGAAAACACACCACACCCACACAAACCGCGCAACACACACACACACAACGCTACAGACACACAGCGCTCCACAAACAACGCAACACACGCAACACACATACAACACCGCTCTCACCCCCCGCCACACCCAGACAACACCCAGAACATGTACAGCGCCCTACACAAACACTTGGTAACTACAGACAACAACATCTATATATATAACAAAAATCATACATTAACTACACAATACGTAAATTCTAGAATACCCGATGCGTAGAATCGGGCCACCTTCTAGTATTTTTATAAAATCATATTACACAATATTATAACACAAGGATGCGTAGGAAGGGGTTACTAGGTCACACATCACCCTGCTTGTAGCTCAGAATGCATATGGCACCTGACAGGTTCCCTTTAAGGCCCTGTGCGCACTAGCCGTTTTTACCCGCGGATTTACCCGCGGTTTTGCGAAATTTGAGAAAATGTGCATGTCACTTCTTTTCCGCAGGTACCTGCGGTATACCCCCAGTATTTCACTCCATTCACTGTAATGTAATCGCGAAATACCGGGGGTATACCGCAGGTAGCAAATGATGTGCAGTATACCCCCGGTATAGCCGCGATTTACCTGCGGTAATGCTCATCGCTGCCTGCGGTTTTGCAGGAAGTGATGTCATTATGACAGAAGAGGAAGCGGAGCAGAGTAAACACAGACGTCACACTCCCTGGACGTGTGACCTCCAGGTGCCCGTGCAGTCTGTGTCCCGCTCCAGGGCTAGGCACCCTTTAGTGCCCCATGAAAGTCACTAAAGGGTGCCAGCTTAGCAAATGCAGGGAGGTAGGACATTATATAGGTCTTTCTCATCTATCTATCTATCTATCTATCTATCTATCTATTCATCTATCCATCTTTCCCTCTATCCATTATTTATCGATTATCTATCTATTATCTATATTATTTATTGCAGTTACAGCATAAAAAAACCGCAGGGACCAACCTGCGGTAAAACCGTGGGAAAAACGCATGCGTTTTTCCCGCGGTGTTGGTGAGGTTTTTTTTACCGCATGTGCGGTAATCTTCAACTCCCAGAAGTTTCTCAAGAAATTTTATTGACAAAAATCACTTTTCTAGTGCGCACATAGCCTAAGGTAGGTTTATATCCCTCAAATGATATTATTAAACGACGTTCGGTAAATATTTACCAGTTGTTTATTAGCCTGTTTATACCACCATCTATTGATGCGCACTGTATGATCAGTATTGGGCTCTGTGCACACGTTGCGTATTTGCGTGCAGTTACGCTGCGTTTTGCATCCTGCGTCCCCAGCACAATCTATGAAGATTATGCATAATCCATGCGCATGTTGCGTTTTAGAATGCAGCGATTTGCATGCTGCCAAATCGCTGCGTTCTATAAAGCAACATGTCATTAAGGCTATGTGCCCACGTATGTGCGCTCTGCACAGCAGCGTTACGTCACTGCATGTGCGCTTCAGAGTGCAGCTGTAAAGCTCCGTTCTGAAGCTTCGGTGACTGCCGATTTCATGCGCTCTGTATGCAGCCCCTCCCATAGACAGAGCGGGGGCTGCATGCAGAGCGCACGGAAGAAGTGACATGTCACTTCTTAGAACGCAGCGATTTGGCAGCAACCGAATGGCTGCGTTCTAATACGCCACGTGGGCATGGCCCCTGCACAATCTCCATAGATTGTGCTCAGGACGCATGCAGTTATGCTGCGGTGCAGATCGCAGCGTAACTGCATGAAAATATGCCACGTGGACACATAGCCTTATTCCGTGCACTTTGGATGCAGGTCCTGCTCTGTCTAAGGTGGGGGCTGCATCCAGAGCGCATGAAATCTGCTTTTTCACTGCATTCATTATGCAGTGTTTCTGCTGCGATTTGAAGCGCACGTGTGATGTCCAAATCGCTGCAGAAATTTCTGCAGGGACACGACGCGACGTGGGCACATAGTCTTAGATTGATCTCTGCACATAGGCTGCCATTGTTGTCAGCAGCACAGAGAACAGGATGATGTCCTGCTAAGAGCGATGATCATTACAATAGATTACATTACCAGTCTAGTGATCAAGTGATCGGCAGCACTGCGCGATTAGCATGGAGTGCGCCTTCCTAGGAGCCCTAGTTGTCAATCCTCTAGTGTAAATGGACTATGATCAGTCTTTTTGCTTCCAGTTCTCCTAGATCTTACATATTCTTTTTGTTGTTGTTATTATTATTATTTAAATTTGTTTTTAAATTCTCGATTTATAACCATTTTTTACGTGGTATATAAGGCCTAATATACAACTGAATGTTGAAAAACAAATGTGTACAATATGGTGCTAAATGCATTGGGTGCTATATTTTGGGTTGCATTTCTCCTGCAAACCATGAAAACAATTTTTGGGTTATTGATAACTACTGTATTTTTGGAGCTGTAGAACAAATTCCTACCAGCACTCAGGAGTCATCTGCTCAGAATCTCGATTAGGACATTTTGTAGGGGGTGAGGCCTCGATATAGGGTTGCCCTGTGAGAACCAGCCGCACTGCTCGTCTGGTCACCATGTAATATTACATTTTCTTGGCTGGCTGTAGCCTCCGCAGCAAAATCTGATGTTTACAGCAATCAGCTGACCAGTATTAACCTTTCATTGCTAATGTTTTATTACAGAACCGTGAATGTAACTGTTCCAAAGAAAACCAGGAATAATGGCACATTGTATGCCTATATATTTCTGCACCATTCTGGAGTTTTACCCTGGCATGATGGCAAACAGGTGCACATAGTGAGCCCATTAACTACTTACATGATTCCTAAGCCTGAAGAAATAAATCTCATAACTGGAGAAACTGGAACCCAGGTAAGGAATTGGTCGTCTTCTAGATCGAGCTGTATACTTATGATAAGAAAAACGTATAATAAGAAAAAAATGGAGGGGAAAAAATTCCAAGTGCGGTCTTCTTACTGGATAACTCCTTTTTAGATTTACAGCAACAGAGGCTAATAGCAGCGATCAGAGCTTATGCCGGGTATGGTGCAGCTCCTGACTTCGAGGAGGTATACGTCACCCTACTAATTGAAGAGTGCACAGATAGGACATTTCTCCAATAGAAAATCACATGGATCGGTCAAGTTTTAATTGAAATCCAATGCATTATATAATTATAGAAGTTGTCCGACCATAAACTCGAACATCATATAAAACATCCCTACATTGTTTTGGGTTTTTTTTGTTTCTAACTTTTGTTCCTCTTGAATGATCACTTTATTCTCTGCACCCACTTTATTTACTTGCAGCTCAGGCAAACTTGACATCTTCCTTTGCTTGACTGCTGAACTTCAGTCAGAATTAATACTGCCCAGGTTCACTGTACAGCCTCGCCCTCTGCCTGCCCTCTGCACACTAATTGGCTGTCAGTATTCTGCCCAGCACTGACCTTTCATTACTTTAGCATTGGAAATAACAGCCCCTCATAGGGCTCTGCACCTTCCCCCCCACATAGCTCTCTGCACCCCCTACATAGCCCCCTCATCCCCCCACATAGTTCTGCAGCCCATTGCAGCATTATGCACCTTCACCCTGTTGTGAATAAATACATACTCGCCTCTCCTCGGTCCCCGCCACTGCTCCTTGTTCGCCCGCTGTCTGTGCTCTGCACAGCTCAGCACAGTAGTGACATCACTGCTGTGCTGAGCTGTCAGAGAGCACAGAAACAGGCGGGACAATGATGAGAGGGAGCGCTGCACACTACGTCTCATCATAACTTTCAAATTTATTGGCATTTGCGATGCTGATACATTTGCAAGTGTGTTCCTGAGCAGGGGACCCGCTGCTGGCGCTGACACCACGGACAGCCACCACCAGGCGCCCCCAGCTCACAGGCCCCATAGCAGTGGCGTGGGAGGGTGCGGGAGAGAGTATGAAATTTGGGGATGGTGCTGGGGAAGGGGGATGGGGACTCCTATGTACTGTACATGTCCAACAGGGGGGCTACAAGACTGACGTCGGCTGTGATGGCCGTCTACAAGCTCCTGCCCCTGTCTACATGACATCACAGGAAGTAGCATAATACTGACAGGAGCGGTCACCTGACAGCTATGAGCCTGGGAAGAGGGGCTGACAGCAGTGCAGGTAGGTAGTTGCTCTCTACCTACCTGCCCCAATGTAGCCCAATAGTGAAATAAAAAATAAAATAAGCCAGATAACGCATTTAACATTTCGGCCAATGAGACCTGCACCAGACAGAATAATGCGGATTACTGAGGAAGCGGGTATACAAGTTGGCACAACTAGGAAATGCAAAACCATCCCACTGGAGAAAGTTCCTGAGCCTGCCCCATACACTAATACCTGACCTTTTACGAAGGGGTTAAAGTACATTTTTTGTGTTCTAGCTATTAAAGCAAAAAGTTGTGACTGTGACATTATTGATCACATGTAAACGTTCAGCTGATTAGTGCTGGCGCACACATGCTGCAGTCAGCCTGGATCTTAAATCGGCACTTATTTGATTGGCAATGCAAACCATTTCAAAAGTAATAGAGCTTTGTCAACGGTTAATGTTTTTGAGTAAAACATTGTTCTAGACTTATGGCCACTTGGGAGCCTTCTTCCACTGCTGGCAGCAGATCTTGATGGTTTGCGTTCCCAAGTGCATTTAACGTGGAAGAACATTTTTCAGACAACCATAACAATATCATCGATAGCAGCCATGGGGTTTTAATGTAAATTTTGTTTCTATGTCTATCGATCCTGTGATATCCATAGTTCCACAAATTTTCCTTCTTGGCATTGCAATTTCATTGCATGTGTAAATGCCTATTGTGCCATTATTTACATTAGCCTATGCCACCCTCTGTCAGAGAAGACGGTATGTTATCCATCAGTGTTAGGGGAAATTACAACTTTAAGAAGTGCTCATATGGCCATGTCAACAGAAAACTAAAAAAGGTATGGCTATTCAAAGAACGGAGGCCAAAATAAAAGTGCAAAAATGAAAATTAGCTGTGGGGAAGTGGTTAAAGAATGATTAATGGCTTAGGCTACATGCCCGCAATCAGGGTTCACAGTGTTTCTTTATCGTTCCTATGGGAGACCCAAACCATGGGTGTATAGCTACTGCCCCCGGAGGACACACAAAGTTACTACACTCAAAAACGTGTAGCTCCTCCCTCCTAGCATATACACCCCCTGCTAGCCAGATCTAGCCAGTTTCTTGCTTTGTGTCAGGAGGATCACACACACACATGCATCGCCAAGGGTAGTCACTCCGGTGTCTAGACTTTCAGCCCGGATAGTTGTATCAGTGGCTGACGGCACCTCTATATGGATCCTACGGTACATTAATTTTGTACTGGACCTCAATCCGCCGGTGTTACCTTATCTAGGTGAACACAACGTGTGTTCCTTAACCACTCCAGTTTTCAGGCCCCTGTGACTAGCCCAGGGTCCGCTCTGACAGTCGCTTCCCATGAAGCGTGATTCTGAGGATTGTATTTCCCCTGTCCACCAATGGTGGTCAAGAAGTGGGCTCATTCACCTCAGGTGGCTCAGCCCGGGCCGTTATGTCAGTGGCTGATGGCTCTTCACTTAAGGTTCTGCGGTCCGCCTGGTTGTCCTTCGGGCCAAGTCGGTATGGGGACGGCAGGAGCTTCGTTCTCCTCAGCTTTACAGCAGTGCGGTTTTTTTGTACCTTCTCTGCTTCTCTGGAGGAGATGCATTCTCTCACAGGGACTCTATGCCCAAAACGGTTGCCTGAACTTCCAGACTTCAGTCTTTTCATCCTATGCCAGGTCTGCCATGCTGGACGCCGCACGGCGGTGGTCTGGGCTACCTTCCTCGCCATCCGCAGGCTCCTGTGGCTTCGGAATTGGAAGGCAGATGCCTCTATGGAGGTTCCCTGCTGGGCTCCCCCTTGGTGGGACCAGTTCCTCGGAACCAACTGGGTGAAATTAAGGAAGCTCTTGGCGGGGAGTGTTCTTCCTTGCCACAAACCTAAACCAGGGAACCTGTCCAGGGCAGGAATCAGTTGAGGTTTCGGTGGTTTCCGTTCCTCCATCTGATCGTCCTCTAGCTCAGCCTAGGTTCATAGAACCAAATGGCTCGAAGCTGCGTCTTCAGAAGGCCGCAGGAGATGCTGTCACTGAGTCAGCTTCCTCCGAGCTATTTAGCCACGCCAACAACCTCCTTGGTCGGTGGCAGGCTCTCTCCACTTTGCGACGTAGGGTTCTAACACGTCTCCGTTCAGTGGGGGCGAGATTATATCTCCCTTGGCTACAGGATGGACTTCTGTCCACCCGCCAAACAGATTTTTTCTGTCAACTCCTCCCGGCTCCAAGGCCGCCGCCTTCTCACAGGCCGTGGCATTTCTTGCAGGCCAATGGAGTAATTGTACCGGTTCCCGACTGGGAACGGTTCTGAGATTTTTGCTTAAATCTATTCCTAAGTCCCCGAAGAGGGCGGTGCCTTCCGACCTGGATCTTTAGCTTTTCAAGCATAGCCAGGTGTGGCGTTTTCACATTGAGTCTTGGTTTTGTTCCGTGTGTTTTTTTTCACCGGATCAATCAAGAACCCAAGGAGATTCCCTAGCAGTCATCGGCATCAGAGATGCCTATCGGCAGGAGTCAATCGCAGTTTCACACCAGCGTTGACTACGTTTTGACAATCGGAGTGGTCCAATTCGTGGCTCTTCCCTTGGGGTTAGCCAAGGCCCCTCGAGTATTCTCATTGGGGCAGCTGTGATTAGGGTCCTGCCCCCCTAGGGTTTGGCAGTGATCTTTTGCCCTGGACGGCCTTCTTGTCGGGGCTTCATCCAGTGCTGACTCTTAGCAGAGTGCTTCGCTCACTCTCGCCACTCTGACCTATTCGGGTGGCTTGTCTTTCTGTCCAAGTCCACTCTGACTTCGAACCAGAGGTTCTCAGGGCGTCAATGGAAGCGGTTCCTTGCCCAGGTTTTCCTGCGTCCTCTGAGACTGGATGTTTTCCGCTGTACAAGCGAACTCACTCCTCCCACGGGGTGGTGGCTTCGCCACTGACCAGGGGCTCGTTTCAGTGGTGGCTTCGGCCACTCTGTCTCAGGGGCGCTCCTTTCTGGCCCGTCCCGGGTGATCCTCACCAGGATGCTAGCCTATCCGCCTTGGGAGCAGTATGTCTCCACCGTGGAGCGCAGGGCGCTTGGACTCTGTCCGAATCAGCCCTCTGGGTCAATGTGCTGGAAATCAGAGCTGTATTTCTGGCTCTCTAAGCCTTCACCATCTGTGGGCGGCTAGGCACATTCGAGTCCAGTCGGACAACGTGACAGCGTTTTCCTACATCAGCTTCCAGGGCGGGACACTCAGCCGCCTGGCAATCTTGGCGGCTCAACATTCTTCAGTGGACAAGGGACTCCTAGTCCACCGTATCCGCAGTCCACATCCTAGATGTGAAAACTACGAGGCAGGCTATTTCAGCTGTCCAACCGTGGTCCACAATACTCAGGTTTTGCGGTAGACACACTGGTTCATGTTTGATCCCAGCTTTGTCTCTTTACGAATTTCACCCTCTACCTCTTGTCCAGAGTCCTGCGCAAGATCGGTAAAGGGGGCCGTCGGGTCATTCTTCCAGACTGACCCAAGCAGGCTTGGTACTCTGACCTGCTCCTTCTGTCCGTTGGGTTGCCATGGCATCTTCCGGACCGTTCAGACCTTTTCTCAAGAGGTCCGTTTTTCCCGTCAGAATTCTGGATTCTCAGATTGACGGCGTAGCTCTTGAGTCCTGGATCTTGGCGACTTCTGATATCCTTCCTGAAGTCATCTCCACTATGACTCGAGCTCCAAAGTGTCCTTTGACCTTTTTGGCCTTGCCGACCCTCCTGTCCCTTCCACAGTCCGGTCTACAGCTAGGACTATCCCTCATTAAGGGACAGGTCTCGGCTCTGTCAGTATGTGCCAGCGGCGTATCGTCCGGCTGGCTCCGGTGCGCTCCTTTAAGGGCGCATCTCACTTCATTCCGCCTTTCCGGTGGCCTATGGAGACCTGGGACCTTAATCCGGTCCTCCCGGTTCCCGGAAACCCCCCTTTGCGCCTCTTGGGGAGGTTTCTTTGTTTTATCTTTCACAGAAAGTAGTCTTTCTAGTGGCTATAATTTCCCGCCAGAGAGTTCTGGCTGCACTCTCTCGGAGTCACCCCCTTTTTTGGTCTTTTGCATCAAGACAAGGTGGTCTTCATCCGACTCCGGACTTTTTTCCCTAAGGCGGTTACTGCTTCCACCTTATCCGGGGCAATTTTCCTGCCTTCCTTTTGTCCGGCTCCTGTTCATCGCTTGAGGAAGCGTTGCATATCCTGGATCTGGTGCGGGCGCTCCGGATCTATGTGTCTCGCACCGCCGTTATTAGGCGGTGCACCTCTCTGGTGCTGACTGTTCGTCAGCGTAGCGGTCTCTCGGCATCTAAGCCGACCCTGATCGTTGGCTTAGGTCGGCCATTTCCGAGACCTACAAGTGTACTCAAGTGCCTTCCCCGCCGGGGATCAGAGCACATTTGGTCAGACCTGTCGGCGCCTTTTTTGGGCTTTCAGGCACCAGGTTACGGCTCAGTAGGTCTGTCAGTCTGCAGCTCGAATTAGTCTGCATACTTTTTCGAAGCACTACCCAAGGCATGCTCATGCTTTGGCAGACGTGGGCTTGGGCAGACGCATTTTTCCGGCGTCTGTCGCCCATTTGTGAAGTTAGGTTTGCCTGCTTCTCAGTTGTCTGTTTATTCCCACCCATGGACTGCTTTTGAACGTCCCATGGTTTGGGTCTCCCATAGGAACGATAAAGAAAAAGAGAATTTTGTTACTTACCGTAAATTCTTTTTCTTATAGTTCCGTCATGGGAGACCCAGCACCCTCCCTATTGCCTATTGGCAGGTTTCTTGTTCCGTGTGTCTTCACCGGCTGTTATTGTTGTAGACAGAGGTTCCGGTTCTTCCGGATTTTACTCTGTCTCTTCTTGTGGGTGGATGTCCTCCTTCAGCTTTTGCACTAAACTGGCTAGATCTGGCTAGCAGGGGGTGTATATGCTAGGAGGGAGGAGCTACACGTTTTTGAGTGTAGTAACTTTGTGTGTCCTCCGGGGGCAGTAGCTATACACCCATGGTTTGGGTCTCCCATGACGGAACTATAAGAAAAAGAATTTACGGTAAGTAACAAAATTCTCTTTTTTCCACGCATCATGTTACACTGCGATGTACAGTACAAGCACAGTGCATGGGATTTATAGAAATTCATGCCCACTGTGCATGTACAGCCCACAGTATAGATTGACCTGCGGTGCGGCTTCCTGAGCCACAAGCATGTCTATTCTTTGTTGCGGAGTCGCAAGCGTTTTTCACAGGGAGAACAGAAGAGAGAGACCGAAACTGCCCCGAACACTGATCATGGGCACGAGCAGCCGCAGTCTCCTGTGGACAGCACTCGTGTCCCCACAGGTCAGGACCCATCATGGGCTATGTTCCCATGATGTGCGTTTTGGTGATTTTTTTTTTTTTTTTATTTGAGATTTTGTACGTAGTAGCTAAATTAGGTTACTTGCATTTTTATTGCGCGTTATCCGCTGCAGTTTTTGTCTCTGTCATGTTTTACATAAAGATGCTTTGATTTTGATATTGCTCAGTATTTGTCTTTGACACAACTTCATGTGCGAATTATTTGTGGGTTGTGTTTTCACAACGGAAACACATAAGAAACATTTTTAGGATTTTTTTATCTGTGAATTTTCTTCATCTAATCTAATATATAAAGCTGAATATGTGTGTGTATGTCCGGGATTGGCATCTGCACCGTAACAGCTACAGCCACAAAATTTTGCACACTCACACTTCTGGACCCCGAGAGCGTCATAGGCTGTGTTTTGAGGGGAAATTTTAACCCCGCGCTTTACAGTTATTCACCAAAATACCTGCCTCCATTAAAGCGAATGGAGCTGGGAGCCACAGTGCAGCCAGAACTTCAGAAGAATGCGCAGCCACACCCTTAAATGGAATGTTGGCGTGTCACAATGCAGCCAGGGAAAGAGACAGACACAGACAGGGTAAGAAACCGACATAGACAGGGTAAGAGACAGACACAAAGAGACAGACACAGACAAAGAGACAGACAGACAGGGAAAGAGAGAGACAGGTTAAGAGACACACAGACAGGTAAAGAGACAGACACAGTTAAAGAGACAGACACAGGGAAACAGACAGACAGGGTTAGAGACAGACAAAGACATACATTCTATTTTGTTAATAGCAGTTATTAACCTGGGCGAAGCCGGGTAGTACAGCTAGTGTTATTATAAAACTCAGCGTAGAGATATTGACGTGTTGCAGACGTGAAGCACGCACTGAAGGCTGTTTATTCGCTAGTTTAAAAATAAACAGGATGAGATTTCTATAAATTTTGTCCCTTTTGCTGGAACTGTAAGACATTGGAACGGATTCATCAAAATTTTCACACTACTTTGCATGAAGTGATGGGTGCTTGGCTCCATTTCCCAATTGAATTCATCAAATCTGCCATCATTTTCTATGCCATAAATGCTACTCCAGTCCTTGACAGGGAGAATATTATTGGCAGAGTGCATCTTACTATTAGTGGCGTACACCTCTTAATGAATTCATAGCCATGTACTCTGTCAAGACTGGCGTACTGTGAGCTCTTTGTGATACTAAGATTGGTAAATCATATACTTTACATAGGAAACTCTCGGGATTGCTGCATATACATCACATAAAGATGCTGGGGGCACATACATCACAGGAGGAACTGGGGGCATATAAATCACAGGGGAGGCTGGGGGCATATAAATCACGGGAGGCTGGGGGCATAAACATCACAGGAGAGGTTGGAGCAAAAACATCACAGGAGAGGCTGGGGGCATATATTTCACAGGAGGGGAACATCACTAGGATGGCACCGACATCACTGGGGAGGCACACAGCACAGTGGATTACAGAGCACTTAAAGGGGGCACAGAGAGCATGTACAGCAATGGGGACGGAGGGTTGTTGCTCCTCTTCTTCAGGTAGATGGGAGAGCATCACGCACTAACCCTGCCCTCAAAGTACATGCTCAGCACCCTGGCACTGGCTAGTGTGAGGACCTAATGGTATGTGCACAAAGCGTTTAGTAGAGAATGCTGCGTGCTTGTCTTCATAGTGCACATGAGGGTTTGAAGGCCCGAGCACTGCGTTCCCCGGGAATCTGTCCTGGGGCCGCAGAAAAAAAAAACATAATCTCTTTTTTAATTGAGCAACACCACAAAAACAAATAATTTAAATAAAAGGGGTTTTATTGTACTACTCTCAAAACAAATGCCAATAATGTCAAAACAGAAGGTTTTTTTTCCCCATTAAGCTTCTGCAATAAACAAAGCGTTTGGCAGTTTCAGAAATTTCTGGGACTGTTCCATACATCTAATTTGGGGTTTGCAGATATCCATGACCTTGCTGCAGAAACAATGGTATTCAGGTGAATGGAAATGCTGTTTCATGTGATTTAATCTTTACATCCAGAAAATCCAGCTTACTTTTCTTTCTTTTTTTTTTTTCTTTACAGCAAATTGATACTGAAAAGAAAGAATCAAATGCGTTAGATGAACCTGTCTCTCACTGGAGGTCCCGTTTGACTCTGAACGTTATGATGGAGGATTTTATTTTTGATGGTTCCTCACTACCTGCTGATGTCCATAGATATATGAAAATGTAGGTATATAGTCTCACTGGACCAATGGAATAGTTCCTAATAATAATAATAGTTCCTCGCTAAAGCGATCTCGTTAGGGTCACAGATTTTGTGACGCACATCCGTCCGCTTTAGCGATGTCGTTGTGTGACAGCTATGAGCGATTTTGAATCGTCACAAAAACGTTCAAAATCGCTCATCGGTGACATCACCCCCTATTTCCAATTATCGTTGCTGCTGCAGTAACGATGTTGTTCGTCGTTCCTGCGGCAGCACACATCGCTATGTGTGACGCCGCTGGAACGACAATCATCTCCTTACCTGCGCCGTCCACCGGAAAAGGAGGAAGGAAGGAGGTGGGCGGGATGTTCCGGCCGCTCGTCTCCTCCCATCCTTTTCTATTGGGTGGCGGTTCAGTGACGCTGCTATGACGTCGCTGTGACACTGAACGAACCGCCCCCTTAAAAAGGAGGCGGTTCGCTGGTCACAGCAACGTCGCAGAGCAGGAATGTATATATGACGCTGCCATAGCGATAATGTTAGCTACGGCAGCGATCACCACATATCGTGCCACCGACGGGGGCGGGTGCTATCGCACGTGACATTGCTAGCCGATGCTAGCGATGTCGCAGCATGTAAAGCCCGCCTAACCTTATCCTAAAATGTTCTAAGATCCATTTATACTGCATGATTAGTATTTTGCAGTATAAACAAGCTTGCAATTATCTAAAAGCCTTTTTCTTTGGGGGAACGGGTCATTTGGTTTTTACACAGAAGGTTGTTATTCTCAGCAGCATGTCATCCTGTGTAAATATAACTTGTGCTGTCCATAAAAATGGCAGCTTTGTCCACTGAACAGCCCATTACAAATCATTGTGTGCACCTGAAACCAAGTGGGTCTGCATAAATGGACTATTGAACGACCACTGAATATGGTGCCAGCCGCAGTTTAACACTACACATCACGCAGTGTAAATGGACCCCCAGTGTGTGTTGGGTCAGTAACGCTTATGTTGAGGCAGAGGTTTTCATTTACTACAGTGTATAGAAAAAAAGAGAGATTATGTGTATAGCACCAGGGTCTTCCTCTAAGTCTCAGAACTATACAGCCCAGTTTTAGGGCTCTCTAGACTGTAATGCACAAAGCATTTATATATGTGACTTGAGATGCTTATTTATTGCATTTTTTATTATTCGCAGGATACAGTTGGGAAAATCTGTCCATTACCTTCCTATATTATTTATTGATCAGCTAAGTAATAGAGTGAAGGACTTGATGGTAAGTTAACTTTCCTCTATGATTTTGTTAAATTCCAAGATGAAAAAAAATAAATAAATATATATATATATATACACACTACCGTTCAAAAGTTAGGGTCACTTAGATATTTCCTTATTTATCCCTGGAGGACTACAAGCACCGACTTTTTATCCTCATATTTATAATGTGGTGAATGGAAATTGCTAGTCACATGTGTGACCATTATCTGTGATAATGCTTCTTCCCTAAATAGTTCATGCATAATTTGGAGGTGTCCTTTGGGCCATTGTCCTGTTGTAGGATGAAATTGGCTCCAATTAAGCGCTGTCCACAGGGTATGGTATGGCGTTGCAAAATGGAGTAATGGCCTTCCTTATTCAAAATCCCTTTTGCATTGTACAAATCTCCCACTTTACTAGCACCAAAGCAACTCCAGACCATCACACTACCTCCACTATGCTTGACAGATGGCGTCATGCACTCTTCCAGCATCTGTTCAGTTGTTCTGCATCTCATAAATATTCTTCTGTGTGATCCAAACAACTCAAACTTTGATTAATATGTCCATTACTCTTTTTTCCAATCTTCCTCTGTCCAATGTCTGTGTTCTTTTGCCCACATTAATCTTTTCCTTTTATTAGCCAGTCTCAGATATGGCTTTTTCTTTGGCACTCTGCCCTGAAGGCCAGCATCCCGAAGTCGCCTCTTCACTGTAGATGTTGATACTGGCGTTTTGCGGGTACTGTTTAATGAAGCTACCATGCTGCTACCTGTCGATTTCTCAAACTAAAGCCTCTAATGTACTTGTCTTGTTGCTCAGTTGGGCAGCGGGGCCTCCCACATCTCTTTCTACTCTGGTTAGAGCTTGTTTGTGCTCTCCTCTGAAGGTAATAGTACACACCGTTGTAGGAAATGTTCAGTTTCTTGGCAAATTCTCGCATGGAATATCCTTTATTTCTAAGAAGAAGAATAGACTGTCGAGTTTCACATGAAAGTTCTCTTTTTCTGGCCATTTTGAGAGTTTAATGGAACCAAAAAATGTAATGCTCCAGATTCTCAACTAGCTCAAAGGAAGGTCAGTTTTATAGCTTCTCTAATCAGCAAAACTGTTTTCAGCTGTGCTGACATATTTGCACAAGGGATTTCTAAACATCCATTAGCCTTCTAACACAGCTATCAAACACAATGTACTATTAGAACACTGGAGTGGTGGTTGTTGGAAATGGGCCTCTATTCACCTATGTAGATATTGCATTAAAAACCAGACGTTTGCAGCTAGAATAGTCATTTACCACATTAACAATGTATAGAGTGTATTTCTGTTTAATGTTAGCTTCATTGAAAAAAAAAAGTGCTTTTCTTTCAAAAATAAGGAAATACTTAAGTGACCCTAAACTTTTGAACTGTAGTGTAGTGTAATATATATTATTCCTGATATTGAGTCCCTTGAACTATTACTAGGGCAGCTCTTGCTACCGCTTGTAAAATGAGCCTGTGCTATAATTAAGATGTAGCAGACCACATAACACCATTTACTACTGTAATAATATCAATGTTATGTGGGAAATAACCCAAGATTCACTATAGCAATGGATCAAAGAATAACAAAGTTCATAATCCATGTTTGTACCCCTGCGGCTCACACTTCACAAATAATGGTCACACGTGTGACTAGCTATTTCCACTCACCACCTTATAAATATGAGGATAAAAAGTTTGTGCTTGTAGCCCTCCAGGGCAGTTTAATGTAAAATCGCTCCCAATTGTGACGGTGATGCACTTACCAAAGTGCAGCAGACCTCGCTCCTCAATGAGCAAGAGGATGTTTCTATTTGTATACAGTGCATGGCTGTGAGTACATCAGAATGCAGTCCTGATGTCATGCTGTCCTCTGGCGGGAGGACTCGGAGTCTAGTATGTGACGAGGTCTTCATATGTGTTTTCAGTACATTCACTTTTAATGTGGTCTGTGGTCAGCCAAGAGGCGCTCATGTAAAGGGGTAGAAGAGTTAGAAGCTCCCCGTCAGGTCATCATAGCCAGCTGACTGACGGATTCTCAGACCACCCATCCTGCAGACAATAATAGTAATAATTACCCACAATTGCACAAATAACGTTTGGCCTAAGATACATGCATTTAAAACATTTTGCCCCTAAAGGTGGAAAACCCCCTTGCTATATCCCTGGGAAAATTGAGAACAGAATCGGGATTGAATTTGTTACGGCACCTTGGACTACAAGTACCATTGCAGCAGAGCCGTGTCGCTTTCAGACCGTTGTTGTTTTCGCATGTATATAAAGCTGGAAACCATCATCCTCTGATGTAATGCTTCTTGAAGGATTGCTTGGGTGACTGGACACTTCTTGCCTGTTATGTGATTTCGGTGGCTCATTACTGATTTCAGATCTTTTCCTTGTAGATGATAAACCGCTCCACAACAGAGCTGCCTCTTACTGTTTCATATGACAAAATATCACTGGGAAAGCTACGCGTCTGGATTCATATGCAAGATGCTGTTTACTCCTTACAGCAGTTTGGTATGTCAGAAACCCACTATGATATGTGGCTATATACCCAAATCTTACTTCGTTTCTCTTTCTGCCTCAAATGGTCTCCTAAGGGGTTATTCGAAGCATGAAGTGTTCTATATAATTCTACCTATTTTGAAACCCTAACCAGTTTTGTAATTATGCTTTATTTGAAATGCGCCTTACTGTTCTCTCTATACAGCTAATCCTTACATCAGTCACTATCCTGAAGCAGATCGTCATGCGAGGGCTTCACCGATAGAAGCAGGAGCAATAACAGCAGTGCTGCCCCCTAATGACGGTCCGTTTCAGGGTAAAACTGTGGATAGAAGCTGTGGGCTGGTGCTTGTGGTCACTTCTCACTGTTTGTATCACTGCGACTGATTCAGAACATCATTATAGGGTGGACGTTAAATAAGCTGTGGTAAGTCAACGCAGCACCTCCACCTGATGTCCTGTTTTGTGAGGGATGATCGAAGCTGTGGGAAAGTGACTGCCGGGTCATTCCATCTAGAGATGCCCCATTTTAGAATCCCCAGTGAATGCTGGGAGTCGTCACAGGAAGTCATTTAAGAAGACGGCGGATTAGCTGCATAGGGACAACTGTAAGGCGTTTAAAAATAGATATTTATACTTGACTAGAAGGTGGCCCGATTCTAACGCATCGTGCCACCCTAGTTAATGTATGTTTTTTGTTTTATATATCGATGTTGTTGTGTGTAGTTGCCAGTGTTTGTGTAGGGCGCTGTAAATGTTCTGGGTGTTGTCTGGGTGTGCGAGGGGGTGAGAGCAGTGTTGTTTGTGTGTTGCGTTGTGCGTGTTGCGTGGGTGTCTGTGTAGGGCGGTGTTTGTGGTTCCCAGTGTGGTGTGTTGTGCGGTGCGCGTGTGGCGGTGTGTGTGTGTTTTGGGGGGAGGTGTGCACCCCCATCGTGCTCCATCCCCCATGCTGCGCACCCCCCATCGTGCTCCATCCCCCATGCTGCGCACCCCCCATCGTGCTCCATCCCCCATGCTGCGCACTCCCCATCGTGCTCCATCCCCCATGCTGCGCACTCCCCATCGTGCTCCATCCCCCATGCTGCGCACTCCCCATCGTGCTCCATCCCCCATGCTGCGCACTCCCCATCGTGCTCCATCCCCCATGCTGCGCACTCCCCATCGTGCTCCATCCCCCATGCTGCGCACTCCCCATCGTGCTCCATTCCCCATGCTGCGCACTCCCCATCGTGCTCCATCCCCCATGCTGCGCACTCCCCATCGTGCTCCATCCCCCATGCTGCGCACTCCCCATCGTGCTCCATCCCCCATGCTGCGCACTCCCCATCGTGCTCCATCCCCCATGCTGCGCACTCCCCATCGTGCTCCATCCCCCATGCTGCGCACTCCCCATCGTGCTCCATCCCCCATGCTGCGCACTCCCCATCGTGCTCCATCCCCCATGCTGCGCACTCCCCATCGTGCTCCATCCCCCATGCTGCGCACTCCCCATCGTGCTCCATCCCCCATGCTGCGCACTCCCCATCGTGCTCCATCCCCCATGCTGCGCACTCCCCATCGTGCTCCATCCCCCATGCTGCGCACTCCCCATCGTGCTCCATCCCCCATGCTGCGCACTCCCCATCGTGCTCCATCCCCCATGCTGCGCACTCCCCATCGTGCTCCATCCCCCATGCTGCGCACTCCCCATCGTGCTCCATCCCCCATGCTGCGCACTCCCCATCGTGCTCCATCCCCCATGCTGCGCACTCCCCATCGTGCTCCATCCCCCATGCTGCGCACTCCCCATCGTGCTCCATCCCCCATGCTGCGCACCCCCCATCGTGCTCCATCCCCCATGCTGCGCGCACCCCCCATCGTGCTTCATCCCCCATGCTGCGCACCCCCCATCGTGCTCTACCCCCCATGCTGCGCACCCCCCATCGTGCTCCATCCTCCATGCTGCGTACCCCCCATCGTGCTCCATCCCCCATGCTGCGCACCCCCCATCGTGCTCCATCCTCCATGCTGCGTACCCCCCATCGTGCTCCATCCCCCATGCTGCGCACCCCCCATCGTGCTCCACAGTCACATATCAGACAGTATACACGCACACATCTGATCGCATACACTCACACCCCACTTCTCCCTGTGCCCTCCGGTGGACGGTCCCAGCAGCTGTGCTGCACGCCGTGCTCCTCTGCCTTCTGCCGACACGCACACATCCGATCGCATACACGCACACATCCGATCGCATACACGCACACATCCGATCGCATACACGCACACATCTGATCGCATACACGTACATACACACTGACGATATCGCACATACGCGCTCACACACTAACAACATCCAGAGATACCACATGCTTCCGGCCATGTGATCCTCCGGCAGGTCCTGGAAGGTCACTGCACGCACAGTATCGCCGCCGAGAAGTAAGCGATATCACTGGATTTTGTGAGTGTGTGGATGCGATCTGATGTGTGTGTGTGAGGTGTGTGTGAGAGTGAGTGAATGTGATCTGATGTGTGTGTGTCTGTTCTTATGTGTGTGC
This sequence comes from Anomaloglossus baeobatrachus, assembly GCF_048569485.1. Lineage (NCBI taxonomy): Eukaryota > Metazoa > Chordata > Amphibia > Anura > Aromobatidae > Anomaloglossus > Anomaloglossus baeobatrachus. The sequence goes on along the minus strand of NC_134358.1, from coordinate 374,765,699 downwards.
GTGTGTGTGTGTTCCGCCGCTGCAGGACCTTGATGCGCTCACCTGCTCCTGGTCGGCGTCTGGTGAGTATGACTGGGGGGTCTTCTTTCTTCTGTCTTCTCTCTTCTGGGGGTGCCTGCTGCCTATAATGAAGTGTCTTGCAGTGTCTTTAACTCTTTCACCGCTGCATGACACTTCATTATTGACCGCAGCGTATGCCGGCTCCCTGCACATGTGTACTGGGAGCCGGTGTTCGCTGGAAGCGCTTCTTATAGTTACCCGATGTTTATCATGGTTACCAGCGTACACCGGCTCCGTCACGATCCCAGCATCGCAAGGTTATGTCTGGGCTAGGGGAGTCGGGGCTTCGTTTGAATTCGGGGGAAGGGGCGTGGCCGAGCGGTCGATGCGTGCGGAGGGTCGGGGCGAGCGGCCAATCCATGCGGGGGGCGGGGCCAGGCCGAGGCGAGCCGCCAATCCGTGGGGGGGCGGAGCCAGGCCGAGCCTAGAGCGGCTAATCCATGCGGGAGGCGGGGCAAGGCCGAGGCGAGCGGCCAATCCGTGGGGAGGGGCGGGTCCAGGCCGAGCCCAGCGGCCAATCCGACAATTGTCACTTTTATGACACTGTCACGGTGACACTGTCACGGTGACACAATTTTGGAGCAAGACAGACAGACAGAATAAGGCAATTATATATATACTAGAAGGTGGCCCGATTCTACGCATCGGGTATTCTAGAATTTACTTATTGTGTAGTTAATGTATGATTTTTGTTATATATATATATATATATATATATATCTATATATATATATATAGATAGATAGATGTTGTTGTGTGTTGTTACCAAGTGTTTGTGTAGGGCGCTGTACATGTTCTGGGTGTGGCGAAGGGTGAGAGCGGTGTTGTTTATGTGTTGCGTTGTTTGTAGAGCGCTGTGTGTCTGTAGCGTTGTGTGTGTGTGTTGCGCGGTTTGTGTGGGTGTGGGGTGTATGTGTGTGTGTTTTGGGGGGAGGTATGTTTTGTGCAATGTGTGTGTTGTGCGGTATGTGCGTATATTTGTGTGTGCGGCGTTGTCTGTGTGTGTGTGTGTGTGTCTGTGTAGGGCAGTGTTTGTGGTTCCCAGTGTGGTGTGTTGTGTGTGGCGGTGTGTGTGTGTGTGTTTTGGGGGGAGGTGTGCACCTCCCATCGTGCTCCATCCCCCATGCTGCGCACCCCTCATCGTGCTCCATCCCCCATGCTGCGCACCCCCCATCGTGCTCCATCCCCCATGCTGCGCACCCCCCATCGTGCTCCATCCCCCATGCTGCGCACCCCCCATCGTGCTCCATCCCCCATGCTGCGCACCCCCCATCGTGCTCCATCCCCCATGCTGCGCACCCCCCATCGTGCTCCATCCCCCCATGCTGCGCACTCCTCATCGTGCTCCATCCCCCATGCTGCGCACTCCCCATCGTGCTCCATCCCCCATGCTGCGCACTCCCCATCGTGCTCCATCCTCCATGCTGCGCACTCCCCATCGTGCTCCATCCTCCATGCTGCACACTCCCCATCGTGCTCCATCCCCCATGCTGCGCACTCCCCATCGTGCTCCATCCCCCATGCTGCGCACTCCCAAACGTGCTCCATCCCCATGCTGCGCACCCCCCATTGTGCTCCATCCCCCATGCTGCACACCCCCCATCGTACTCCATCCCCCATGCTGCGCACTCCCCATTGTGCTCCATCCCCCATGCTGCGCACTCCCCATTGTGCTCCATCCCCCATGCTGCGCACTCCCCATCGTGCTCCATCCCCCATGCTGCGCATTCCCGTTCGTGCTCTTTCCCCCATGCTGCGCACTCCCCATCGTGCTCTATCCCCCATGCTGCGCACTCCCCATCGTGCTCCATCCCCCATGCTGCACACTCCCCATCGTGCTCCATCCCCCATGCTGCGCACTCCCAAACGTGCTCCATCCCCCATGCTGCGCACCCCCCATTGTGCTCCATCCCCCATGCTGCGCACCCCCCATCGTACTCCATCCCCCATGCTGCGCACTCCCCATTGTGCTCCATCCCCCATGCTGCGCACTCCCCATAGTGCTCCATCCCCCATGCTGCGCACTCCCCATCGTGCTCCATCCCCCATGCTGCGCATTCCCGCTCGTGCTCTATCCCCCATGCTGCGCACTCCCCATCGTGCTCTATCCCCCATGCTGCGCACTCCCCATCGTGCTCCATCCCCCATGCTGCACACTCCCCATCGTGCTCCATCCCCCATGCTGCGCACTCCCCATCGTGCTCCATCCCCCATGCTGCGCACTCCCCATCGTGCTCCATCCCCCATGCTGCGCACTCCCCATCGTGCTCCATCCCCCATGCTGCGCACTCCCTATCGTGCTCCATCCCCCATGCTGCGCACTCCCCATCGTGCTCCATCCCCCATGCTGCGCACTCCCCATCGTGCTCCATCCCCCATGCTGCGCACTCCCCATCGTGCTCCATCCCCCATGCTGCGCACTCCCCATCGTGCTCCATCCCCCATGCTGCGCACTCCCCATCGTGCTCCATCCCCCATGCTGCGCACTCCCCATCGTGCTCCATCCCCCATGCTGCGCACTCCCCATCGTGCTCCATCCCCCATGCTGCGCACTCCCCATCGTGCTCCATCCCCCATGCTGCGCACTCCCCATCGTGCTCCATCCCCCATGCTGCGCACTCCCCATCGTGCTCCATCCCCCATGCTGCGCACTCCCCATCGTGCTCCATCCCCCATGCTGCGCACTCCCCATCGTGCTCCATCCCCCATGCTGCGCACTCCCCATCGTGCTCCATCCCCCATGCTGCGCACTCCCCATCGTGCTCCATCCCCCATGCTGCGCACTCCCCATCGTGCTCCATCCCCCATGCTGCGCACTCCCCATCGTGCTCCATCCCCCATGCTGCGCACTCCCCATCGTGCTCCATCCCCCATGCTGCGCACTCCCCATCGTGCTCCATCCCCCATGCTGCGCACTCCCCATCGTGCTCCATCCCCCATGCTGCGCACTCCCCATCGTGCTCCATCCCCCATGCTGCGCACTCCCCATCGTGCTCCATCCCCCATGCTGCGCACTCCCCATCGTGCTCCATCCCCCATGCTGCGCACTCCCCATCGTGCTCCATCCCCCATGCTGCGCACCCCCCATCGTGCTCCATCCCCCATGCTGCGCGCACCCCCCATCGTGCTTCATCCCCCATGCTGCGCACCCCCCATCGTGCTCTACCCCCCATGCTGCGCACCCCCCATCGTGCTCCATCCTCCATGCTGCGTACCCCCCATCGTGCTCCATCCCCCATGCTGCGCACCCCCCATCGTGCTCCATCCTCCATGCTGCGTACCCCCCATCGTGCTCCATCCCCCATGCTGCGCACCCCCATCGTGCTCCACAGTCACATATCAGACAGTATACACGCACACATCTGATCGCATACACTCACACCCCACTTCTCCCTGTGCCCTCCGGTGGACGGTCCCAGCAGCTGTGCTGCACGCCGTGCTCCTCTGCCTTCTGCCGACACGCACACATCCGATCGCATACACGCACACATCCGATCGCATACACGCACACATCCGATCGCATACACGCACACATCTGATCGCATACACGTACATACACACTGACGATATCGCACATACGCGCTCACACACTAACAACATCCAGAGATACCACATGCTTCCGGCCATGGGATCCTCCGGCAGGTCCTGGAAGGTCACTGCACGCACAGTATCGCCGCCGAGAAGTAAGCGATATCACTGGATTTTGTGAGTGTGTGGATGCGATCTGATGTGTGTGTGTGAGGTGTGTGTGAGAGTGAGTGAATGTGATCTGATGTGTGTGTGTCTGTTCTTATGTGTGTGCGTGTGTGTGTGTTCCGCCGCTGCAGGACCTTGATGCGCTCACCTGCTCCTGGTCGGCGTCTGGTGAGTATGACTGGGGGGTCTTCTTTCTTCTGTCTTCTCTCTTCTGGGGGTGCCTGCTGCCTATAATGAAGTGTCTTGCAGTGTCTTTAACTCTTTCACCGCTGCATGACACTTCATTATTGACCGCAGCGTATGCCGGCTCCCTGCACATGTGTACTGGGAGCCGGTGTTCGCTGGAAGCGCTTCTTATAGTTACCCGATGTTTATCATGGTTACCAGCGTACACCGGCTCCGTCACGATCCCAGCATCGCAAGGTTATGTCTGGGCTAGGGGAGTCGGGGCTTCGTTTGAATTCGGGGGAAGGGGCGTGGCCGAGCGGTCGATGCGTGCGGAGGGTCGGGGCGAGCGGCCAATCCATGCGGGGGGCGGGGCCAGGCCGAGGCGAGCCGCCAATCCGTGGGGGGGCGGAGCCAGGCCGAGCCTAGAGCGGCTAATCCATGCGGGAGGCGGGGCAAGGCCGAGGCGAGCGGCCAATCCGTGGGGAGGGGCGGGTCCAGGCCGAGCCCAGCGGCCAATCCGACAATTGTCACTTTTATGACACTGTCACGGTGACACTGTCACGGTGACACAATTTTGGAGCAAGACAGACAGACAGAATAAGGCAATTATATATATACTAGAAGGTGGCCCGATTCTACGCATCGGGTATTCTAGAATTTACTTATTGTGTAGTTAATGTATGATTTTTGTTATATATATATATATATATATATATATATATATATATATATATATATATATAGATAGATAGATAGATAGATAGATGTTGTTGTGTGTTGTTACCAAGTGTTTGTGTAGGGCGCTGTACATGTTCTGGGTGTGGCGAAGGGTGAGAGCGGTGTTGTTTGTGTGTTGCGTTGTTTGTAGAGCGCTGTGTGTCTGTAGCGTTGTGTGTGTGTGTTGCGCGGTTTGTGTGGGTGTGGGGTGTATGTGTGTGTGTTTTGGGGGGAGGTATGTTTTGTGCAATGTGTGTGTTGTGCGGTATGTGCGTATATTTGTGTGTGCGGCGTTGTCTGTGTGTGTGTGTGTGTGTCTGTGTAGGGCAGTGTTTGTGGTTCCCAGTGTGGTGTGTTGTGTGTGGCGGTGTGTGTGTGTGTGTGTGTTTTGGGGGGAGGTGTGCACCTCCCATCGTGCTCCATCCCCCATGCTGCGCACCCCTCATCGTGCTCCATCCCCCATGCTGCGCACCCCCCATCGTGCTCCATCCCCCATGCTGCGCACCCCCCATCGTGCTCCATCCCCCATGCTGCGCACCCCCCATCGTGCTCCATCCCCCATGCTGCGCACCCCCCATCGTGCTCCATCCCCCATGCTGCGCACCCCCCATCGTGCTCCATCCCCCCATGCTGCGCACTCCCCATCGTGCTCCATCCCCCATGCTGCGCACTCCCCATCGTGCTCCATCCCCCATGCTGCGCACTCCCCATCGTGCTCCATCCTCCATGCTGCGCACTCCCCATCGTGCTCCATCCTCCATGCTGCACACTCCCCATCGTGCTCCATCCCCCATGCTGCGCACTCCCCATCGTGCTCCATCCCCCATGCTGCGCACTCCCAAACGTGCTCCATCCCCATGCTGCGCACCCCCCATTGTGCTCCATCCCCCATGCTGCACACCCCCCATCGTACTCCATCCCCCATGCTGCGCACTCCCCATTGTGCTCCATCCCCCATGCTGCGCACTCCCCATCGTGCTCCATCCCCCATGCTGCGCATTCCCGTTCGTGCTCTTTCCCCCATGCTGCGCACTCCCCATCGTGCTCTATCCCCCATGCTGCGCACTCCCCATCGTGCTCCATCCCCCATGCTGCACACTCCCCATCGTGCTCCATCCCCCATGCTGCGCACTCCCAAACGTGCTCCATCCCCCATGCTGCGCACCCCCCATTGTGCTCCATCCCCCATGCTGCGCACCCCCCATCGTACTCCATCCCCCATGCTGCGCACTCCCCATTGTGCTCCATCCCCCATGCTGCGCACTCCCCATAGTGCTCCATCCCCCATGCTGCGCACTCCCCATCGTGCTCCATCCCCCATGCTGCGCATTCCCGTTCGTGCTCTATCCCCCATGCTGCGCACTCCCCATCGTGCTCTATCCCCCATGCTGCGCACTCCCCATCGTGCTCCATCCCCCATGCTGCACACTCCCCATCGTGCTCCATCCCCCATGCTGCGCACTCCCCATCGTGCTCCATCCCCCATGCTGCGCACTCCCCATCGTGCTCCATCCCCCATGCTGCGCACTCCCCATCGTGCTCCATCCCCCATGCTGCGCACTCCCTATCGTGCTCCATCCCCCATGCTGCGCACTCCCCATCGTGCTCCATCCCCCATGCTGCGCACTCCCCATCGTGCTCCATCCCCCATGCTGTGCACCCACCATTGTGCTCCACAGTCACACATCAGACAGTATACACGCACACATCTGATCGCATACACTCACACACACACCCCACTTCTCCCTGTGCCCACCGGTGGGCGGTCCCAGCATTTGTGCTGCACGCCGTGCTCCTCTGCCGACACTCACAGATCCGATCGCATACACTCACACACACACACACACACTCACACATCAGAACACACTCACATATATCCGATCGCATACACGCACACACACTGACGAGATCGCACATACGCGCTCACACAATCACAACATCCGGAGATACCACATGCTTCCGGCCATGTGATCCTCCGGCAGGTCCTGGAAGGTCACTGCACAGTATCGCCGCCGAGAAGCAAGCGATATCACGGAATGTTGTGAGTGTGTGGATGCGATCTGATGTGTGTGTGTGTGTCTGTTCTTATGTGTGTGCGTGTGTGTGTGTTCCGCCGCTGCAGGACCTTGATGCGCTCACCTGGGAGCCGGTGTACGCTGGTAACCATGCTACAATATTACTCGATGTGTTCCATGGTTACCAGCGTACCCCGCCCCCCGCTCGCACGGGAGCCCACACCAGCGTACGCCGGCAACCCCAGCAATGCGAGGGTATGTGTCGGCTGGGTTGGCGGCGTACGCTGATGTGGGCTCCTGGGGGTACAGCCCTCACCTGGGAGTCGGTTCGGGGAATGCGTGCGGGGGGCGGGGCCAGAGCGAGCGTGCAATGCGTGAGGGGGGCGGGGCGTGGCCGAGTTTCCAATGTGAGCAGGGGGCCGGGGCGAGAGGCCAATCCGTGCGAGGGGGCGGAGCCAAGGCGAGCGGCCAATCCGTGCGGGGGGGGCGAGGCCATGGCGAGCCCAGCGGCCAATCCGCTGTTTGTCACCGTAAGGACACAATTTTGGAGCAAGACAGACAGACAGAATAAGGCAATTATATAGATAGACTAGAAGGTGGCCCGATTCTAACGCATCGGGTATTCTAGAATTTACTGTGTAGTTACTGTATGATTTTTGTTATATATATTTATATAATAATGTATGTATGTATGTATGTGTATATATATATATATATATATATATATATATATATATGTGTATATATATATATATGTATATATATGATAGATGTTGTTGTGTGTAGTTGGCAAGTGTTTGTGTAGTGCGCTGTAAATGTTCTGGGTGTTGTCTGGGTGTGAGAGTGGTGTTGTTTGTGTGTTGCGTTGTTTGTAGAGCGCTGTGTGTCTGCAGAGTTGTGTGTGTGTGTGTGTGTGTTTGTGGTGCTGTGTGTTGTGTTGTTTGTGGAGCGCTGTGTGTCTGCAGAATTGTGTGTGGGTGTGGTGCTGTATGTGTTGCCCGGTTTGTGTGGGTGTGTTTTGGGGGGAGTTATGTTTTGTGCAGTGTGTGTGTGTGTGTGTGTGTGTGTGTGTGTGTGTGTGTGTGTGTGTGTGTGTGTGTTGGAGGAGTAGTCCTGGACGGAGAGGAGTATAATAGTAGGAATAGTCCTGGTGGTGAGGAGTATAATAGTAGGAATAGTCCTGGAGGTGAGGAGTATAATAGGGGGAGTAGTCCTGGGGGGAGAGGAGTATAATAGGGGGAGTAGTCCTGAGGGGAGAGGCGGATAATAGGGGGAGTAGTCCTGAGGGGAGAGGCGGATAATGGGGGGAGTAGTCCTGGGGGGAGAGGAGGATAATAGGGGGAGTAGTCCTGGGGGGAGAGGAGGATAATAGGGGGAGTAGTCCTGGGGGGAGAGGAGGATAATAGTAGGAGTAGTCCTGGGGGGAGAGGAGGATCATAGGAGGAATAGTCCTGGGGGGAGAGGAGGATCATAGGAGGAATAGTCCTGGGGGAGAGGAGGATCATAGGAGGAATAGTCCTGGGGGGAGAGGAGGATAATAGGAGTAGTCTTGGGGGGAGAGGAGGATAATAGTAGGAATAGTCCTGGGGGGAGAGAAGGATAATAGGAGTAGTCCTGGGGGGAGAGGAGGAGAATAGGAGGAGTAGTCCTGGAGGTGAGTATAATAGGAGGAGTAGTCCTGGGAGGAGAGGAGGATAATAGGAGGAGTAGTCCTGGAGGTGAGGAGTATAATAGGGGGAGTAGTCCTGGGGGGAGAGGAGGGTAATAGGAGGAATAGTCCTGGGGGGAGAGGAGGAGAATAGGAGTAGTCCTGGGGGGAGAGGAGGAGAATAGGGGGAGTAGTCCTGGAGGTGAGTATAATAGGAGGAGTAGTCCTGGGGGGAGAGGAGGATAATAGGAGGAGTAGTCCTGGAGGTGAGGAGTATAATAGGGGGAGTAGTCCTGGGGGGAGAGGAGGGTAATAGGAGGAGTAGTCCTGGGGGAGAGGAGTATAATAGGAGGACTAGTCCTGGGGGAGAGCAGGATAATAGGAGGAGGAGTCCTGGGGGTGAGAGGAGTATAATAGGAGTAGTAGTCCTGGAGGTGAGGAGTATAATAGGAGGAGGAGTCCTGGGGGTGAGGAGTATAATAGGAGGAGTAGTCCTGGGGGGAGAGGAGGATAATAGGAGGAGTAGTCCTGGGGGGGGGGAAGAATAATAGGAGTAGTAGTCCTGGGGGAGAGGAGGATAATAGGAGGAGTAGTCCTGGGGAGAAAGGAGGCTAATAGGAGGAGTAGTCCTAGGGGTGAGGAGTCTAATAGGAGGAGTAGTCCTGGGGGGAGAGGAGGATAATAGGAGGAGTTGTCCTGGGGGGAGAGGAGTCTAATAGGAGGAGTATTCCTTGGGAGGGGAGAAGAATAATAGGAGGAGTAGTCCTGTGGGGAGAGCAGGATAATAGGAGTAGTAGTCCTGGGGAGAAAGGAGCGTAATAGGAGGAGTAGTCCTGGGGGGAGAGGAGTATAATAGGAGGAGTAGTCCTGGGGGGAGAGGAGTATAATAGGAGGATGAGTAGTCCTGGGGAGAAAGGAGGATAATAGGAGGAGTAGTCCTGTGGGGAGAGGAGTATAATAGGAGGAGTAGTCCTGGGGGAAGAGGAGGATAATAGGAGGAGTAGTCCTGGGGGTGAGGAGTCTAATAGGAGGAGTAGTCCTGGGGGGAGAGGAGGATAATAGGAGGAGTTGTCCTGGGGGGAGAGGAGTCTAATAGGAGGAGTATTCCTTGGGGGGGGAGAAGAATAATAGGAGGAGTAGTCCTGTGGGGAGAGCAGGATAATAGGAGTAGTAGTCCTGGGGAGAAAGGAGCGTAATAGGAGGAGTAGTCCTGGGGGGAGAGGAGTATAATAGGAGGAGTAGTCCTGGGGGGAGAGGAGTATACTAGGAGGAGGAGTAGTCCTGGGGAGAAAGGAGGATAATAGGAGGAGTAGTCCTGTGGGGAGAGCAGGATAATACCGTGTTTTTCCAAAAATAAGACCTCCCCCAAAAATAAGCCCTAGCAGGGATTTTCAGCATTTTCGGAGAAAGGCTTAAATATAAGCCCTCCCCCGAAAATAAGCCCTAGTCCCGGATCAATAATGAAGTGTCCGTGCAGCTAAAAAAGTTACAGATACTGCAGGACACTTCAATATACACAGCGGCACCCGGAAATAACACTCACCCGACACCGAGCGGCAGGACCTGCAGTGATCACACACCCACACACACACAATCAGATCTCACACACACACCAGATCTCACACACAAACATCGGATCGCACACATAATCAGATCGCTCACACAAACATCGGCTCACACGCAAACAACAAATCGCACACACATCGGATCGCACACACATCGGATCGCATACACACTCACCTCATCCAGTGACACCGATCTCTTCTCGCCGGGAGAATCCTGAGAGGCAGTGCGGTGCAGCGCGACGAACAGGACCTGCGGCCGGACACATGACTTGCTCTCATTCTCTGCTGCCGTAAGTGCTGGATGTGATGTGATGTGATGTGGTGTGTGTGTGTGTCTGCAATCGCCTGTGTGTGTGTGTCTGCGATCGGCTGTGTTTTTCTGCGATCGGCTGTGTGTGTCTGCGTTCGGATGTGTGTATCTGTGATCGGATGTGTGTATCTGTGATCTGCTGTGTGTGATGGCTGTGCGTGCCTGCGATCTGCTGTGTATATCTGCAATCTGCTGTGTGTGTATCTGCGATCTGCTGTGTGTGATCTGCTGTGTATATCTGTGATCTGCTGTGTGTCTGTGTGTGATCTCCTGTGTGTGTCTGGGATCTTCTGTGTGTGTCAGCTAGCAGCAGGGTAGGACGGCGTGCAGCACCGACCGGAGATCACAGGAGGACCTGGGAACCAGACGTCCTGGTCTGGTGAGTATGAGTCTCCTGGGAAGTGGGAGGTCTGCTGTTTTTGGGGGGTAAACTTACCCCCAACCGTGTTTCTGCAAGAATAAGACCTCCTCCAAAAATAAGCCCTAGTGCTTTTTTGGGGGTCAAAAAAAATATAAGACAGTGTTTGGAAAAACACGGTAGGAGGAGTAGTCCTGGGGAGAAAGGAGGATAATAGGAGTAGTCGTCCTGGGGGGAGAGGAGTATAATAGGAGGAGGAGTCCTGGGGAGAAAGGAGGATAATAGGAGGAGTAGTCCTGGGGTGAGTGGAGTATAATAGGAGGAGTAGTCCTGGGGGGAGAGCAGGATAATAGGAGGAATAGTCCTGAAGAAAGAGGAGTATAATAAGAGGAGTAGTCCTGGGGGGAGAGCAGGATAATAGGAGGAGTAGTTCTGGAGGTGAGGAGTATAATAGGAGGAGTAGTCCTGGGGGTGAGGAGTCTGAGACAGTGCTGGGTCACTTGTTGGTCTCCTGCTGTGCAGCACGCATCAACGTGTGACAGCGGGAGACCAACGATCTGAATGGGCAGGGAGCCGGCATACGCTCGTAACCATGCTACACAATATTACCCAATGTGTAACATGGTTACCAGCGTACCCCACCCCCAGCACGCACGGGAGCCCACACCAGCGTACGCCGGCAACCGCAGCAATGCGTGGGTATGTGTCGGCTGGGTTGCCGGCGTACGCTCTGGGAGTCGGGGCTCCGTGTCGGTTCGGGGAATGCGTGCGGGGGTGGGGCCAGAGCGAGCGTGCAATGCGTGAGGGGGGCGGAGCCTGGGCGAGCGGCCAATCCGTGCGGGGGGGCGGAGGCGAGGCAGGCGGCCAATGAGACGCTTGTCACGCGAACGACAGAATTTTGGAGCAAGACAGACAGACAGAATAAGGCAATTATATATATATATAGATATTTTATGCATCAGACAGCCCCTTTAACTACTTCTGGACTGTCCATAGACTTCAAAGTTCTTGGTGGTCCATGCTTTTACCTGCACTAATCTTCCAAAACGTCAGTGCAGTGTAACCAGCTTGCACAAGATCATGCAGCTCTGAGGAGAGGAGCTGACTGTCAGGCAGAGTCAGATTTGTCAGAGAAATATAATCTAGAAAGCCTACAATGTGTAAATTGGCACACGTAAAAAAAAAAACAAAAACACTGGTTAACGATTTCCGCAAAACATTGACAGGATGCTAATGGGTTGTCTTGCCATGACATCCAGGGATCCACTGAAGGCCATGGGTTGCCTTGCCGTGACCTCCAGGGGTCCGCTGAAGGCCATGGGTTGCCTTGCCGTGACCTCCAGGAGTCCGCTGAAGGCCATGGGTTGCCTTGCCGTGACCTCCAGGGGTCCGCTGAAGGCCATGGGTTGCCTTGCTGTGGCCTCCAGGGGTCCGCTGAAGGCCATTGGTTGCCTTGCCATGACATCCAGGGGTCCGCTGAAAGCCATGGGTTGGCTTGCCATGACCTCCAGTGGTCCGCTAATAGCCATGGGTTGTTTTGCCATGGCCTCCAGGGGTCCGCTGAAGGCCATGGGTTGCCTTGCCATGACATCCAGGAGTCCGCTGAAAGCCATGGGTTGCCTTGCCATTATATCCAGGGGACTGCTGACAGCCATGGTTGCCTTGCCTGACCTCCAGAGGTCTGCTGAAGGCCATGGGTTGCCTTGCATGACCTCCAGAAGTCTGCTGAAGGCCATGGGTTGCCTTGCCTTTATATCCAGGGGACTGCTGACAGCCATGGTTGCCTTGCCTGACCTCCAGAGGTCTCCTGAAGGCCATGGGTTGCCTTGCCTGACCTCCAGAGGTCTGCTGAAGGCCATGGGTTGCCTTGCCGTGACATCCAGGGGTCCTCTCAAGGTCATGGGTTTCCTTGCCGTGACATCCAGGGACATGCTGAAGGCCCCCCATGTCTGTCATGGCTGGGCTTCAAAGGAAACCATGATTCTTGCTGCAATAATACTAAAGTGTTGCTCTATATAGCACAAGCAATTGGACAATCGCAGATTCAAGTTCCCTTATAAAATACAATAAAAATAAAAATGTTTTTAAAAATAAAAAAAATCTAAAAGCTCAAATCAACCCGTTTCACCCAATTAAGAAAAAAAGTATGTGGTATCACTGTGTCCTCAGAAGTCTGATGTATCAAAATAACAATGGTGCTGACCTGGAGAATTATACTGCATAGATTTCATATGATAACACAGTTATAAACACCTTCATGAATCAATTGCAGAATTGGGTTTTGTTTTTCTCACAGTAACAAAGCTGCTTACAAAAAGCAGATTTTGCTGCATTTTATTTTTCTTACTGCAGATTATGTCATTTGTCCACAGTAAATGTTTAATAAAGTTAGTTTCATTCACCAAAAAAGCAGTAAAGATGTAAAAAAAAATGCATGGTTGTGCTTTAGCAGGGTTTTTCAGTGGTGAAACAAAACACTGCAAAAATGCTGACACAATTGAAATGCTGCAGTTTTCCATTTCAGTCAGGGAAGAAAAAACAATTGTGTGCATGAGATTTCTGAAATCTCATAGCTTTTGCTGCTACTGTAAAAAGCAGCTTTAAAACAAAAAATCACATAAAAAAGCAAAAACACAGTGTGTGAACATAGTCTTAGAGGTACTTTGCACGCTGCGATATCGCTAGCCGATGATAGCAATGCCGAGCGCGATAGTACCCGCCCCCCTCGCACATGCGATATCTTGTGATAGCTGCCATAGTGAACATTATCACTACGGGAGCTTCACACGCACTTACCCTGCCCTGCGACGTCGCTCTGGCTGGCGGACCCGCCTCCTTCCTAAGGGGGCGGATCGTGAGACGTCACAGCGACGTCACACGGCAGGCGGCCAATAGAAGCGGAGGGGCGGAGATGAGCGGGACGTAAACATCCCGCCCACCTCCTTCCTTCCTCAGTGCAGGCGGGATGCAGGTAAGGAGATGTTCCTCGCTCCTGCGGCTTCATACACAGCGATGTGTGCTGCCGCAGGAACGAGGAACAACATCGTACCTGTCGCTGCAGCGAAATTATCGAAATATCCGACACTACACAGATCACCGATTTACGACGCTTTTGCGATCGTTTATCGGTGCATCTAGGCTTTACACATTGTGACGTCGTTACCGGCGCCGGATGTGCGTCATTTTCGATTTTGACCCCGACGATATCGCAGTAGCGATGTCGCAACGCGCAAAGTACCCCTTACTCTATACAGTAATCTAGCCAGCTTGACGTGTCCTGATTTCTACATTTGTGAATGTGATGTATAAATAATGTGACATTACTATTCTTCTTGATAGGTTTTTCTGAAAAAGACACCGATGAAGTCAAGGGGATTTTTGTGGACACCAACCTCTATTTTCTAGCTCTTACCTTTTTTGTAGCGGCTTTTCATGTAAGTTGATTTTTTTTTGTCTTCAGCAAATATAAGTGTGTGTGTGTGTGTGTGTGTGTGTGTGTGTGTGTGTGTGTGTGTGTGTGTGTGTGTGTGTGTGTGTGTGTGCGCGTGCGCGCATTTGTGGCCATCATCTAGCAGGGGAAGGACCAATTTGCTGTTCACAGCTGACAAGACCCGATGGGGCTGAATTGCTAATTGTAATAAACTTACGGTTCATTTCCACCGGAAGATGGTGAACGCGCTATCATAGAAACCCTCGTTCCTGATAACCTGCCAAATGAGCAAAATGCTTGTTTGTTGTGTGATTGGATTGCTTATGCTGACAAACCCATAACTATTGTCGGCACATAATGTATCTAGGGACAAAGCAGTCATATTTGCCATCATTCCATCCTAATCCATGATCGTTAGGATGTGTAACTGAATGCACAACGACTTTTGTGTAGTTTATCAGCGCTTGTTAATGGTGCATTAACTGCGCATGGTCTGCATGTCGAGATGTGACATTAGATGAGACAGTCTACATTTTCCAAGTTTATTAGCGGCTTTTCTTTATCGCTTCATTGGGGGACACAGGAAACCATGGGTGTATGCTGCTGGGGCTAGGAGGTGACACTATGCAAATAAGAAAGTTGACTCCTCCCACGTAGTATACACCCACTGACTGGAGCTGAGGAGATCAGTTTTTGCTTAGTGTCCGAGGAGGTTGGACACGCAGGGGCTGCTCTCAGCCCCCTCAGGTTTGTATTGTTGTGTTTTATTAATATTTTCCCTTTGTTTTTCAGACACAGCTCGTCGGGCGACAGGGTGTAATCGCTCACCCTGCTCTCCCACATAGAGACCGGTCGCACAGAAGTGGGGTCCGTCCGCCACTTCCGTTGTCTTCCGTGTCTGTCTGGCAGGACCCTACCCCCCTAACACTTCCAAGCGGTTTGGGGGGCATCCGCACAGAGGGACAGGCGGATGGTCCTTGCCCCTCTCCCCAAAGACTCTCTCGCTCCCGAGCCTGATTGTGGGGTAGGAAGACGAAGACAGTACCTAGGATGGAGAGGTACCCTTCCGGTCTTCCCTATCCCCGGGACGACCGTCGAGATGTCTTCCCTTGCCTTCCAGGACGGATCCAGGATCAAGACAAGCCGGGACCTCAGTGGTAAGTACTCTGCTCCCCGTCCCGGGTTATGAGGGGGAGGGATCCCGTCTATATAATCCCCACAGCCCCCTCGACATTTGGGTCAGGGGGTCCCATATCTCCCTTAGCGCCCCACCCCAGGCCACCCGTAGCTCCTGTAGTGCGGCCTCTCTGCGCCCCTCCGATCGGCCCCCCTGCCGTGGCGTCCACTACCTGGCGTTCCCCCCCCCCGGCGGCCTGTCGTTAAACTTTATCCCCCGGCCCCATTGCGGCCCGCAGCTCCATAGAAGCACGGCGTCCCTCTCCGGCGGACTACCTTCAAAATTTTAGCCCCTGGCTCTGCGGTCCCCTCAGTATCTGCGCGCCCTCCAGCCCGCGTCCCCAGCCGGTATTCTGTCCGCACGCGCGGGGTTTTTTTTCAAATCTCCCGCCTCTTTTCTCTTCGCGCGGCCTCAGTCCTCCTCCGGCGTCTGACGTCATTTCCGGGCGCCAACCCTCGGCGCACGTCATCCCTGCGCCTGCTCCGGCCCTCCCCGCCGGGTAAACTGCGCTGCCGCCGCCGCGAAATCTGACATCCTCCGCCCGGGTAGGTTAACTCTGCAGCCGCCGCACCCGTGCTTCCGCCCGGGTGAGCGCTGCTCGCGCCGCCGCCAGGCCCGTTTCACCGGCCGGGTAAGCGTTCCTAGCACCGCTGCGCTCCTCCAGGCCGTCTGTACCGCCACCGCCGCAGGTCCTCCCCGCAGGCAGTGCTGGACCCTGCGCTCCCCACTAGCAGCGATTAGGCCACTGCTCCCCTGACCCCGGGGTCTGTCAGCGTTCTCGCAGCATTCAGTGCGCTACATCTGAGCCCTCCAACAGGTCCCTAACCCCCCTCAGGGCTCATTCTCCAGGGTACTGTTCTACCTGAACTACAGTCATGTTGGTGAGGGAACAGGCCTTTTTCACTAGGATACCGCCTTGTGAAGCAGCCGTATGCCGTACAATTTTATTGTCTTCTGTCTGTGTTGTACACACATCCTCCTAGCCCAGATGTGCTCCTGATTTCTGGGTGTTCATTGTTATTTTGCCATTCTGTCTCCCAGATATTTACCGCCTATAGCACTAATTACTAATCCTAGGTGTCCAGCGGTATTATGCGCCTGTGGCACAAATTACGGACGTCTCTACAGCATTCTAAATCTTCCCCAGGCTATTGTCCTTACTTCCGGTTCTCCGTCAGGTTACGGATAGATTATAGCGCTCTACCCAGCAATCAGAAGTTCACATCTCGCTACACACGTTGTTACACGGCGGTCCATGACTTGGCCTTCCGTGATCGTTCCAGTGCCTCCGTGAACCGGTCAGTTTCTTTCCAGTGTGTCCCATGCTTACGCCCTGTGTATTCAAGTATCTGTTCTCTGTCCCATGTGTCAGTGTCTCTGCGTGCCACCTGACGGTTATAGTGCACAAGTGACACCAGTGTGCCTGTGTTTCTTTATGTACTAGTCTTCATCGGCGTACTAGTCTCCTACTGTCCACTATCCAGCGGACCAGCGTGTCTCTTGGCACTGACCTGCTACTGTGTGCCAACGTTCCCCTGTACCTGTTCACTTCCCAGTGTGCCACTGTCTGCGTCAATCCTGATGTTCCATTACCCAGGTGCTTTGGGGAACCTGCCCGCTGTTCCGTGGGCCAGCGTTTCCACATACATTTGTTTGCTTTGGCGTATCAGGGTTTTCACAAGCCCTTACATTACTCAGTGTAACAGGGTTTCTATACGCACCTGTCTACTCCATTGTAACAGCGTTGTGTGAACCTTTCCACTGTTCAGGGGTTTAGGTCTCTATGTGCACCTGTCAGTTTCAGTGTGCTAAAGGGTTTTTCTCTATCAGCCCGTCCGCCATTCTGATTGAGGGTTCCATAGACCTGTCCACTTGCCTGTGTACCAGTGTCTCTATATGTCGGACCATCTCCCAGGGTGCCAGTATCCACTATCCAGTGTTTGCTCTATCCACCTACCCTCCATCCGGTGTGCTAGTATTCCTAAGACGTACCCTCTATATATGTTGTGTGCAGCGTTTCTATATCCCCCTGTCTACTACAGCGTGAGTGATTTGGGGAACCTGCCCTCTTACCTATGGGCCAGCACTTATCAGCACCAGAAGCCGGATACTGCAGCAGGCTTGAGTGCCCTGTTCAGCCTTCCGCTCATCTTCGACTTAGGCGAGAGCTCCATCCACCACTGCCACATGAGGCGGCCCGCCAGCAGCTGTCGCATTCAGTGCCAGGATTCAAGATCACTGATCCTGCCCACTATCCAAGGGACTAGCGTTTCTCCTGACCAGAAGCTGGGTACCATAACAGGTACGTGTTGCCCTGCTCACTACCCAGCAAGTCAAACGTAATACCTCACCTGGCGGGTCAGGTATCTCCTTCATCTTTGACGGAGACGAGGACTGTGGTCTCAGGTACGGCAGCAACTGTCACATTCAGTGCCAGTATTCAAGGTCGATGATCCGGTCCGCTATCCAAGAGACCAGCGTTCTCTAGACCAGATGCTGGATACCGTAACAGGTAAGGGTTGCCCGCTTACGACCCAGCGAGTCAGACGTGCTACCTCACCTGGCGGCTCAGGTATTTCCTCCTTCTTCGACTGACGCGAGGACTGCGGTCTCCATGGATCCCTAACATGGTACGGCAGCAACTGTCATCAGGTCGCTTCCCAGTGACCAGTGAGTCTTCTCCTGCTTCAGACCACTCATTCAGGTAACCTGAAAGTAAGCCAGGATACCCTGGCCAGTTCTCTCTTCAAGCGATCTGCAGATTTTTCCTACCTCGCACCATACGGGTAACGTGATATTGAGGTAAGGCAACACGCGACCTTCTAATTGGGGGGTCGTGTGATTCACTCCCTGCAGCAACCACGGACCCTTTGACGCAGCACAGCAGCAGTAGCTCTCATTTGGTCGCCTCCCAGTGGCCTGGGACCTTCTCTGACCTCGCACCATTCCTCTTAGGTAGCCACATGGTAAGGTTTTTCCTCTCTTGACCGTACACTGGCTGCATCGCTTCTTGACGCAGCAGTCATTTGGGTCTTCAAATGAGGTAAGCAAGGTGCAGCTCTGTCCACTATCCAGTAGGTTGTCCGTTCTACTTCCTACCACCGTCCCCGGATGGTTCGTGGTAATTATGGTATCTGCCTATTCCTTGGTCTAGAACTGCCTTGGCCGCACCCCCCACTAGGGTTCCGACCAGGCACTGTAAAGGTTTAAAACCATATATCGTTACTTACATTTTCTCTCTTTCAGATAGAGATCAGATTTCCTTATTCCCTTCACGGTCAACAGGTGAAGTTAAGAACCAGACACAGGATCGTCTAACCAGTATTGATTCCACGGAGGACCAGCTTCACCAAGGGACTTCTAGTATCCTGACTGCCCAGTCCTTGGGCCCACTCTTCTGGACAAGCTGTAAGGTTTCATATAACTGTCTGTCTACTTTCCACAGCAGAATTCTTCAGGGAGCCCTGAATGCTCAGACCACTGGGTGTTTCCACCCGAACACTCAACGCTACAGCGACTGGTCCACGCCTGATCTGCCAATCTCAGTTAACACCTAGACATGACCTGCTTCCTTTTCAGGCCAAGAGGGGTCTTCTTTTCCCCTGCCCCGGGTCTCCCTCTGTTTTCCCCCCTATCGTAGTCATTCGGGTTGGCTCTTGGGGATATGCTAGTTCTCTCCGATGCACCTGACATACCAAATTCCGCGACCACTCGCCACCGCTTGGTCTCAGACGCTTGTGTATTCCTGCAAGTTCCTGCCAGACCATTTATACTCTCATATTCTCACTCATTTCCTTCCATTCGTCGTCACTCCTTGTGACGTGATGACGCGTTCTATAATAATAAGAAGAATTTTTCATTCATTCCTCCGTCATATCTTCCTTGCCACCTTCCAGGGATAGGCGTCACTCCACTGGTCAGCTAGCGCTTCAGCCGACGACATAATCCGACCCCTTTCTCGGAGTCCCCCTCTAAAGGGTTCTTCCTTCTTCCACAGGTCTTGTGCCTTTTGTCATTCACAGGAGCCCTCTTCCATGGAGGTTCTCCTTCCCATAATTCACCGCAATGGTCACCCAGTACCCGATTCCAGGGTTCGAGTTTCCCAGTCACATCATTATAGATGCTAGGACTCCCTTCACGTCGTAGTGAGATTTGGTTCTTGGAATTCCTTGGTTCCTTAACCTTGTCATTTTTCCCCGAACCTCACAGGTTCTCTTGACCACTTACATACACAGGGGAACTATTTCCCATATTATTTTTCCCGCCTGCAGGCTGTTTCTTCCACTAGAGTAAGATCACTTCTCTCAGGTGCTGTGGAATCAACAGGTCAGGTCCCCCTATGGCGGAATCCCCTTCCACTTTTCTCAAATGCCTCGAATCCCTTGCTCCCTCTCAGGTGGTCAGTTTTCTGTTTAGTCATCCTGCGGCAATAATGGGCAAAGGTTCCTTTGGCCTCCGCTTACCTGGCACCTACCTCTACCAGGTGCCCCAGTCCTTCGCTCATTCTTCCTCTCTCAAACGTAGTATCAGGGCCTGTCGGGCCTTTTCTTCTTACCCTGACCTATCCCTGTCAGTCGCCTTAGTTCCTTAGCTTCTTATGTACAGGCCTCAGAGGATGCAGTTTCTCCCTGATCATCCTATTACCCATGCATTTTACACTAGTTCTTAGTGCTCCCTAAGTACTCTAACTCCTCTCCTGTACTTCGGCCCCTGGCCGGGTAGGAGTTCCTTTCGGGGTCTAGGTCCAGGTTCCGGTCAAGTAATCTGGTCTCTCCTAACCCTGTTTTCGGGTTTTTTTCTCTTCCCACCCTTGGGGACTGCTTTAGGACGTCCCATGGTTTCCTGTGTCCCCCAATGAAGCGATAAAGAAAAGTAGATTTTGGGTACTCACCGTAAAATCTCTTTCTTGGAGCCTTCATTGGGGGACACAGCACCCGCCCTTTTCTAAGACTTCAATGGATCCGGAATGTGCTAGTTTTCAAGCTTCTCCTCGTACTGCTTTTACACAAACTGATCTCCTCAGCTCCAGTCAGTGGGTGTATACTACGTGGGAGGAGTCAACTTTCTTATTTGCATAGTGTCACCTCCTAGCCCCAGCAGCATACACCCATGGTTTCCTGTGTCCCCCAATGAAGGCTCCAAGAAAGAGATTTTACGGTGAGTACCCAAAATCTACTTATTCTTCTTTCAGACAGTTTAGTCTAGGGTAGTACTATTGCTTACTTGGCCTTACTTTGGTCCTACTACCTGAACAAGCAAAGCCCACTTGTTGATGGACCATGCCCCTTGTTCATTTAAAATAAAAATTGCAGGGTATGTAATGCTACATTACCGTGGTATTTGGTGCATTGTTTTTTTTCTGCTTCGTATTTTCCTAATCAAAAAAGCCAGGGTATAATAGTTTGATCAAAGTGGATAGGACTTCTGTAAATCTCACGCCCACCATGTTGGTTTTGTGATGCTGTGGGAATTTCCAGCATGTTAATTTCTCTTGCAATAAATTTTTGTAGATTTTACCCATAGACTTGTTATCTGCATATGACTTTATCAATAAACTTTTACCAAACCTCAATAATGCCTCAAACAAGAATCTTCTAAAACAAAGCAAATTTCTTTAACGACCCTTGACTTATTTGTACATTTAAAGTTGTCATGATCATCTATGCCTCTTCTAATACATCCCGTTATTTTATTAGCCTTGGCAGCAGCTGCCTGACGCTGGTCAGTAAAGTTGAGTTTGCCGTCCACCCATTCACCCAAGCATTTTTCAGTGACCGTTTTAACCAGTGTTTTACAGTTTAGTACATAATTATTCATTTTATTTTATTTTTCTTTGTCGCTCTATTGGGAGACCCAGACAATTGGGTTGTATAGGCTATGCCTCCGGAGGCCGCACAAAGTATTACACTCAAAAGTGTTAAGCCCCTCCCCTTCTGCCTATACACCCCCCGTGCTCCCACGGGCTCCTCAGTTTTTTGCTTTGTGCGAAGGAGGTCAGACACGCACAGCACAGCTCCACAGATTGGTCAGCAGCAGCTGCTGACCATGTCGGATGGAAGAAAAGTGGGCCCATATAGGGCCCCCAGCATGCTCCCTTCTCACCCCACTCTTGTCGGCGGTGTTGTTAAGGTTGAGGTATCCATTGCGGGTACGGAGGCTGGAGCCCACATGCTGCTTTCCTTCCCCATCCCCCTCAGGGCTCTGGGTGAAGTGGGATCCTATCGGTCTCCAGGCACTGAGACCGTGCTTCATCCACAACTCCTGTGGAGCCTGCTGGATAGGAGCCGGGTACCGTTCAGGGACATGGCCCTGCTACTGGAAGGTACTCTGTATCCCTGTGGGGACCGCGCACGGCAACACCTCAGCTTTGCTGGGTGTGCTAGTGCACCGGGGACCGCGGCGCTGACCGGGTTTAACTGTGCCATTACACACTCAGCGTCGCTGAGTGTGTTTATATGTAGGGGCTACCGCGCTAACCGCCGCTGCCATGGGAAACTGCGGCGCGGCTGGGACTTGTAGTTCGCCGGGGACTTCGGCGCCGGCCGCGCTTTTACGGCGGCCATGCTTATACTCGAGTCCCCGGCTTTCTTGCGGCCTAGCTTCCTTTTCTCCCGCCCCCAGCCCTGACAGGCAGGAGAAGGGCGGGACGCTGCACGGAACGAGCAGCACTGAGGGCTGGAGTATGATTTGCATACTCCACCCCCCTCACTGTGCACAGTGTGAGCACCAGTTCCCGCACTTTCTCGGCCACGCCCACGGCTCCCTCCTCTCGTCAGGACGCCGCAGCCATTCCTGTCAGCTCCTCCGACGCTGCAGAGAGGGACAAACTCTGGGAGACCCAGACACGGTCTCTGGTGGCCTCACAACCGCTTTAGGCGGCTGGTAAGCAGCACCTGTGGTGCTAGCCCCATGGTGCTGTAGTGTATTGATACATTATTTGTTTATAGTATATACTCTACACTGTATGAGCACAGTTCATTCTGGCTATATACCCTATTGTGTTACTCAGGGAAAACAATAGCATGGCGCCCACAAAAGGCAGGGGTGCCAAAACACAGGCTTATTATGCTGCCTGCGCCGCATGTAAGACCCCGCTACCGGCAGGTTCCACTGACCCTCATTGTGTGCACTGTTCGGCCCCTGTGACACTTCTTCAGCCAGAGCCTCTGCTAAGAGGGACCCAGGGGGAGCCACCTGTTGACACTGTCCAGGTGACGGGGACTGAGTTTGCAAAACTCTCTGAGACTATGGCTAAGATACTAGAAGCCTTGCAGTCCAGGCCGGTATCTCAGCAAAGGGACTCTGTTGAATCATTGTTCCCTGACCCCCCTCAGTTGGTCCAACAATGTCCTCCCGGGGTATCTCATACATCCCAGGCTGAGGGTTATGACTTAGACCCCAGCCCCAGACCGAATAAGCGGGCTCGCTTAGAATTTCCCTCGACATCATATTGTTTAGGGTCTCAGCGGGGGGAATCTCTGGTTGATGATGCGGAGACAGCTGATCAGGATTCTGATCCTGAGGGCGCTCTCAATCTTAATACTCCAGACGGGGACGCCATAGTGAACGATCTTATTGCGTCCATCAATCAAATGCTGGATATTTCTCCCTCAGCTCCTCCGGCGGAGGAGTCAGCGTCTCAGCAGGAGAAATTCCGTTTCAGGTTCCCCCAAGCGCACACCGAGTATGTTTCTGGACCACTCTGATTTCAGAGAGGCAGTCCAGAATCACCATGCTTGTCCAGATAAGCGTTTTTCTAAGCGCCTTAAGGATACACGTTATCCTTTTCCCCCTGATGTGGTTAAAGGTTGGACTCAGTGTCCCAAAGTGGACCCTCCAATCTCCAGACTGGCGGCTAGATCCATACTTGCAGTGGAAGATGGGGCCTCGCTCAAAGATGCCACTGACAGGCAGATGGAGCTCTGGTTGAAATCCATCTATGAAGCTATCGGAGCTTCTTTTGCCCCAGCATTCGCAGCCGTTTGGGCGCTACAAGCTATCTCAGCAGGTCAAGCGCAAATTGAAGCAGCCACATGCACGGCCGCGCCACAAGTGGCATCCATTACCACCCAGACCTCGGCAATTGCGTCTTACGCTATTAATGCGGTCCTGGACTCTGCGAGCCGTACGGCGGTTGCGGCCGCCAATTCGGTGGTACTCCGCAGGGCCTTGTGGCTACGGGAATGGAAGGCAGATTCTGCTTCCAAAAAGCGCTTAACCAGTTTGCCAATTTCTGGCGACAGGCTGTTTGGTGAGCGTCTGGATGAAATCATCAAACAATCCAAGGGAAAGGATACATCCTTACCCCAGCCCAAACAGAACATACCCCAACAGAGGAGAGGGCAGTCGAGCTTTCGGTCCTTTCGGGGCGCGGGCAGGTCCCAATTCTCCTCGTCCAAAAGGTCTCAGAAAGAACAAGGGAACTCTGATGCATGGCGGTCTAAGTCACGTCCTAAAAAGACCACTGGAGGCGCCGCTAACAAAGCGGCTTCCTCATGACTTTCGACCTTCTCTAGTAGCATCATCGGTCGGTGGCAGGCTCTCCCGCTTTTGCGACACCTGGCTGCCACAAATAAAAGACCGCTGGGTGAGAGACATTCTGTCTCACGGTTACAAGATAGAGTTCACCTCTCGTCCCCCGACTCGATTCTTCAGGTCATCCCCGCCTCCCGAGCGAGCCGAGGCTCTTCTGCAGGCGCTGGGCACTCTGAAGGCAGAAGGAGTGGTGGTCCCTGTTCCTCTTCAGCAACAGAGCCACGGTTTTTACTCCAACTTGTTTGTGGTCCCAAAGAAGGACGGGTCTTTCCGCCCGGTCCTGGACCTGAAACTGCTCAACAAACACGTAAAAACCCGACGGTTCAGGATGGAATCCCTCCGCTCCGTCATCGCCTCAATGTCCCAAGGAGATTTCCTTGCATCGATCGATATCAAAGATGCTTATCTCCACGTACCGATTGCTCCAGAGCACCAGCGCTTCTTGCGCTTCGCCATAGGAAACGAACACCTGCAGTTCGTGGCACTGCCGTTCGGCCTGGCAACAGCCCCACGGGTTTTTACCAAGGTTATGGCTACTGTAGTAGCGGTCCTACACTCGCAGGGTCACTCGGTGATCCCGTACTTGGACGATCTGCTGATCAAGGCACCCTCTCAAGAGGCATGCCAACGCAGCCTCGACGCTACCCTGGAGACTCTCCAGGGTTTCGGGTGGATCATCAATTTTCCAAAGTCAAATCTGACACCGGCTCAATCGCTGACATATCTTGGCATGGAGTTTCATACCCTCTCAGCGATAGTGAAGCTTCCGCTGATCAAGCAGCAGTCACTACAGAAAGGGGTACAATCTCTCCTTCAAGGCCAGTCACACCCCTTGAGGCGCCTCATGCACTTCCTGGGGAAGATGGTGGCAGCAATGGAGGCAGTCCCTTTCGCGCAGTTTCACCTGCGTCCCCTTCAATGGGACATCTTACGCAAATGGGACAGGAGGCCGACGTCCCTCGACAGGACCGTCTCCCTCTCTCAGGCGACCAAAGCTTCCCTTCGGTGGTGGCTCCTTCCCACTTCATTATCGAAGGGGAAATCCTTCCTACCCCCATCCTGGGAAGTAGTCACGACGGACGCGAGTCTGTCAGGGTGGGGAGCGGTTTTTCTCCACCACAGGGCTCAGGGTACGTGGACCCAGCAAGAGTCCTCGCTTCAGATCAATGTTCTGGAAATACGGGCAGTGTATCTTGCCCTGAAAGCGTTCCAGCAGTGGCTGAAGGGCAAGCAGATCCGAATTCAGTCGGACAACTCCACAGCGGTGGCATACATCAACCACCAAGGCGGCACACGCAGCCGGCAAGCCTTCCAGGAAGTCCGGCGGATTTTGATGTGGGTGGAAGCCACGGCCTCCACCATATCCGCAGTTCACATCCCAGGCGTGGAAAACTGGGAAGCAGATTATCTCAGTCGCCAGGGCATGGACGCAGGGGAATGGTCCCTTCACCCGGACGTGTTTCAGGAGATCTGTTGCCGCTGGGGGGTGCCGGACGTCGACCTCATGGCGTCCCGGCACAACAACAAGGTACCAATGTTCATGGCACGGTCTCAAGATCCCAGAGCTCTGGCGGCAGACGCCTTAGTTCAGGATTGGTCGCAGTTTCAGCTCCCTTATGTGTTTCCTCCGCTGGCACTGTTGCCCAGAGTGTTACGCAAGATCAGGGCCGACTGCCGCCGCGTCATCCTCGTCGCTCCAGACTGGCCGAGGCGGTCGTGGTACCCGGATCTGTGGCATCTCACGGTCGGCCAACCGTGGGCACTACCAGACCGACCAGACTTGCTATCTCAAGGGCCGTTTTTCCATCTGAATTCTGCGGCCCTCAACCTGACTGTGTGGCCATTGAGTCCTGGATCCTAGCGTCTTCAGGGTTATCTCAAGACGTCATTGCCACTATGAGACAAGCTAGGAAACCAACGTCCGCTAAAATCTACCACAGGACGTGGAAAATTTTCCTGTCGTGGTGTTCTGCCCAGGGTATTTCTCCCTGGCCTTTTGCCTTACCCACTTTTCTGTCCTTCCTTCAATCTGGACTGGAAAAGGGTTTGTCGCTCGGCTCTCTTAAGGGACAAGTCTCAGCGCTCTCTGTGTTTTTCCAGAAGCGCCTAGCCAGACTTCCACAGGTACGCACGTTCCTGCAGGGGGTTTGTCACATCATCCCTCCTTACAAGCGGCCGTTAGAACCCTGGGATCTGAACAGGGTGCTGGTGGCTCTTCAGAAACCACCATTCGAGCCAATGAGGGATATTTCTCTCTCACGCCTTTCGCAGAAAGTGGTTTTTCTAGTAGCAGTCACTTCACTTCAGAGAGTGTCTGAGCTAGCAGCGCTTTCATGCAAAACCCCTTTCCTGGTGTTTCACCAGGACAAGGTGGTTCTGCGTCCGGTTCCGGAATTTCTCCCTAAGGTGGTATCCCCCTTTCATCTCAATCAGGATATCTCCTTACCTTCTTTTTGTCCTCATCCAGTTCACCAATGTGAAAAGGATTTGCACTTGTTAGATCTGGTGAGAGCACTCAGAATCTACATTTCTCGTACGGCGCCCCTGCGCCGCTCGGATGCACTCTTTGTCCTTGTCGCTGGCCAGCGTAAAGGGTCACAGGCTTCCAAATCAACCCTGGCTCGGTGGATCAAGGAGCCAATTATCGAAGCTTACCGTTCGGCTGGGCTTCCGGTTTCCTCAGGGCTGAAGGCCCATTCTACCAGAGCCGTGGGCGCGTCCTGGGCTTTGAGGCACCAGGCTACGGCTCAGCAGGTGTGTCAGGCGGCTACCTGGTCGAGTCTGCACACTTTCACGAAGCACTATCAAGTGCATACCTATGCTTCGGCGGATGCCAGCCTAGGTAGACGAGTCCTTCAGGCGGCGGTTGCCCACCTGTAGGAAGAGGCCGTTTTACGGCTCTCTTACGAGGTATTATTTTACCCACCCAGGGACTGCTTTTGGACGTCCCAATTGTCTGGGTCTCCCAATAGAGCGACAAAGAAGAAGGGAATTTTGTTTACTTACCGTAAATTCCTTTTCTTCTAGCTCTAATTGGGAGACCCAGCACCCGCCCCTGTTTTTTTGTGTACACATGTTGTTCATGTTGAATGGTTTCAGTTCTCCGATATTCCTTCGGATTGAAGTTACTTTAAACCAGTTTATAATTCTTTTTCCTCCTTCTTGCTTTTGCACCAAAACTGAGGAGCCCGTGGGAGCACGGGGGGTGTATAGGCAGAAGGGGAGGGGCTTAACACTTTTGAGTGTAATACTTTGTGCGGCCTCCGGAGGCATAGCCTATACAACCCAAT
Source organism: Anomaloglossus baeobatrachus (assembly GCF_048569485.1). Classification (NCBI taxonomy): domain Eukaryota; kingdom Metazoa; phylum Chordata; class Amphibia; order Anura; family Aromobatidae; genus Anomaloglossus; species Anomaloglossus baeobatrachus. The sequence goes on along the minus strand of NC_134358.1, from coordinate 374,738,730 downwards.
TGTCTGGGTCTCCCAATTAGAGCTAGAAGAAAAGGAATTTACGGTAAGTAAACAAAATTCCCTTCTTTTATTCCTTTTTTTTTTATTCATAAAGATAGTTATATGAAAAAATGTCAAACATTTAGGAAAAAAAAAACCTGTAACACAAAAACCTGATTCAACCAGTAGGTAATTTTCTAACTATACATTCACTTCTAAGGCACAGGTTGGGTATTTAGTCAGTTTTTTTTCCCTCCGTTTTTGTCAGCCAAAGCAAGTGGAGTGGATTGTCAGAGGAAAAGTAGAAACACGGGCATCACGTCTGCATTTTTTAAACCACTGGTTGTGACTTACAAATCCTGAGTTAAAAAACTCCGCAAATACCTAGTGTGCACAGTCCCTATAAGTGTTAAGCAGGGGATAGATTGTCTTTAAAGCACACCAATCACCAGGATTATTACATATAAACCAAAGCCAGTGCTATACTGACACTATCATGCTGATTCTATACATACCTTTAGTTGTCAGCTCGGATGTATATATTTCTTCAGCGCTCTATTGGGAGACCCAGACGATTGGGGTATAGCTACTGCCCTCCGGAGGCCACACAAAGCACTACACTAAAAAGTGCAAGGCCCCTCCCCTTCTGGCTATACCCCCCCGTGGTATCACGGGTACTCCAGTTTTCAAGCTTTGTGCGAAGGAGGTCAGACATCCACGCATAGCTCCACAGATTTTAGTCAGCAGTAGCTGCTGACTATTTCGGATGGAAGAAAAGAGGGCCCATATAGGGCCCCCAGCATGCTCCCTTCTCACCCGTTGATGGTGTTGTAAGGTTGAGGTACCTATTGCTGGTACAGAGGCTGGAGCCCCACATGCTGTTTTCCGTCCACATCCCCTTGTAGGGCTCTGTGGAAGTGGGATCCTGCCGGCCTCAAAGCTCTGACGCCGGGCTCCATCCACAGACCCATAGAACCTGGTGGATGCCGAGCAGGAGTACCATCAGGGACATGGCCCTGCATCATACAGGTACTCTGTGTCCCCGGCAGGCACAGACACACTCCGGGCTGGCTGGGTGTTGTAGTGCGCCGGGGACCGTAACGCTAGAGCTAGTGTTCCTACAGTTTAACTGGGGGACTTTTTTTCTGTGTGTGGGAACGCAGCGCCGACCCCCGCTGGACCGGCGGCGCTGCTGTGACTTTTAGTTCGCCGGGGACACGCCGACCGCGCTTTTACGGCGGTGGCGTTTATAAATCTAGTCCCCGGCTTTTGCGGCCTAGGACGCCGGCAGCTCCGATTCGTTCCCGCCCCCACCCTGTCAATCAGGGTAGGGGAGAGACGCTGTTTCACGGCAGCGACGAGGGCTGGAGCCTGATTTACATGCTCCAGCCCTCTCACTAGGCACAGAGGGAAGCAGGCTTCCCGCTCTTAGCCAGGAACGCCCAGGGCCCGCCCCCCCTCCTCTCTCAGGACGCCGGCAGCCATTACATGCATGTCTGGCTGGAGGAAGGACGCAAGGCTCTGGGAGACCTGGACTAGGGGGCTTTGGAGATCACACACCCGCTCTTAAGCGGGCGGTAAGCGGCTTTTCAGCTGGCGCCTCTAGTGCCTCAGTGTGTATTAGTGTACTGTGTCACTGGACATATATATATTTCCTTATTGCTTGCACTGTGAGGTCGCTTCCTGGCTGTATACCCAGATCACTCTGAGGAGGCAGCAACATGTCATCCGCAAAACGCAAGGCTGCCAAGGCTAGGGCTGTGTACACTGCGTGTGCTGCATGTGGGGCTGCTCTACCAGCAGGCTCCAAGGACCCCCATTGTGTGCAATGCTCAGATCCGGTGCTGCTTCGCCAGCCGGAGTCAGGAGAGATAGTGACCCAGGCTGAGACGCCTGTAAGTCCTGCCCCGGTGTCAGGGACAGACTTTGCAGTTTTTGCGGGTAGTATGTCTGTGACTATGGCAAAAATCCTTGAAACTTTGCAATCCATGCCTGGGGCTCAGTCTATGGACACGGCGAGGTCTCTGTCCTCTAATCCCCCTCAGTTGGATTTAATCCAGACTGCAAGGGGGTCCCCGGCTTCACAGGCTGAGTATTATGACTCAGATGATAGCCCCAGCCACCCTAAGCGAGCTCGCTGGGAAAGACCCTCAACGTCATCACACTGCTCAGGGTCTCAGCGCAATCAGTCTCCCTGTGATGCGTCTGATGAGAGTGATCAGGAGTCTTATCCTGGAACCCCTCTCAATCTGGATACCCCGGATGGGGACGCCATGGTAAACGATCTTATCTCAGCCATCAATAGACTGTTAGATATTTCTCCCCCAGCCCCTTCAGCAGAGGAGGCAGCTGCAGAGCAGGAGAAGTTTCGTTTCCTCTATCCCAAGCGTAAATTGAGTGCTTTCTTGGATCACTCTGACTTCAGAGAGTCAATCCAGAAACACGACGCTCATCCAGAAAGGCGTTTCTCTAAACGTTCTAAGGATACACGTTTTCCTTTTCCCCCTGATGTGGTCAAGCGCTGGACCCAGTGTCCAAAAGTTGACCCCCCGATTTCCAAACTTGCAGCTAGATCCATAGTTGCAGTGGAGGATGGCGCTTCACTTAAGGATGCCAATGACAGACAGATGGACCTTTGGTTAAAATCTGTCTATGAAGCTATCGGCGCGTCGTTTGCTCCAGCATTCGCAGCCGTATGGGCACTCCAAGCTATTTCAGCTGGTTTAGCAAAAGTGGATGCTATCTTACATCCAGCGGTGCCGCAAGTGGCGTCCCTTACCTCGCAGATGTCCGCGTTCGCGTCTTACGCTATCAATGCGGTCCTAGAATCTACCAGCCGCACCTCAATGGCGTCCGCCAATTCGGTAGTTTTGCGCAGAGCCTTGTGGTTAAAGGACTGGAAAGCAGATGCTGGTTCCAAAAAATGTTTAACCAGCCTGCCTTTATCTAGAGATAGACTGTTTGGCGAACCATTGGCTGACATCATTAAACAGTCCAAGGGTAAAGACTCTTCTTTACCCCAGCCCAGAACAAGCAAACCTCAGCAGAAAAAGTGGCAGCAGAGGTTTCAGTCCTTTCGAGGTTCGGGCAAGACACAATTCTCCTCGTCCAAAGGGACTCAGAGGACGCAAAGAAGCTCAGATTCCTGGCGGGCTCACGCGCGCCCCAAGAAAGCAAATGGAGGAACCGCTTCCAAAGCGGCCACCTCATGACTTCCAGCTCCCCCCCTCCGCATCTCCGGTCGGGGGCAGGCTCTCCCGCTTTTCCGTCATTTGGATGTCACAGGTCAAAGACCGGTGGGTGACAGACATTTTGTCGCGCGGGTACAGAATCGAGTTCAGTTCTCGTCCTCCAGCTCGGTTCTTCAGAACCTCCCCACATCCAGACCGAGCAGATGCCCTGCTGCAGGCGGTGGACTCCCTAAGAGCGGAAGGAGTAGTGGTTCCTGTACCGCCTCAGGAACAAGGGCGAGGGTTTTACTCCAATCTCTTTGTGGTTCCAAAAAAGGACGGCTCGTTCCGTCCTGTTCTGGATCTAAAGCTGCTCAACAAACATGTGCACGCCAGGCGGTTCCGGATGGAAACCCTCCGCTCTGTCGTGGCCTCAATGTCTCAAGGAGACTTCCTTGCCTCAATAGACATCAAAGATGCTTATCTCCACGTGCCAATTGCTACAGAACATCAACGTTTTCTACGTTTTGTGATAGGAAACGAACATCTTCAGTTCGTAGCTCTGCCATTCGGTCTGGCGACAGCCCCACGGGTTTTCACCAAGGTCATGGCGGCAGTGGTAGCAGTCTTACACTCTCAGGGACACTCGGTGATCCCTTACCTAGACGATCTACTTGTCAAGGCACCCTCTCAAGAGGCATGCCAACTCAGTCTACATGCTACACTGGAGACTCTACAGACGTTTGGATGGATCATCAACTTTCCAAAGTCGAATCTGTCTCCGACACAGTCACTAACGTATCTTGGCATGGAGTTCCATACTCGAGCAGCGAGAGTGAAGCTTCCGCTGAACAAGCAGCGGTCACTACAGACAGGGGTGCAATCCCTCCTTCAGGGCCAGTCGCACCCCTTACGGCGCCTCATGCACTTCCTCGGGAAGATGGTGGCAGCCATGGAAGCAGTTCCCTTTGCGCAGTTTCATCTGCGCCCACTTCAATGGGACATTCTCCGCCAATGGGACGGGAAGTCAACGTCCCTGGACAGGAAAGTCTCTCTTTCCCAGACGGCCAAGGACTCTCTACAATGGTGGCTCCTTCCCACCTCATTGTCTCAGGGAAGATCCTTCCTGCCCCCATCCTGGGCAGTGGTCACGACAGATGCGAGTCTGTCAGGGTGGGGAGCAGTGTTTCTCCACCACAGGGCTCAGGGGACGTGGACTCCGCAGGAGTCCACCCTTCAGATCAATGTTCTGGAAATCAGAGCAGTGTATCTTGCCCTACTAGCCTTCCAGCAGTGGCTGGAAGGAAGGCAGATCCGAATTCAGTCGGACAACTCCACAGCGGTGGCATACATCAACCACCAAGGGGGGACACGCAGTCGGCAAGCCTTCCAGGAAGTCCGGCGGATTCTGATGTGGGTGGAAGCCACGGCCTCCACCATATCCGCAGTTCACATCCCCGGCGTAGAAAACTGGGAAGCAGACTTCCTCAGTCGCCAGGGCAATGGTCCCTTCACCCGGACGTGTTTCAGGAAATCTGTCGCCGATGGGGAGTGCCGGACGTCGACCTAATGGCGTCCCGGCACAACAACAAGGTCCCGGCATTCATGGCGAGGTCGCGCGATCAAAGAGCTCTGGCGGCAGACGCATTAGTTCAAGATTGGTCGCAGTTCCGGCTCCCATACGTCTTCCCACCTCTGGCACTCTTGCCCAGAGTGTTACGCAAGATCAGATCCGATTGCAGCCGCGTCATACTCGTCGCCCCAGACTGGCCGAGGAGATCGTGGTATCCGGATCTGTGGCATCTCACGGTCGGTCGACCGTGGTCACTGCCAGACCGACCAGACTTACTGTCCCAAGGGCCGTTTTTCCATCAGAATTCTGCGGCCCTGAACCTGACTGTGTGGCCATTGAGTCCTGGATCCTAGCGTCTGCAGGATTATCTCAAGGAGTCGTAGCCACAATGAGACAGGCTAGGAAGTCAACGTCTGCTAAGATCTACCACAGGACGTGGAAGATTTTCTTATCTTGGTGCTCTGCACAGAGAGTATCCCCTTGGCCATTTGCATTGCCCACCTTTCTTTCCTTCCTGCAATCGGGGTTGGAAAAGGGCTTGTCGCTCAGTTCCCTTAAAGGGCAAGTCTCGGCACTGTCTGTGTTTTTTCAGAAGCGTCTAGCACGTCTTCCTAAGGTGCGCACGTTCCTACAGGGGGTCTGTCATATTGTGCCCCCGTACAAGCGGCCGTTAGATCCATGGGATCTGAACAGAGTACTTGTTGCTCTGCAAAAGCCGCCCTTCGAGCCTCTAAAGGACGTTTCCTTTTCTCGACTGTCACAGAAAGTGGCGTTTCTTGTCGCGATCACATCGCTTCGGCGAGTGTCTGAGCTGGCAGCTTTGTCATCCAAGGCTCCTTTCCTGGTGTTCCACCAGGACAAGGTAGTGCTGCGCCCCATTCCGGAGTTTCTCCCTAAGGTCGTATCCTCGTTTCATCTTAATCAGGATATATCCTTGCCTTCCTTTTACCCTCATCCGGTTCACCGGTATGAAAAGGACTTACGTTTGCTAGATCTGGTGAGAGCACTCAGAATCTACATCTCCCGAACGGCGCCCATACGCCGTTCCGATGCACTTTTTGTCCTTGTCGCTGGTCCGCGCAAGGGATTGCAGGCTTCTAAAGCCACCCTGGCTCGATGGATCAAAGAACCAATTCTAGAGGCCTACCGCTCTGCGGGGCTTCCGGTTCCTTCAGGGCTAAAAGCCCACTCAACCAGAGCCGTGGGTGCGTCCTGGGCATTACGTCACCAGGCTTCGGCTCAACAGGTGTGCCAGGCAGCAACCTGGTCCAGTCTGCACACTTTCACCAAGCATTATCAGGTGCATACTTATGCTTCGGCGGATGCCAGCTTAGGTAGAAGAGTCCTGCAGGCGGCAGTGACATCCCCGTAGGGGAGGGCTGTTTTTTTGCAGCTCTAACATGAGGTATTTCTTTACCCACCCAGGGACAGCTTTTGGACGTCCCAATCGTCTGGGTCTCCCAATAGAGCGCTGAAGAAGAAGGGAATTTTGTTACTTACCGTAAATTCCTTTTCTTCTAGCTCTTATTGGGAGACCCAGCACCCGCCCTGTTGTCCTTCGGGATTTTTTTGTTGTTTGCGGGTACACATGTTGTTCATGTTGAACGGTTTTTTCAGTTCTCCGATGTTTCTCGGAGTTAATTTGTTTAAACCAGTTATTGGCTTCCTCCTTCTTGCTTTGGCACTAAAACTGGAGTACCCGTGATACCACGGGGGGGTATAGCCAGAAGGGGAGGGGCCTTGCACTTTTTAGTGTAGTGCTTTGTGTGGCCTCCGGAGGGCAGTAGCTATACCCCAATCGTCTGGGTCTCCCAATAAGAGCTAGAAGAAAAGGAATTTACGGTAAGTAACAAAATTCCCTTCTTTTATTTTTTACAAGAAGGACCTGTGCTGATGTCATACCCCGCCCCTTCTGATCACATGGATATGACATCGGCACAGGTCCTTCTAGTCAGTTAGTACAAAAATTCTATAATAGAATTAGCATAAATAACAGGAGGAGGATGGACAAACAGGGGGTTGGAATCACTATGAATACCCACCCCAGCTATCAGCTGATCGGAAACCGCTGTCATTCAAAAAGCTGCTGATTTTACAAACTTTACTTGCTTGTGTTTCAAAACCTAAACATCCGAGCTGACAACCACAGGTATATATAGAATCAGCCTGATAGTGCCAGTATAGCACTGGCTTTAGGTTATATAGGAAAATCTTGGTGATTGGTGCGCTTTAACCCCTTCACGACCTTTGACGGAAAGATCCGTCATGGTGCCCTGGTACTTAAAGACCCATGACGGATCTTTCCGTCATGGTGCAATCGCGGCACCGGAGCCCCGGTGAGTGTGATCGGTTCACACAAACCGCAGATTCGGGAAGGAGGGGACCTGTACCTGACCTCAGGAGGGGTGGTGCCTCCTCCCCGGAGGCTGTGATTGGCTGACGAACGTCGCTCAGCCAATCACAGCCACTGTAATGTTTCAGCCATTGAAAGTGGCTGAAACATTGAAATCCAGCCCTGATCAGTGCAGCTGTAGCACTGAACATTGGCTGGAGCTGGGTGACCTCACTGGATCACCCTCCCCCTGCTCCAGCAGCTCTGATTGGAGAGACCCGCCTTGTGACCGATCTCTCCAATCATCGTGGACCTGGTGCCGGTGACCGCATCCTCAGCTTCACTTGTCGGTCCTGAGCACGCCAGTACAGTGAGTGTAACAGTACAATGGCAGGGCGACCAGCTCCAGTCCCATGCTGTTGTGACTGGAGCATGGGACCCAGAAGTTGCCGCGTTGCCATTGTACTGTATCAAACCGTCGAAAAGCCTCCCGATCCGACGACGCCGCCCTCCTCCATCTGCCACCGCTTTCCCCGATCTGCTGCCCGCACCCCCACCTCTCACTCCCGGATAGGCTGCCCGCCCCTTCCCCCTCGTGTTCGGCTGCCCGCCCCCTCACCCCCGTCAGGTGCGCTCCCTCACCTGTCACCCCCGTCAGGTGCGCTCCCTCACCTGTCACCCCCGTCAGGTGCGCTCCCTCACCTGTCACCCCCGTCAGGTGCGCTCCCTCACCTGTCACCCCCGTCAGGTGCGCTCCCTCACCTGTCACCCCCGTCAGGTGCGCTCCCTCACCTGTCACCCCCGTCAGGTGCGCTCCCTCACCTGTCACCCCCGTCAGGTGCGCTCCCTCACCTGTCACCCCCGTCAGGTGCGCTCCCTCACCTGTCACCCCCGTCAGGTGCGCTCCCTCACCTGTCACCCCCGTCAGGTGCGCTCCCTCACCTGTCACCCCCGTCAGGTGCGCTCCCTCACCTGTCACCCCCGTCAGGTGCGCTCCCTCACCTGTCACCCCCGTCAGGTGCGCTCCCTCACCTGTCACCCCCGTCAGGTGCGCTCCCTCACCTGTCACCCCCGTCAGGTGCGCTCCCTCACCTGTCACCCCCGTCAGGTGCGCTCCCTCACCTGTCACCCCCGTCAGGTGCGCTCCCTCACCTGTCACCCCCGTCAGGTGCGCTCCCTCACCTGTCACCCCCGTCAGGTGCGCTCCCTCACCTGTCACCCCCGTCAGGTGCGCTCCCTCACCTGTCACCCCCGTCAGGTGCGCTCCCTCACCTGTCACCCTTGTCAGGTGCGCTCCCTCACCTGTCACCCCCGTCAGGTGCGCTCCCTCACCTGTCACCCCCCGTCAGGTGCGCTCCCTCACCTGTCACCCCCCGTCAGGTGCGCTCCCTCACCTGTCACCCCCGTCAGGTGCGCTCCCTCACCTGTCACCCCCGTCAGGTGCGCTCCCTCACCTGTCACCCCCGTCAGGTGCGCTCCCTCACCTGTCACCCCCGTCAGGTGCGCTCCCTCACCTGTCACCCCCGTCAGGTGCGCTCCCTCACCTGTCACCCCCGTCAGGTGCGCTCCCTCACCTGTCACCCCCGTCAGGTGCGCTCCCTCACCTGTCACCCCCGTCAGGTGCGCTCCCTCACCTGTCACCCCCCGTCAGGTGCGCTCCCTCACCTGTCACCCCCGTCAGGTGCGCTCCCTCACCTGTCACCCCCGTCAGGTGCGCTCCCTCACCTGTCACCCCCGTCAGGTGCGCTCCCTCACCTGTCACCCCCGTCAGGTGCGCTCCCTCACCTGTCACCCCCGTCAGGTGCGCTCCCTCACCTGTCACCCGTCTTCCCCCCGTGATCTGCGCTCCCACCTCTCGCCCTCCCCGATCTGCTGCCTCCTTCATCTCCTGTGATCCTGCTGCCTAGGTCCATCCTGTAAGGTAACTATCCCCAATCTCACCTCCCACTCCCCTTCCCCCCCATTCCCCCTTCCCCCCATCTTCTGCCGCCCCTGCATCCACTGCGCCCTCTCCCTTCCGCCGCCACCCTATCTTAGCCGCTGCCGTCTCACATTCACAGATGCTCCCTTTCTATGCCGCTGCTCCCCCATCTGCTGCCCCCCATTTGCTGCCCCACCCATCTGCCGCTGTTCTGATCCATCCTGTAAGTATTGTTCGTGGCTCTTTGCTAACTATCCCCAATCGCATCTCCCACTCCCTCCCCCCCCTCCTCCCCCACCCGCTTGCCGCCAAGTGCTGATCAACTACGTGATTGGCTGATCAGGTACGTAATTGTTGCTCGAGTTTTTGCTTTTTTTTTTTGTGCACCCCAAATAAAAAAAAAAAAAGACAAGTTTTGTCTTGAACAATTAGGTACCTGATCAGCAATCGTCCTGCAGTCGTACTCGACTTTGGACAGGACTTCTTTTTTCCATCCCACCTAGTCCCCCCCCCCCACTTTTTGCAGAACATCCGTGCGTGCGCCCTGATTTTTTTTTTTTATGCCATGGGGGTCTAGTTTCCAAAATGGGGTCACATGTGGGGGAGCTCCACTGTTTCGGCACCTCAGGGGCTCTCCAAACACAACATGGAATACGCTAATTATCCCAGACAATTTTGCGTTTGAAAAGTCAAATGATGCTCCTTACATTACGAGCCCTGCTGTGCGCCCAAAAATTGATTTCCACCACATATGAGGTATCTGTGTACTCAGGAGAAAAAGCACCATACATTTTATGGTGCAATTTTTCCTGATACCCTTGTGAAAAAAAAGCTACCTGGTTGAAGTAACAATTTCGTGGTAAAAAAAATTTTTTTTATTTTCTCAGCTCAACTTTATTAACTTTTGTGAAGCCCCCAGAGGTTCAAAGTGCTCAATAAACATCTAGATAAATTCCATGAGGGGTCTAGTTTCCAAAATGGGGTCACATGTGGGGGAGCTCCACTGTTTCAGCACCTCAGGGGCTCTCCAAACGCAACATGGTGCGGCTAACGATTCCAGCTAATTTTCTGTTCAAAAACTCAAATGACGCTCCTTCCCATCCGAGTCCTGCCGTGCGCCCAAACAGTGGTTTTTCGCCACATATGAGGTATCTGCATGCTCAGAAGAAATTGCCCAACAAATTTTGTGGGTTCATTTAATCTTGCTACCCTTGTGAATATGCAATATTTGAGGCTAAATTAACATTTTTGTTGCAAAATGTAAAATGTTCATTTTTTCCTTCCACATTGCTTTAGTTACTGTGAAGCACCTGAAGGGTTAATAACCTTCTTGAATGTGGTTTTGAGTAGCCTGAGGGGTGCCGTTCTTGGAATGGTGTCACTTTTGGGTGTTTTGTGTCATGTAGACCTCTCAAAATCACTCCAAATGTGATGTGGTCCCTAAAAAAAGTGGCTCTGTAAATTTTGTTGTAAAAATGAGAAATTGCTCATAAACTTTGAACCCCTATAACTTCCTTACATTTTTTCTTTCCCAAAATTGTTCTGATGTAAAGTAGACATGTGGGAAATGTTATTTATTAATTATTTTGTGTCATATGTCTCGTTGGTTTTAGAGCATAAAAATTAAAAGCTTGAAAATTACAAAATTTTCGCGATATTTCCATTTTTTTTCACAAAGAAACGCAAAAAATATCGGCCTAAATTTACCACTAACATGAAGCCCACTATGTCACGAAAAAACAGTCTCAGAATCACCGGGATCCGTTGAAGCGTTCCAGAGTCATAACCTCATAAAGTGACACTGGTCAAAATTGCAAAAAATGGCCTGGTCTTTAGGGTCAAAATAGGCAGGGGGCTGAAAGGGTTAAACAAGTCATTATATCCTATTGTTAATTAAATCTTCAATGTTTATTTTTTACTTTGCAGCTTCTATTTGATTTTCTTGCATTTAAAAATGATATCAGTTTTTGGAAAAAGAAGAAGAATATGGTTGGGATGTCAACGAAAGCAGGTATGTTCCACTGTCTCTATTAACGTGAATAATTTTGTCATGAAGTTCAATACTGTTCCCATTAATGCAATTCTAATTGTAAACAGAATTGTGTTAACCCCCTATTGCATTGCTTATGTGCCTTTTAACATCAGTCTTTTAGGGGCCTTAATCCTCAACACCATACAGCGCTAAAGACTAATTGCATAGCATATTCAGACCGTCAAAAACCATAAAGTTTCACCCCTAAAATGCAGCTTTTATCCAAAACTAAAGACAAACAAAAAGAAAGTTCACATCACCAGTATCACCGAAACATGAACTAATACATTTGAGTGAAATTATACTTTTGTTTGGCAAAAATCTGCATTCACTAAAATGTGGATTTTTGTGAAATTCCCTTTCACATGGGTTTTGGAAAATGGCAGACTTTTTCTGAATTGTAATGGGCCATCAAATGGTTAAAAAATAAACCCATTATACTTACCTCACTGTTCACCTCTGCGGCCCCTCCAATACTTACTGACATTGACCGTCTGCACTGAACCTTTCCGGGCAACATAAAGCCTGAAAGTGTGGCGCAGCTTCAGAGGACTAATGATTCCAAGGCAAGCGTCGGAGGATCAGAAGATGCGCCTAGGACCAGTCGTGTAGTGGTGATTAGAGAAGCTTTTGTTATATTTTCTCATCTTCCTTTTATTATGCTCTGAGGTTTGGAGAGAGACCCCAGAGTATATAGGTCCAGTCACACTAAGCAACTTACCAGCGATCCCAACAACGATAGGGATCGCTGGTAAGTTGCTAGGAGGTTGCTGGTGAGATGTCACACTGCGACGCTCCAGCGATCCGACCAGCAACCTGACCTGGCAGGGATCGCTGGAGCGTGGCTACACGAGTTGCTGGTGAGCTCACCAGCAACCAGTGACCAGCCCCCAGCGCCGCGTGGAAGATGCTGCGCTTGGTAACTAAGGTAAATATCGGGTAACCAACCCGATATTTACCTTGGTTACCAGCGCACGGAGCTACACGTGCAGGGAGCAGCGCAGGTAGCTGAACGCTGGCAACTTCAGCTGGAAGACACACGCCACCCACATTCAGCCAGTGGTACTGCAGATCCCAAGATAACCCAGCCCAGTGGATGATCGGAGCCTGCGCCCATCTGTGCCGCTGGCATCGACTCCTCTCCCATCACCAGCACCATCCACTGCAGGAACACGGCGTCGCCTGGCAATCGGAGCAGAAGTCGCTAGAGCGGACTCCGGTGGTGACGTAACAAAAAGTGACCCTATTAGCTATAGCAAGAGAAGTTGGTAGTTCCAAGTCAGTGATTTCAAGAATATTGCATTTTTACAACATCACAAATGCTTTGAAGTCCCCCCAGAAGGCTGGTCGCCCTCGCAAGAGAGGACAGGATAATGTCGTGAATCTCCATTTCAACACTGCAGTGGAAGTACTCGCCAGTTCAGCACTGAGCAGGGCAAGGATCTCTCTCGTCATATAGTGTCACAACGTTTAAGAGCATTTGGACTGACAGCCACTCTGCAGTGACCAAACCTCTCATTAGCAGGAAGAATCAAAAGGCTAGGCTCACCTTTGGTGAAGAGCATGTTGTGTGGACAGAGGACAAAGTGGTCCACAGTTCATTTTAGTGATGAAAGCTAGTTTAATTTACTTGGGTCTGATGGGAAACATTATGTTTGTCAACAAACTTGGGAAAGACTGAGCCCAAAGTGTGTTAATAAGTCAGTGAAAGGCTATGTCCGCACGTTGCTTTTTACCTGCTTTTTACCTGCTTTTTACCTGCTTTTTTGCTGCTTTTTCAACTGCAGCGTTTAATGCCAAAATGGTTGTGTTCTGCTTTTCAAGCAAAGTCTATGGGAATTTGGGTTTCTTGTCCGCACTATGCAGTTCAAACTGCAGCCTTTTTGTTGCAGAACTTTGGTCAAAAACTCAGCTTTGCAGTGCAAAACCCAAATGGCAAAAACAATTGACATGTCACACAAAAGTGCTGCGGAATATGTTGGCGCTATATAAATAAACTTTATTATTATTATTATTATTATTATTATTATTATGAACCAAAATTGTTGAAAAATATCAACAATCTCAAGCCTACAAGTCTATAGCGGGCTTTACACGCTACGATTTCGCTAAAGCGATCTCGTTGGGGTCACGGATTTTGTGACGCATATCCGGCCGCTGTAGCGATGTCGTAGCGTGTGACTCCTAGGAGCGATTTTAGATCGTTGCAAAAACGTCCAAAATCGCTCCTCATTGACATGGGGGCCTGCTGCCAGTTATCGCTGCTGAAACTGGGGCGAAGTTGATCCTCGTCCCTGTGGCAGCACATCGCTACGTGTGACGCCGCAGGAACGAGGATCATCTCCTTACCTGCCTCCGGCCACAATGCAGAAGCAAGGAGATGGGCGGGATGTTACGTCCCGCTCATCTCTGCCCCTCCGCTTGCATTGGGCGGCCGCTTAGTGACGTCACTGTGACGCCGAACGGACCACCCCCTTAGAAAGGGGGCGGTTCGCCGGTCACAGCGACGTCGAAGGACAGGTAAGTATGTGTGACGGGGGTGCGCGATTTTGTGGGCGGGTCTCATGCTAGCGATATCGGACCGGATATCGCAGCATGTAAAGCCACCCTATCTCCAGAGAACTTGATGTTATTTGTCCAGGGTGTGCAACATAATCAAGAAATTTACAGCCCATGGCACTGTAGCTAATCTCCCTGGATATGAATGGCAGCGAAAAATTGATAAAAGTTTGCAATGCAGGATAATTCAAATGGTGGCTAAGAATTCCAAAGAAATTTAAGCTGTTCTGCAGGCTCAGGGTGCATCAGTGTCAGCGTGAACAATCTGTCGACATTTGAATGAAATGCTACGGCAGGAAACCCAGAAGAACCCTACTGCTGACAAAGATAGAAAAAAACTGGACTGCAGTTTGCCAAAATGTGTGTAAGCCAAAATTTTTCCAGAAATGTGTCTAGTTGACTGATGCAACCAAGATAGAGCTTTTCATAAAACACATTATATTACTGTTAACCAAAAATAGAATGAGGCCTACAAAGAAAAGAACACAGGACCTACAGTTAAATATGATGGAGGTTCAAAGATCCTTTGGGGCTGTTTTTCTTCCTTTGGCACGGAGTGCCTTGACTGTGTGCAAGGCATCTTAAAATCTGAAGATTATCAGAACCCAGTGTCAGAGATATGGGTTTGCCTCCTAGGTCATGGGTCTTCCAGCAGGACAATGACCACAAACATACTTCAAGAAGGACCCAGAAATGCATGGAAACAAAGCGCTGGAGAGTTCTGAAGTGGCAGCAATGAGTCCGGATCTAAATCCCATTGAACACCTGTGTAAAGATGTTAAAATTTCTGATGGGAGAAGGCGCCTTCAAATATGAGAGACCTGGAGCAGTTTGCAAAAGAAGAGTCCAAAATTCCAGGTGAGAGGTGTAAGAAGCTTGATGATGGTTATAGGAAACAAATAATTACAGTTATTTATTCCAAAGGGTGTGCAACCAAATATTACGTTAAGCGTGCCAATAATTTTTTACTGCCCATTTTTGGATTTGTGTGAAATTATGTCCAATTTCATTTTTTCCCAGTTTTTTTTTTTTGTGGTCTTCCACACAAAAGCAATAATAATGTCTACAACAAATCATGTGTAATTACAATAATTTTCTGGGAGAAATACTTCATTTTCAGGAACAATTTCAAGGGTGTCAACACTTTCAGCCATTACTGTGGATGGGTTATCACTATGTTTGGGAGATATTGCATAAGAAATTATAATGTCCACTTTTTAATATTACTCCTTGTGAAAAATACAATTTCTTTTTCGCTCTATTGGGAGACCCAGACAATTGGGTGTATAGGCTATGCCTCCGGAGGCCGCACAAAGTACTACACTTAAAAGTGTTAGGCCCCTCCCCTTCTGCCTATACACCCCCCGTGCTCCCACGGGCTCCTCAGTTTTTTGCTTTGTGCGAAGGAGGTCAGACACGCACAGCACAGCTCCACAGATTAGTCAGCAGCAGCTGCTGACTATGTCGGATGGAAGAAAAGTGGGCCCATATAGGGCCCCCAGCATGCTCCCTTCTCACCCCACTCTTGTCGGCGGTGTTGTTAAGGTTGAGGTATCCATTGCGGGTACGGAGGCTGGAGCCCACATGCTGCTTTCCTTCCCCATCCCTCTCTGGGCTCTGGGTGAAGTGGGATCTTACCGGTCTCCAGGCACTGAGACCGTGCTCCATCCACAACTCCTGTGGAGCCTGATGGATAGGAGCCGAGTATCGTTCAGGGACATGGCCCTGCATCTTGGAGGTACTCTGTATCCCTGTGGGGACCGCGCACGGCATCACCTCAGCTTTGCTGGGTGTGCTAGTGTACCGGGGACCGCGGCGCTGACCGGGTCTATATGTGCCATTACACACTCAGCGTCGCTGAGTGTGTTTATATGTAAGGGCTACCGCACTAACCGCCGCTGCCATGGGACACTGCGGCGCGGCTGGGACTTGTAGTTCGCCGGGGACTTTCACGCCGGCCGCGCTTTTACGGCGGCCGCGTTTATTACAAGAGTCCCCGGCTTCCTTGCGGCCTAGTTTACTTTTCTCCCGCCCTCAGCCCTGACAGGCAGGGGGAAGGGCGGGACGCTGCACGGAGCGAGCAGCTCTGAGGGCTGGAGTATGATTTACATACTCCACCCCCCTCACTGTGCACGGTGTGAGCACCAGTTCGCGCTCTTTCTCGGCCACGCCCACAGCTCCCTCATCTCGTCAGGACGCCGCAGCCATTCCTGTCAGCTCCACCGACGCTGCAGAAGAGGGACAAGTCCTGGGAGACCCAGACACGGTCTCTGGTGGCCTCACAACCGCTTTAGGCGGCTGGTAAGCAGCACCTGTTGGTGCTAGCCCCATGGTGCTGTAGTGTATTGGTACATTATTTGTGTATCATATATACTTTACACTGTATGAGCACAGTGCATTCTGGCTATATACCCTTTTGTGTAACTCAAGGAAAACTATAGCATGGCGCCCACAAAAGGCAGGGGTGCCAAAACACAGGCTTATTATGCTGCCTGCGCCGCTTGTAAGACCCCACTACCGGCAGGTTCCACTGACCCTCATTGTGTGCAGTGTTCGACCCCTGTGCCACTTCTTCAGCCGGAGCCTATGCTAAGAGGGGCCCAGGGGGAGACACCTGTTGACACTGTCCAGGTGACGGGGACTGAGTTTGCTAAACTCTCTGAGACTATGGCTAAGATACTAGAAGCCTTGCAGTCCAGGCCGGTATCTCAGCAACGGGACCCTGTTGAATCGTTGTTCCCGGGCCCCCCTCAGTTGGACCAACAATGTCCTCCCGGGGTATCTCCTACATCCCAGTCTGAGGGTTCTGACTTAGACCCCAGCCCCAGATTGACTAAGCGGGCTCGCTTAGAATTTCCCTCGACATCATATTGTTTAGGGTCTCAGCGGGGGGAATCTTTGGTTGATGATGCGGAGACAGCTGATCAGGATTCTGATCCTGAGAGCGCTCTCAATCTTAATACTCCAGACGGGGACGCCATAGTGAACGATCTTATTGCGTCCATCCATCAGTTGCTGGATATTTCTCCCTCAGCCCCTCCGGCGGAGGAGTCAGCTTCTCAGCAGGAGAAATTTCGTTTCAGGTTTCCCAAGCGGACACAGAGTATGTTTCTAGACCACTCTGATTTCAGAGAGGCAATCCAGAATCACCATGCTTGTCCAGATAAGCGTTTTTCTAAGCGCCTTAAGGATACACGTTATCCTTTCCCCCCGGACGTGGTTAAAGGTTGGACTCAATGTCCCAAAGTGGATCCTCCAATCTCCAGACTGGCGGCTAGATCCATACTTGCAGTGGAAGATGGGGCCTCGCTCAAAGATGCCACTGACAGGCAGATGGAGCTCTGGTTGAAATCCATCTATGAAGCTATCGGAGCTTCTTTTGCCCCAGCATTCGCAGCCGTATGGGCGCTGCAAGCTATCTCAGCAGGTCAAGCGCAAATTGAAGCAGCCACTTGCACGGCCGCGCCACAAGTGGCATACATTACCACCCAGACCTCGGCAATTGCGTCTTACGCTATTAATGCTGTCCTGGACTCTGTGAGCCGTACGGCGGTGGCGACCGCCAATTCGGTGGTACTCCGCAGGGCCTTGTGGCTACGGGAATGGAAGGCAGATTCTGCTTCCAAAAAGCGCTTAACCAGTTTGCCAATTTCTGGCGACAGGCTGTTTGGCGAGCGTCTGGATGAAATCATCAAACAATCCAAGGGAAAGGATACATCCTTACCCCAGCCCAAACAGAACATTCCCCAACAGAGGAGAGGGCAGGCGAGGTTTCGGTCCTTTCGGGGCGCGGGCAGGTCCCAATTCTCCTCGTCCAAAAGGTCTCAGAAAGAACAAAGGAACTCTGATGCATGGCGGTCTAAGTCACGTCCTAAAAAGAACATTGGAGGCACCGCTAACAAGGCGGCTTCCTCATGACTTTCGACCTCCTCTAGTAGCATCCTCGGTCGGTGGCAGGCTCTCCCGCTTTTGCGACGCCTGGCTGCCACAAATAAAAGACCGCTGGGTGAGAGACATTCTGTCTCACGGTTACAAGATAGAGTTCATCTCTCGTCCCCCGACTCGATTCTTCAGGTCTTCTCCGCCTCCCGAGAGAGCCGAGGCTCTTCTGCAGGCGCTGGGCACTCTGAAGGCAGAAGGAGTGGTGGTCCCTGTTCCTCTTCATCAACAGGGCCACGGTTTTTACTCCAACTTGTTTGTGGTCCCAAAGAAGGACGGGTCTTTCCGTCCTGTCCTAGACCTGAAACTTCTCAACAAACACGTAAAGACCAGGCGGTTCCGGATGGAATCCCTTCGCTCCGTCATCGCCTCAATGTCCCAAGGAGATTTCCTTGCATCGATCGATATCAAAGATGCTTATCTCCACGTTCCGATTGCCCCAGAGCACCAGCGCTTCTTGCGCTTCGCCATAGGAAACGAACACCTGCAGTTCGTGGCACTGCCATTCGGCCTGGCAACAGCCCCACGGGTTTTTACCAAGGTTATGGCTACTGTAGTAGCGGTCCTCCATTCTCAGGGTCACTCGGTGATCCGGTACTTGGACGATCTGTTGATCAAGGCACCCTCTCAAGAGGCATGCCAGCACAGCCTCGACGCTACCCTGGAGACTCTCCAGAGTTTCGGGTGGATCATCAATTTTCCAAAGTCAAATCTGACACCGGCCCAATCGCTCACATACCTTGGCATGGAGTTTCATACCCTCTCAGCGATAGTGAAGCTTCCGCTGATCAAGCAGCGGTCACTACAGACAGGGGTACAATCTCTCCTTCAAGGCCAGTCACACCCCTTGAGGCGCCTCATGCACTTCCTGGGGAAGATGGTGGCAGCAATGGAAGCAGTCCCTTTCGCGCAGTTTCACCTGCGTCCTCTTCAATGGGACATCCTACGCAAATGGGACAGGAAGCCGACGTCCCTCGACAGGACCGTCTCCCTCTCTCAGGCGACCAAAGCTTCCCTTCGGTGGTGGCTTCTTCCCACTTCATTATCGAAGGGGAAATCCTTCCTACCCCCATCCTGGGAAGTAGTCACGACGGACGCAAGTCTGTCAGGGTGGGGAGCGGTTTTTCTCCACCACAGGGCTCAGGGTACGTGGTCCCGGCAAGAGTCCTCGCTTCAGATCAATGTTCTGGAAATTCGGGCAGTGTATCTTGCCCTGAAAGCGTTCCAGCAGTGGCTGGAAGGCAAGCAGATCCGAATTCAGTCGGACAATTCCACAGCGGTGGCATACATCAACCACCAAGGCGGCACACGCAGTCGACAAGCCTTCCAGGAAGTCCGGCGGATTTTGATGTGGGTGGAAGCCACGGCCTCCACCATATCCGCAGTTCACATCCCAGGCGTGGAAAACTGGGAAGCACATTATCTCAGTCGCCAGGGCATGGACGCAGGGGAATGGTCCCTTCACCCGGACGTGTTTCAGGAGATCTGTTGCCGCTGGGGGGTGCCGGACGTCGACCTCATGGCGTCCCGGCACAACAACAAGGTACCAACGTTCATGGCACGGTCTCAAGATTCCAGAGCTCTGGCGGCAGACGCCTTAGTTCAGGATTGGTCGCAGTTTCAGCTCCCTTATGTGTTTCCTCCGCTGGCACTGTTGCCCAGAGTGTTACGCAAGATCAGGGCCGACTGCCGCCGCGCCATCCTCGTCGCTCCAGACTGGCCGAGGAGGTCGTGGTACCCGGATCTGTGGCATCTCACGGTCGGCCAACCGTGGGCACTACCAGACCGACCAGACTTGCTGTCTCAAGGGCCGTTTTTCCATCTGAATTCTGCGGCCCTCAACCTGACTGTGTGGCCATTGAGTCCTGGATCCTAGCGTCTTCAGGGTTATCTCAAGAAGTCATTGCCACTATGAGACAGGCTAGGAAACCAACGTCCGCCAAGATTTATCACAGGACGTGGAAAATTTTCCTGTCGTGGTGCTCTGCTCAGGGTTTTTCTCCCTGGCCATTTGCATTACCTACTTTTCTGTCCTTCCTTCAATCTGGACTGGAAAAGGGTTTGTCGCTCGGTTCCCTTAAGGGACAAGTTTCAGCGCTCTCTGTGTTTTTTCCAGAAGCGCCTAGCTAGACTTCCACAGGTACGCACGTTCCTGCAGGGAGTTTGTCACATCGTTCCACCTTACAAGCGGCCGTTAGAACCCTGGGATCTAAACAGGGTGCTGATGGTTCTTCAGAAACCACCATTCGAGCCAATGAGAGATATCTCCCTCTCACGACTTTCGCAGAAAGTGGTTTTTCTAGTAGCAGTCACTTCTCTTCGGAGAGTGTCTGAGCTAGCAGCGTTGTCGTGCAAAGCCCCTTTTCTGGTTTTTCACCAGGACAAGGTGGTTCTACGTCCGGTTCCGGAATTTCTCCCTAAGGTGGTATCCCCCTTTCATCTCAATCAGGATATTTCCTTACCCTCTTTTTATCCTCATCCAGTTCACCAATGTGAAAAGGATTTGCACTTGTTAGATCTGGTGAGAGCACTCAGACTCTACATTTCTCGTACGGCGCCCCTGCGCCGCTCGGATGCACTCTTTGTCCTTGTCGCTGGCCAGCGTAAAGGGTCACAGGCTTCCAAATCAACCCTGGCTCGGTGGATCAAGGAGCCAATTATCGAAGCTTACCGTTCGGCTGGGCTTCCGGTTCCCTCAGGGCTGAAGGCCCATTCTACCAGAGCCGTGGGAGCGTCCTGGGCTTTGAGGCACCAGGCTACGGCTCAACAGGTGTGTCAGGCGGCTACCTGGTCGAGCCTGCACACTTTCACGAAGCACTATCAGGTGCATACCTATGCTGCGGCGGATGCCAGCCTAGGTAGACGAGTCCTTCAGGCGGCGGTTGCCCACCTGTAGGAAAGGGCCGTTTTACGGCTCTCTTACGAGGTATTATTTTACCCACCCAGGGACTGCTTTTGGACGTCCCAATTGTCTGGGTCTCCCAATAGAGCGAAAAAGAAGAAGGGAATTTTGTTTACTTACCGTAAATTCCTTTTCTTCTAGCTCTAATTGGGAGACCCAGCACCCGCCCCTGTTTTTTTGTGTACACATGTTGTTCATGTTGAATGGTTTCAGTTCTCCGAGTTTCCTTCGGATTGAAGTTACTTTAAACCAGTTTATAATTATTTTTCCTCCTTCTTGCTTTTGCACCAAAACTGAGGAGCCCGTGGGAGCACGGGGGGTGTATAGGCAGAAGGGGAGGGGCCTAACACTTTTAAGTGTAGTACTTTGTGCGGCCTCCGGAGGCATAGCCTATACACCCAATTGTCTGGGTCTCCCAATTAGAGCTAGAAGAAAAGGAATTTACGGTAAGTAAACAAAATTCCCTTCTTTAAGGCTAAAACATTTTATTGTAAAATACATAATATTTCAGTATATTATCTATAATAATATAGAGCCTAAATTCAGGGGACCAACTCTCGAGAAGCGGGTAGGAGTTTGAGTTTTAATGTTCTCAGTATTTTTAGTCTGGTGTTAGAGGTGGCCCATAAAGAAAATTCACTCAAATAGGGTGATAACTGTGGTTTTGTATTCAATTTGCTACCACACACAGATTTTCTGCTTTAAATATACAGATTTTCTCTCTTCACATATGTATAAACTATAAAACTGATATTGAAGACCTACTTTTTGTCTCCCCTGTATCTGTCATTACAAGTGGTGGTACATGACTAACCATGGGACACCGGTGGATCATACAACACAGTTCATAGTTTACTGACAACATGGCTATGGCAAACTCTAAAGCCAATCTATAAATGGTAACTGCAGGCAAATCCTGGTTTAAATACTTGCAGTTGTCTAAGTGGAGGTTTGGCAGCAGCTGGCTTCCAGTCCTTGGGGCTGTGAGCAGCGCTCGGTGTACAGTGAGCCGCTGCACTCGCCTCTCCTACTTGCCCTGAGCAGCGCAGAGGCTGCATGTAATGTATTGTACTGTGATGCAATGGTCACTGAATCATTTTGACTTCATTTCTGTTTTGCTGCTTCAAGGTAATGTATTTTCTTTTTGTTTTGAAGTATTGTGGCGCTGCTTTAGTACTGTGGTTATCTTCCTGTTTCTTCTGGATGAGCAAACCAGTTTACTCGTATTAATTCCTGCGGGCGTTGGAGCTGTAATAGAGGTTAGTTTTAATAGTTAATATTTCTTTAAGCTTATAAAATTACCGTTATTGAATGTCGTCAGTATGTAATATAAAAAAGTGCATTTATAACAGTTTCTATAATTTTGGAATATTCTGGTTACGGACCCTTAAGGCATCACTCCAGCATTTTGGGTTGTTTCATTTTATTTTGGAGGGGTAGAGAATGTCACCTCCGGATTTGTGCTTTTAATCAAATGTTCCTAACCTTACTCCTGTACTCACTCACCCTCTGGCATCTTCGTACACTATCGCTGCAGCTGTTTGTGACCTTCCGGATCAGTGCAGTATTTCATGGAGTGGACCAGAGAGTACTGTTCATTGCAATTCTATGAAAGCCTCGTTCTGGCTCCTATAGATTTGCAGTGAGCGAGCTTGTGATGTAATTTCTGACTTCCAGACAGTCAGAAGTTCCGGTCACTAATGTGTGCCACGGGACCACAGTGGCATTGATAATTAGTGATGGGCGAACCCCCCGATATTCTGGATCTGGAGCCTCTCCTGAACATTTGGTAAAGTTCATATTCAAGTTCTGAGGGAACTTGCGTTTGAACCCCAAACTTGGACTTTACAGTTATGTGATGGGCTGTGACATAAAAAATATAGTTAATAATAAACATTGTCATTATACGTACAGGTCCCGCAAGGAGTCCTGCAGACTGTCTCCCAGCCGCTTCTGCATCTGAGTCCGATCATTGCTTTTTCCCCGGGTAACCACCACTGACTACAGGACCTTCCATGATGTTGTATTACCACGTGGGTTACAGACTGGTCACAAGGCTATGATGTCATGGAAGGTCCGGTAGTCAGTGGTGGTTACCCAGGGTCACAGCTGACCGGCCTCAGGTATGCACTCGGGTGAAGTCTCTGACAGCTCTCAGCTGAATCTGTGTGAGCAGACCTGTGTTTTTCTTCTCACAGATGTAGCAGAGCTGAAGATGCTCACTCACCTTTGGACTACGTCTTAGGGGAGAGTTTTGGGTAATAAAGATATAGTCCTAATTAATTTTAATAAAATATTTTTTTTTCTCTGTGTTTCATGTTACTGTTAAAATAACAGACAATCAGACATTGTCACAGAGTGGGCATCTGTTATTGGATGCTGGAGGAACTTGAAACCAGCCCATACATTCTAGCATCTAGAATGTATGGGCAGAGTCAAGGTTACTCCAACAGCCAATCACAGATGCCCATTGTGCATGACCACGTCTGTGATTGACTGTTGGGTCCCTCACACATATAGTAGTGTAAAAATAAATAAATTAAAAAAAAATGACGTAGCGCTCCACAGTATTTTTGATTTTCAGCGCAGATAAAGCGGACGGCTAGAGGCTGCCACCCCTATCTGCCTGGCTTTACCTTGGCTGGCAATTAAAATACAGGAAGCCCATTCATTTTTTTTTTTAAGTATTTAAAAAAAAATACCGTATTTTGCGCTTTATAAGACGCACTTTTGTTCCCACAAATTTTGGGGGAAAGTAGGGGGTGCGTCTTATAAACCGAATATACGGGGGGTGTGTATATATATATATATATATATATATATATATATATATATATATATATATATATATATATGTATATATATATATATGTATATATATATATATATATATACATATATATATATATACACATATATATATATATATATACACATATATATTGCCTTGCTGGATCCTTCTTCATCTTGTTATATATATATATATATTATATATATATACTGCAGGGTGCGCTCTGGAGCGGTGCTGGGAGCTAGTGAAGCTGCGCGCGGCGGCCTTTGATCTCCTGCTCCCGCTCATATAATATGCACAGCCGCTGTCCATCAGCAGCGTGGTGCTGAAATCGCATCGCGCTGAGGGGCTGGGGCAGCGGGGCATATTATATGTGCCTGTGCTCCCTTTGATCGCACATGATCCCCCCCTGTGTTAGATATGCCCCCCGTGCTGCTGCCAATAGTAAAATAAGAAAGCTTTACTTACCTCCAGCGCTGATCTCCTGTCTCCTGCTGCTGCTGTCTGTGATAAGGCACGCAGAGATGATATCACTCTGCAGTGCCAATCACATGACCGGCAGCAAGAACCAGGAAGTGAAGGAGGCCGGAGCTCAACTGCGAGGTGGGAGACACGATGAGGGACAGCGCTGAAAAGGTAAGGAAAGAGTGTTTTATTTTATTATGGGCAGCAGCATGGGGGCATATCTAACACAGGGGAGATGTGCCATCTATAGGGGCCATGAGCAGCTCTATGGGGGCCATATCTAACAGAGGAGATGTGCCATCCATAGGGGCCATGGGCAGCTGTATGGGGGCCATATCAAACACAGGGGAGATGTGCCATCTATAGGGGCCATGGGCAGCACAGGGGGATGTGTCCCAGCACAAGGGGGCTATATTCAATATAAGGGGGCCATATCCAGATTAAGGGGGGCTAATTTTAGGATGGGGGGCTATGAGGGACATATACCCTATATGATTTGTTAGACGGACACTGGCATTATAAGATGGACCCCTATTAACATAAAAAAAAATTCTCTTTTCCTTCACAAAATTTGGGGGTGCGTCTTATAATCAGGTGCGTCTTATAAAGCGAAAAATACGGTAATTAAAAAAATGTGAGGGCTCCCACCGTATTTTGATAACCAGTCAGCTAAAACCAGGCAGCTGGGGGCTGGGATTCTCAGCGTTGTAAGGCCCAAGCATTCTTTCCCCCAATGCTAAAAACCGCAGCCGCCCCTGGACATGGCGCATTGTTGCTTAGCGCTATTTCCAGGCGCTTTACCCGGCTCACCCAGCAGCCCTGATGGCGGTGGACGCTGGTATAATAAAAGGGTTAATACCAGCTTTGTATTTTCAGCTGGTACTAAGCCCAAAACTTATGGTGTCACGCCAAATTAGACTTGGCCACCATGAATTCCTAGTAAACAGTAAAAAAACCACAACACAGCTCGACTTTGGGATCGTGTGCAGGAACATCATGTGTTCGGTACGGACCTCGAACTTTACAGTTCGGGTTCGCTCATCACTATTGATAAGAGTGGAAGACATCGGAGGGTGAGTATATGAGTACAGTCAGAGACCTTAGGTTAAAATCACCACTCCAGCGAAGAAAAGTACTGGACTGGTGCTGTAAGACTTTCTTAAAGGGATTCTGTCACTCTCAAAATGGAATGGAACTATTAGACCTCTGTATAGCGCTTAGCCCATGCTGGTACTGTAGATTATAGTACATTTGTTCTATAAGAAAACATTGTTACATATGTAAATGAGGGAGCTTTGGTGCACCATTGACATAGCCAAGTGCTCAATGCACCAACCCTCCCTTTAAATATCATCCTCTGCCACATCCCTTATGGAGATTGAAATTGCTTATTTTGGAGTGGTGCGTTCATAAATCCCTATCTCTTCACATTCTTAGGGGTGCTTCACACACAGCGAGCTCGCTGCCGAGATCGCTGCTGAGTCACGCTTTTTGTGACGCAGCAGTGACCTCATTAGCGATCTCGCTGTGTGTGACACTGAGCAGCGATCTGGCCCCTGCTGCGAGATCGCTGCTCGTTACACACAGCCCTGGTTCGTTTTCTTCAAAGCCGCTCTCCTGCTGTGACACACAGATCGCTGTGTGTGACAGCAAGAGAGCGACAAATGAAGCAAGCAGGGAGCAGGAGCCGGCGTCTGACAGCTGAGGTAAGCTGTATCCAAGATAAACATCGGGTAACCAAGGTGGTTACCCGATATTTACCTTAGTTACCAGCCTCTGCAGCTCTCACGCTGCCTGTGCTGCCGGCTCCGGCTCTCTGCACATGTAGCTGCTGTACACATCGGGTTAATTAACACGATGTGTACAGCAGCTAGGAGAGCAAGGAGCCAGCGCTAAGCAGTGTGCGCGGCTCCCTGCTCTCTGCACATGTAGCTGCATTACACATCGGGTTAATTAACCCGATGTGTACTGTAGCTAGGAGAGCAAGGAGCCAGCGCTCAGTGTGCGCGGCTCCCTGCTCACACTGGTAACTAATGTAAACATCGGGTAACCATACCCGATGTTTACCTTAGTTACCAGTCTCCGCAGCTTCCAGACGGCGGCTCCGTGCAAGCGCAGCGTCGCTTGCACGTCGCTGCTGGCTGGGGGCTGTTCACTGGTCGCTGGTGAGATCTGCCTGTTTGACAGCTCACCAGCGACCATGTAGCGATGCAGCAGCGATCCTGACCAGGTCAGATCGCTGGTCGGATCGCTGCTGCATCGCTAAGTGTGAAGGTACCATTACATTGCAGTGTCTGTGTGCTGGAGATTAGTTCTCTTCCCTCTCTTTTGTGTATAGCAGACACACGCCGCACACAAGTTCACAAATCAGTGGGTGGCCAGTGCCGACAGGAGAGGGAGATAAGAATGTACATACACTGATATTGTGCGTGTAAACATTCGCCTCTTATTGTGTGCATGTTTACACTCCCATCTCCCTCTGTGGTGTTTTGTGGCTGCTCCCTGCACACAAGATTATAAAGCAGCAGTCATCTGATGCGGACAATGAGAATGCGCACTTTTATCAGTGTGTGCGCACTCTCGTCTCGCACTCCAGTGCATAGCGGTTGCCCGCTGCTGTGTGAACCTCTGTGCAGCAAGCAGTCGCTACACATGGAAGCGCATGTACACTGACATGCAAGGGATGAACACATGCACACAGTGCCAGCGTGTGATTGTTCTCCTATTAGCATCAGCCTGCTGTGTGAAGCGAATGGCAGCATTATGTAAATACCTAGAAACTGATCCCAGTGATGTTTCACTTACTGGCCTTCTTCTTTGATGAAATTATAGATTTATCAGCAAGGGAATTTCAGTGAAGGACTAATAAAACCTCATGCCAGGTAGTCCTCCATATTTATGAACCTGATCTAAATCCTCACCCCCATCATATTACCCTGCCCTCACCACTGATTGGCAGTTTCACACCTATGCACAGTGTACAAAGAAAGCTGCAAATCGGTGGTGGGAGCATGGTTCTAAAGAGATCAGCATTCAGAGAACTGCTAGTTCTGCAACAGAGAAAACAGGGACTTCAAAACTACACTAAGCAGCCCAGTAAGTGACACATTACTGGAATCAGGATCTTTGCCCCTACATCATGCTGCTTTCAGATAGGGCAGGAAAAACCTGGTGACAGATAAGTATCTATACCTAAAATGACAGCTCTGCCATTGTTGATTGGAATTCTTTTCTGTTCTGCTATCAGGTGTGGAAGGTTAAAAAAGCCTTGAAAATCACATTCCAATGGAAAGGTCTGACGCCAGCAATGAAGGTAAACGGTTATTTCAGGGCTGGACAAGTACATTTACATCTTCTGGTGGTTGGAGAGGCCCAGCAATTCTGTCTCTGACATCCAACAACTCCACACCTGTCTATCTCTTTTTTTGGTTGTTTGTTTTTCTCTTATTTTTGTTTTGTTTTTTTTTCCTTTCCATTGTATGAGTGTCTGATGTGTCTGTGTCACGTTTCTCCAACCCTAATTGCATTTTTATGGAAGCATGACATCATTGAACAGGTCCGTCATATGTCCAGTTTTTCCTCATACAAATGTCCTTAGGATGTGTGTAAGCTTAGCATAATAAGGGTCCCCTAGTGGTGCAACGAGGCTCTTTGTATGTCTGTATGCCTCTGTTCTTATATGAAGGCATGCAGATGTTTTTCATTCAGTTCCTTTTGAATCCAATAAGAAAAGTGAATTGTTCCACGTTCATCATATGCCGTATTTTGGAGGTATTCTGAACATGAAACCGAGCCATAATAAAGTCAGTAATTGATCACGGTGACAAGCTTGGCATTAATATCGTGCGGGCTTTGACTCGTTAAGACTAAGCACTGTTATGAGTAGAAAAGTATATAGTTCTGTTTTCTTTCAATACTTTGATGTGACATTTTATCATATCTTTATCATGTAATTTTTGACACATTCTTTCAATTATTGGTTGAACCTGCATTCAAGTATGTTTTACCATGTATAGTCCAAAACTTTCCGGAAGTTTCTCAAAGGATGTTATTAGTAATTCTTCAACGAGGATTTTTTTTCCCCCCATAGTTTGGAGCTTGCAGTGAATCTGAAAGGAAGACTGAAGAGTATGATACCCAGGTATGTATTTTCAGTGTAGTTATTTTAGGATGTACATTACTGTGCTAGGTATAAATCTGTACACTGGGAATTTGGGTCTGCCAAAACAGGACATTAAGATCATTGTCAGCCTAGTTTCAGTGGCTTTTTGTGCTACCGAACTCCTCAGAGATTGATTTGTGATTTCATTGCTTAAACATAT
Source organism: Anomaloglossus baeobatrachus (assembly GCF_048569485.1). Classification (NCBI taxonomy): domain Eukaryota; kingdom Metazoa; phylum Chordata; class Amphibia; order Anura; family Aromobatidae; genus Anomaloglossus; species Anomaloglossus baeobatrachus. The sequence continues at coordinate 374,710,745 of NC_134358.1, read as the reverse complement.
GATTTTGTCATCCAAAACTTCAACCTTCACCGACCAGCAATGAATGACCAGTGATTTGAAAAACTGCTTTGTATAACAGCATTGTGAAGCAACCTTTCCTTGCACAGCGTTTCCTCTCCCATGCAAAAAATGGATAAGACCCTATGCATTACCATCACCTTGAAGAGAATTGCACTTCTGCCAGGGTCCCACTGCACTAGCCTAGATGAAAGCATTACACTAAGGGGTACTTTGCACACTACGACATCGCAAGCCGGTGCTGCGATGCCGAGTGCGATAGTTCCCGCCCCTGTCGCAGCTGCGATATGTGGTGATAGCTGTCGTAGCGAAATTTATTGCTACGCCAGCTTCACATGCACTCACCTTGCCCTGCGACGTCGCTCTTGCCGGCGACCCGCCTCCTTATTAAGGGGGCGGGCCGTGCGGCGTCATAGCCACGTCACACAGCAGGCGGCCAATAGAAACGGAGGGGCGGAGATGAGCGGGACTTAAACATCCCGCCCACCTCCTTCCTTCCGCATAGGCGACAGGAGCCCCGGTGAAGGAGGTAGGAGATGTTCCTCGCTCCTGCGACTTCACACACAGCGATGTGTGCTGCCACAGGAACGAGGAACAACATCGGACCGTTGCAGGAAGGTAATTTTGGTTTTCGCCGACGCTACACCGATGATACGATTACGACGCTTTTGCACTCGTTAATCGTATTATCTAGGCTTTACACACTACGATGTCGAGAGCGACGCCGGAAGTGCGTCACTTTTGACATGACCCCACCGACATCGCACCTGCGATGTCGTAGTGTGCAAAGTACCCCTAAGTGCAGGTCCCGAATGACCAGGAAACTGGCTTGTGTTGTTTAGACAAAAGGTTCTGATTGACATCTTCACTTTGCAGTTCACCATGGCAGAATATGAAAACTGCATTTTTACAAATTGCCTATATTATCCTAACTCCCTTGTTTTGTAGCACTTATATACACTACTCACAGAAAGTGAGGGATTATTGGCTTTTGGGTGAAATTTCAGGATTACCCTAAAATGCAATCTAACCTTTTCAGATGAACTCAATGTGACCTTCTCTTTTGAATGACATGTCCAACTTTTCAGTGTTTCAATACTTTTTGCACAACTTGCTGTTCTTTAACAAGAAGTTTGATGGCAAAATCCACAGCAGGTGCTTGGTCCATAAATCTCCCAATAAATTTCAGGGTTCAATTAGAATTAGGTATTTAAAGCGCACCAATCACCAGGATTTTCCTGTATAACCTAAAGCCAGTGCTATACTGGCACTATCATGCTCATTCTATACATACCTTTAGGTGTCCGCTTGGATGTATAGGTTTTGAAACATAAGCAAGTAAAGTTTGTAAAATGAACAGCTTTTTGAATGACAGCAGCTGCTAATCAGCTGATAACTGGGGTTGGATATTGATAGTGATTCCCGCCCCCCTGTCTGTCCGTCCTCCCCCTATTATTTCTGCTAATTCTATTATAGAATCATTTTACTAAGTGACTAGAAGGACCGGTGCTGATGTCATACCCATGTGACCAGAAGGGGCAAAGCCAAGGCCAACATAGCTGATACGAGAAAGCAACCTTATTTTTCTGTTGGCTGATGCCCGACCCCTTCTGGTCACATGGTTATGACATCAGCACAGATCCTTCTAGTCACTTAGTAAAACGATTCTATAATAGAATTAGCATAAATAACAGGTGGAGGACACATTGGGGCAGGAATCACTATGAATACCCACCCCAGCTATCAGCTGCTGTCATTCAAAAAGCTGCTCATTTTTACAAACTTTACATACTTGTGTTTCAAAACCTATACATCTTAGCTGACAACTAAAGGTATGTATAGAATCAGCATGATAGTGCCAGTATTGAACTGGCTTTAGGTTATATAGGAAAATCCTTGTGATTGTTGTACTTTAAACAGTCCTCCTCAGCATGCTGTTCACATTTTGACATCATGAGACCAGGACAACACCTAATTGATCAACAATACCTTATCATTGCGAGGTTTCAAGCTGGATTTTCTCAGACGGAATTGGCCACTGAGCTTAGAGTGTCACAGAGTGTCATCCACAAGTTGCAAAAGAGAGACTGAAAAGTCACAGTAAAGCAAAGAAGTGGACTTCTTTTCACCACATCCCACACTGATCACCGCTTCCTTGTGAACAATACTCTTCGGAACCGGATAATGAATGCCACACAACTCCTGGCACATTTAAGGGAGGTGAGAGGCACCCAAGTGTCACAGCAGACCATTTGTACCGTTTACATCAGCATAGCCTGTGTGCTAGACGACCTGTAAGGGTACCTGACCACACCATCAGGCACAGATCTTGCTGGACGAGAGACCAGTTGGCCTCAGCGCTGTTTGTGACGACATGGACTCTCATGGGTTAAAGTTTCTTAACATTCACCCAGACAGGATGATAGATTGTTTATAGACGGGGGATAAGTCCCTCATTGTTTTTACAAGACTCTTGTTGACTCATGTAATTGTGTTGGCCACTGAAAGCCAGACGTATTGTTTCTCCAGACTCTTCCAGTAATCATTGTATTGTAGTTGTGTATTGCTAATGTAATTACCTTAGTAGCCATTGTCTAGTCTGTGACCTCCAGACTATATGTATACCCTCAGTCTTTCTGTAGACATCATTTGGATGAACATTGTCCATGCAGCTTGAGATTCATCAAATGGGAGAGGCAATCTTGTCCAACCAATCGATGAGGACGCAGTGTATCCAAGTGGAAGGCTGTGGCTATAAAAGGGATTTCTTTAAGCCACCAGCTGGTTGTTGATGGATGCTGATGGATTCAGTCTAAGCTCTTAGGAGCTGAGTAGAGGATCAGGATATCTTATGGCTTCAATCTAGGGACTCCGGTTCCGGTTGGAGACCATATCCACAGCCTAGGGATTTCGACTCCGGCTGCCAGGATTGTAACATCATACCAGGACTACCTAAGGAGGACACTCAGGTTGGGACAGTTCAGTCACCTGTTACAGACTTTGCCGACCTCAGACAGCTTCCTAAATCTGGCATTATTCCTTTCTCGGTGGGTGCCCGCCAAAAGCGGGGTGTTGCTGGATTGGAGTAAATAGCCCTGGAACCTCTGAGGCATGGACATTCTAAATCCCTGGTGAACCAGCGGAAGGGTGAGACTCTGTTGCCTGTTACATTTGTGTTTTGCTGGTTATGTGCCGTTAATTGTTTGGGGATCCAATAAAGTCTAATTATTGTGGTTCCCTCACCCAGTGTTGTCTGAGTAGTGTTACGCCCACGGTTAAGGAGGCCGGCGTTCAGTTGGGATGAGCCCTGAGCCACGCTGTCTTTCTAAAGGCGGCGGGTTTTAGTGTACGAGAGCACCCACTGAGCCCTGTGTCTCCACACTGTTCACTGATGAAAGTTGGTCCCCGCTAAGCAGAAATGATGGCCGACAGTGATGTTGGAGCTGTGAAGGAGAGCACTATGCATCAACCACTGTTGTCACCAGATGAGCCTTTGGTGGTGGTCGTGTTATAGTGTGGGCAGCTGTCTAGTCAATACAGAACTGCCCTGCACTTTGTGAATAGTACAGTGATAAGCCCTACTACTTGAATAACATCATTAATCAAGTAATTTGTCTCTGCATGAACAACATAGGCCTAATTTCATCTTCATGTACGACAATACTCCAGCTCATCAAGGTTGCATCATTATGGAATGGCAGCTGGAGACTGGGGTACCTGAAATGTACTGGCCTGCACTTTGACCAGACCTGAATACAATAGGAAACCTATGGGATCAGCTGAGTTGCCATGTTACGGCTCGTAACTCTGTACCCTAGAACCTCAATGACCTGAGGTCCGCCCTTGAAGAAGAGTGGTATGCCATGCCGCAGCAGTCAATAGCTTGACTTGGGAACAACATAAGGCATTAATGTCAAGCGTAATTGTTGCTAAAGGCCAAATGACAAGTTATTGAGACATTGACATTTTTGATGGGGGGGTATACCCACCACTATTATAGGCTTTTGTTTCAATATATTGTTTGAGATGAGGAAATCACCATTGCATGCTTGTAGTTAAATGCCGTATTTCTATGATAAAATATCTGTCATGAGTGTGTCCTGTTGTGGGGAGACCTCTGGTGAGTCTGGGACCAGAAGGTCACGATGCATTATTATGCGCAGATCTACAACTTATATTTTAGTGAATCTACTTTCTTTTAGAAGTTAAGGACTTTTTCCTATCTGGCTGTTTTTTGTAACCTTAATCTTAGGTGCAGCTCTTTTGTGACCACTCCTCTTCACTATAGAAAGTTACATGTCTTACCATGTGACACTGGTAATAGATTTTCATGCTATTCTGACCACTGAGTTAGGAGCCTGTCTCTGGAAGAAGCGGAGGATTTGTGACCATCACAGCTGTGGTGTTTAGCTGCATTGGAGGAGATTGTAGTGTTTTTCTTTTTGTGTCTATTTTCCCTGTCTGTGTGTCTCCCTTACCTTGTGTTGTATTATTGAAGTGGTGAGACTAGTGTTCTCTCCAGCCTTCTCCCTAGCCAGGGTGAGTTCAGGGCAAGTAAAGGCCTAGAAACGTGAGAGCAACAGGAAGCATACGGTACATACTTAGGTGAGTTGCAGGAGGTGTCCACTTTAACTATTGCCAGATCCTTTTTTCTATACCATTCCCTTTGTCACTTCTGTGTTGCGCTGCACGCTCTGGCATGACATAACTGGCCCACGTTTTGTTTTAGGGGGTTTTCCTCGGACCTTAAATGGATGCCCGTGCAGAGCCAGTCCGTTGGTCTGGCAGACTTGCAATGCAGGGTTTTCAACCACAACAGCGGACCACAAGTCTGGCAGCCAGCTATACTATATCTGAACCCAAGGTGGCGCTCCCGGCTAGATTTTCGGGAGGACAGGATAAGTTTTTCTGTATTTTGTGAAGCCTGTAAGCTTTATTTTAAGTTCTGTCCACACTTTTATGGGAGTGAGGAACAACGGGTGGGGATTGTGATCTCCCTCCTTCTGGGGATTGTGATCTCCCTCCTTCTGCGAGACCCTCAATCCTGGCTTTTTTTTTTCTTCCAACCGACTGTTGCTGTGGTTGGTCGACGAGTTTTTTGCATTCTTTGACCTTGTCCATGAAATCTCTAACTGTGTTTGCCTTGCTGGCTACACAAGCTCCAGCAGGGAGACTTGGCCGGTGGAGGAGTTTTGTTTTGCATTCCGGAGATGGGCACTGACATTAGGTGGAATGACCCGGTCCTTAGGAGTCATTTTTGCCAAGGGTATGTCAGAAAGGCTCAAGACGCAGTGGTTTTATATAAAACTCCTGAGACATTAGAGGCTGCCATGGCTCTGGCCATACCTGTTAAAGCGTGGACATGGTAGCATGAAATGGCTGGTGTCCTCCGTCCCTCGCCCCTGCCTTACCTGTATTCTGTCACGGATTGAAGAATAAAAGTATTGAATTTTACAACAGTGAGTGCCTTACTTTTCTCTGTTATAATATAAACCTGCTCATAGGAGCTTTTCACAAGGACCTCCTTTCTTATGTCTTGAAGGTCTCCCTACTCCTATCTTTTCGAGCCTTCCCTGGTTAGTTATGCATAATTCACTGGTGAACTGGCAGTCCAGAGTGATAGTCAGATGGAGAGAGTTCTGCAGAAAATTGCTTGAATACAGTTCTCTTCCATCTCCACTAAGTCTTTGACTAGTGATGGGCGGACTCACAGATAACCGGGACTGGCGGGTCTAGCCAGTTCTGGCTCGGGATTGGTCCTGGTTATCTGGCCGGATGTCGGTCCCCATTTAAGTCTATGGGGACCAGAATCCGGCACTTAAAATGGTGGTAGGAGGGATAGGGGGCTAGGAGCAAGTGCTTCATACTTACCGAGGCTCCAGCCCAGCTGTAACTGCTTCCAGGCCGCTTCCGGGGCCACTCTAATCCATATGGACTGCTTTCCCTTCCCACCGGCCATCCTGACATCTGTGGTTGCAGTGATACGCACCACCAGGCTGTGTGACGGTGTCTGACTGCAACCAGTCCTAGACCCTGTCTGTGGGTCACTAGCATGGTATAAAATTAATAAATAAAACATTTGGCATAGGATCCCCCAATATTATGATAACTAGCACCGAAAAAGCATACAGGTACAGGCTACAGCCGCAGCTGTGCGCTTATCTTGGCTTTGTATCAATATAGGAGGAACTGCATCTAGCTTTTTTTTTAAATTGTTTAAATAAATAATTTTAAAAAATAGCATGCGGTCCCCCCCAATTTTGATACCCAGCCATGATAAAGCCTGACAGCTTCAGGCTGGTATTCTCAGGCTGGGGAGACCCATGGTTACTGGGACACCCCCAGCCTAAAAATAGCAGCCTGCAACCGCCCAGGATTGTGGCAGCCGTTAGCTGTAACAGTCCTGGCGCTTTACCCAGCTCTTCACGATTTGCCCTTACTAATCTGTGAGTGAAAATAAATAAACACAAACACCAAAAAAAATCTTTTTTTTTTTTTTTTTAAATAAAAGACAAGAAAGCACCCTGCAGGTCCGACGTAATCCTCATGAGGTCCACGATTCCAGCTCTGCTACATATCTGAATTCACACCGAGCACCCATAGAACATGGCAAAAATAAAGAGAAAGTAACAGCTCCCCAGACAGCAGGTATATGTGTGTGGTGCTCGGAAACCTGAGCCGGCATTCAGGTAGGAAAATAGTGGAAAAATCCAGCATCCGTCAAATATAATAAAATTTAAATTTTAATGAAAAAAATTAAAAACATGAAAATGTTTCATGGAAGCATGTGGAGACACACAGGTCTACGTGCTTCAAGCAGATGGACTGCTCTTAATCATGATTGAGAGCAGTCCAGCTGCTTGAAACGTGTAGACCTGCGTGCCCATAGAACATGACCGCCCGCTGTGAGGTTCATGCAGAGACTGAGTGAGGCGCGCGATCAGTGGTCACAGCGGGATGTTCCCACAGTCCTCCAGCAGGGATCTCGTGTGGATTACCTCGGACCTGTAGGCGTATTTTGGGGTTATTAAAGTTGTGAGAGAGGGTGCTTTTTGTCTTATTTCAAATAGAATTTTTTGGTGTTTGTGTTTAGATTTTTTCATGTACAGATGGAAGGATGGAAGGCGTCTGAGACCCCACCCATAACTAATCTAGGACTTAGTGGTAGCTGTGAGATGACATTAACCCCTTATTACCCCGATGCCACTGCACCAGTTCAATCGGGATGAGCTGGGTACAGTTTCGGGATTGACGCATCCAATGGATGCAACAATCCTGGGCAGTTGCAGGCTGCTATTTTTAGGCTGGGGGAGCCCAATACACATGGATCTGCCAAGCCTGAGAATACCAACCCCCAGCTATCAGGCTTTATCCTGGCTGGGTATCAAAATTGGGAGGGACCGTATGCTATTTTGTAAAAAATTATTTATTTAAATAATTTAAAAAAAAAAAAGCTGCATGCGGTTTCTCTTATTTTCATACACAGCCAAGATAAGCGCACAGCTGGGGGCTGCAGTCTGTAGCTTCTCTTTATTTTATACCACGATAGTGACCAGCAGAGACAGTGCCTGTGATTGGTTGCAGTCAGATACTGTCACAGGCTGAGGGCGCGTCTAGCTGCAACCAATCACAGACGCCAGGACTGCAGGTGGGCAGGGAAAGTAGTGCATTGGATGAACGATAATACGCGGTCCCAGAAGTGAATGAGCGGCTATGGGAGCAGTCACAGCCGTGCCGGAGCCTCAGTAATTATGAAGCACTTGCTTCAGTCTTATTTTCTTTATTTCCCGAGTGCCGTATTTGGATCATTAGCTCAAATTCCCTGAGAATTGCAGGCCCACCACTCGCACACGTTTGAAACCGCGCGGATCCAGACTTTTGCAGTCCGGGTCCGCCTATCACTAGTTGTGACCCTAATCCCCTCCCGCTTATCCCTGACTTATTTATTCAGTTTGTTGGGGCTAAATGGTTCTCTAGTGTTTTATCTCAGGGGGACTTATGATTAGAATCAGAGAAGGGGAAAATGGCCTTTAACGCACCTGAAGAGCATTCTGAAAACTTAGTCATGTCTTTTGGTTTGACAATTGCCCCCGCCTTTGTGGTAATATATCTAGATAATATTTTGATTTACTCTTCCGACCTCAAAACAAATCCGGTACAAGTTAGGCAGGTGTTACAGATATTTCTTGATAATAAACTGTAAGCCAAACTGGAAAAGTGTTTATTCGCTCTGCAAAAGGTGCAATTTTTGGGCTTCCTCGTGTAATATGCTAGTTTCTGGATGGATCCAAATAAGGTCCGTGTGGTTCTTGAGTGGGATCCTCCTAAAAATCTGAAAGCACTACAGCGCTTTCTGAGGTTTGCTAATTATAGGAAGTTCATCCGGAACTTCTCGTTGATTGTCAAACTCCTCATGAAAGGGTGAGTTCAGGGAAAGCAAAGGCCTAGTCACGTGATAGCGGCGTGGAGAAGGACCCCTATAGGGACGTTATAAAGCATAGGATGCAGACTCTGGTGAGTTGCAGGAGGTGTCCGCTCTTCACTATCGCCAGCGGCTTCCTTCTATAACATTCCCATTGTTACCCCTGTGTTGTGCTGCACACTGAGCATCTGCACGACAATATAACTGTAGCATGAACTTTTTGGGTTTTACATAAACTTCACCCGAAAGCCAAATATCCCTAACTTTTTGTGATTAGAGTATATAAAACTGCTTACACGGTGGACAAATTGTTAGTGGGTCGTCTTGTGATTTTAGGTTGTAAGCTGTGTGCTTCCTTGGTTATCCAGCTCAATACAGGTTGCTAATATAGAAACAAGGTATTACATGTTATATGAATTCTCAGAAATCTTTCATCAAAACATTCTTCTATTTCTTTTTAAGGCCATGAAATACCTGTCATATTTATTATACCCTCTATGTGTGGGGGGAGCAGTTTATTCACTTCTAAACATCAAATACAAAAGGTAAGATCCTTGACTTCATTTGACACTTTGATTTTGTCTTTTGTTTTCATTTTTTTTCAGTTTATTACGCAAAATGAAACCTACTTTTCTGCTCTTTTATATGTAGAATACATCCAGTCCTTGAGTTCACTAGATAGACTGAAGTGCCTTTCTATAAATTGTGCTACAATTCCATATTAATGCCCCTTTAACATTTGTATTTACAGCTGGTATTCCTGGTTAATCAACAGCATTGTGAATGGTATGTGACCTTTTTGTATTTCTCCTTTTCTGAAATCACATTCAAATAATGTTCAACAATTTCCATAAAATATCTGCAGGCTTTAAGAATTTTTCCTGTTTGTTATCACGATGCTTTTGATAAATGAAAAAAAAAAAATGTATGCTTAAAATGCGGTAAACTGAAAGAGTACATATCAACTGTCTGGGAATGCCTTTTTCATTTTAGAAATCCGCGCACTGCTGCAAATGGGAGATTTTACTAAACATTATTTGTTAGGCTGCTTACACACTACGTTTTTTTTAGCATGTGTCATGAACGTTTTTTTGCTGCTAAAGCGGATCCTGTTTTTGCAGAGAAAAACGCATGCAAACGCATGTGTTATTTTCCAGGATCCTGTCACTTGAAGTTTATGGGTGGGCATTGGAGTCATGTGATCGGGAGTGAGGGAAACTGAACGTGAGACTGGGAGCCGGCATCTGACAGCTGCGGTAAGCTGTAACCAAGGTAAATATTGGGTAACTAAGGGAAGTGCTTTGCTTGAATACCCGATATTTACCTTGGTTACGAGCGTCCGCTGCTCTCAGGCGGGGGAGAGAGAGGGAGGGGGAGAGAGACTGATCACGACAGGCTGGTTTCTGGGCATGTTCACTAGAGCAAGTAGGATCCTGTCTATCAGCAGGCCAGCGTTCACATGCGTTTGCGTGCTGTTTAGTCAGGATCCAGCGATTTTGCAGTATTTGGACGCAGCTCAAAAACGCTACAAGTAGCATTTTTGAAAAAAGTTAAAAAACTGCAAGTCGCTGGATCCTCACTATAACGCACGCAAACGCATGTGAACGCATGTTGACGCGAGTCCATTGCAAATGCATTGAAATGAAAACGCATTTGCACTGGATCCGTTTTTGCATTAAAAAAACGTTCATGACGCATGTTAAAAAAACGTAGTGTGAAAGCAGCCTTAACGGAAATCTCCCGAACTGACCCTAATGACAAGCTAAAAGACCCGACCTTATGGCAAAAAAAAAACGTGGCCAAACTTCTGAGTCGTGGGATCCCACAACCCCTTCATGGCCTCCTCACTGTTGAAAGTGCAAGATCTCTCTTTGAACTAACCAGCACTGCCACATCATTAACGAAACCTTTACCAGTTGTTAACCCCTTCACTTCCCCGACCAGGCAAATTCTTCAAATCTGACGTGTCCCTTTATGTGGTGATAACACTGGAATGATTCTACATATCCTAGTGATTCTGAGAATGTTTTTGTGACACATTGTGTCTTTGTTCCTGGTAAAATTAAATGCAATATATGTTTTGCTATATTTTTTGCTTCCTTATAAAACTATATTGGAAATGTCTTGAAATATTGAATATTTTGAAACTTTTGAACTTTATTTTAAAAGACACAAAAATTCAGTCATACGGCACAAAATACAAACAATTTATCATATGGCTACTCATTTCCTTTTTGTTTGTTCTTTTGTTAAGATGTTAGAAGAATGCAAAACTTTTTTTTTTATTCTTTTTGAAAATTTACAAAACCCCATTATTTAGAGACCACTTCATTTTAAGGGGGCCTATATGTGAACAACAAGAGAAAATGCACCACAATTTGTTGTTTAATTTCTATACTGTTTATTCAAATTGTCTCTCCAGGAAAGGAGACAAACTCTAGCGCCACCTATTGGAAGTAGCAATCCTAAAAGTCACAAGTGGCCTTCTAACAAGCCTTTTCATATGACCTAGGATATATGCCAGATCAGAATCCCAATTTGCAGACACGGTGTTTCGGGGTGATTGCCCCTCGCCAGTGCAAAGTGTGGGTAACTGATCTGGCTTATGAGAAGCTTTATGGGGATCACGGGGGAAGACTATTCTCCTTACGGAGACCTGACAAACCAGTCTGTCTGTCAATGGTGAGGGGACTTATAGCTGCAATGTCCCTCTGGGAATTATTCAAATTGTCTCTCGAGGAAAGGAGACAAACTCTAGCACCACCTATTGGAAGTAGCAATCCTAAAAGTCACAAGTGGCCTTCTAACAAGCCTTTTCATATGACGTAGGATATATGCCAGATCAGAATTCCAATTTGCAGACACTGTGTTTCGGGGTGATTGCCCCTCGTCAGTGCAAAGTGTGGGTAACTGATCTGGCTTATGAGAAGCTTTGTGGGGATCACGGGGCTTCTTATAAGCCACATCAGTTACCCACACTTTGCACTGGCGAGGGGCAATCACCCCGAAACACCGTGTGTGCAAATTGGGATTCTGATCTGGCATATATCCTAGATCATATGAAAAGGCTTGTTAGAAGGCCACTTGTGACTTTTAGGATTGCTACTTCCAATAAGTGGCGCTAGAGTTTGTCTCCTTTCCTGGAGAGATAATTTGAATAATTTCTAGAGGGGCATTGCAGCTATAAGTCCCCTCACCACTGACAACCAGACTGGTTTGTCAGGTCTTCGTAAGGAGAATAGTGTTCCCTACTTTGTTTATGTCATTCATTGTGTGGTATAAAGTTGGCATTATTTTTTGTATCAGAATGATTACCGTGATACTAGATTAATTGAGGGGTTTTTTTGTATGTTTTTCATTCACAATGTGCTTTTCATTTCTTTTTGGAATTTTAAAATTGTTACACATTCCCATAGTCTAAGAGATATAACTTCTTCACCCACAGAGCCATATGGCTTGTTTTTTTTTAGAATGAGTTACGGGTTTTTATTGGTACCATAACTTTTCAGTTAAATTATTTTTATTTACATGTGGCTTTTATTATTTTATTCCAGTTTCTATGCATCAGTATGATGAATAAACAGCATTTATTCTAGACTGGGTGATGCCATATATGTATACTTTTTATGTAGCTTATTTTATTTTATTTTTTTTACATTAAAAAAAAATTTGGCAAAGTATTTCTCTAGGGTTTTTTCTTTGTTTACAATTTTTTTTTTTCTTTGTAATTTTTTTTACTTAGACACCGTATAGGACTTTATAATTCCCTTTTGTCATCACTAGAGATGAGTGATTCCAAGGTTCGGTGTTCATACCGAACACAGACTTTTTCCAAAAGACCGAGTTTGGGTTCGGAGTTTGAGTACTTTACATATGCAAACCACTCTCATGAGCATTGCTGTGCTCAGGTACGCTCAATGCTCAGCCCAGTTCAAGCTGGTTGTAGCGATTGATCGGCTCACACTGGGGCTAACAGCAGCATGATCGGGTGTAGTGTGCACCAAATATAAAAATGGAAAAGCCCTGCTCACTCACCCTTTTTGCATGTGGTCAGAGACCTGACCTGCCAAATTAGTGACTTCCATTGGGGTTCAGGTCAAGTCAGGGTCCCAAACCGATTTTTATCTAATGTCCGGCTGCACCTGCCGAACCGAACTTCAATGGGTCGCACATCTGAAGTCATCACTGGTGTAATACTCTGCAATATTAACGTAATGCAGGATTTTAGACCTGTTTGTTTTACACTGAAATGATGCTTATTAGACCTTGCTTTATGGCAGGGCGTGGCAGACCTGGGAACTATTTTTTGACCCCCCCCAGTTTCCATCTGAGAACTATCAGTAACTGGCTATTGCTTCGAGGAAGCCTTCTTCCTTTCACAACCTTCTAAATGGAGCAGATGCTATTAATTGCTGCATAAAAGAAAGTTAACCGGCCATTGACAGTGCTAGCAATCTGACAAGCCAAGTTCCTGCCCACACCATCATCAAGACATACCTGTAGTTTGTGTTGCTTTAACACCTTTCCCATTAGGACATACATGTGTGTCTAATGTCAGGAAGGGGTTAATATTTACTTAGCAGTTACTGATCAGTAACTATTTAGTCATGGATACAGCATTCCTGGTTTAGTCCAGAGTGCAATATTTTGCAAATTTAAACTGAGGGGTCCATATAGTGTTCAGATCCCACTCTACATGCCGGCATCCCACAGTCTAGAAGCATAAACCCAATTTTTATTTTAGCCTGGCATTGGGGATATTTCAAAAGATTTTTCCTTATAATAGTTAAAAAGGGCAGCTGCATAAAGATAATGGGAACAATTTCAGACCTACCTAAGGTATTGATATCAATCAGCAGTACTGTGGTGACATAACTACTATATTTTTCCAAAAATAAGACACTGTCTTATTTTTTTGCCTCCCAAAAAAGTACTAGGGCTTATTTTTGGAGGAGGTCTTATTCTTGGAGAAACACGGTTGGGGGGTAAGTTACCCCCAAAAAAGCAGACCCTCCCACTTCCCAGGAGACTCATACTCACCAGACCCGGACGTCTGCGTGGTTCCCAGTTCCTCCTGTGATCTCCGGTGGATGCTGCATGCCGTTCTCCCCTGCTGCTGGCTGACACACAGCCCGATCGCAGACACACACAGCAGATTCCAGACACACAGCGGATTCCAGACACACACAGCAAATCACACACACAGCAGATCAAACACACAGCAAATCACACACACAGCAGATCAAACACACAGCAAATCACACACACACAGCAGATTGCAGACACACAGCAGATCACACACGCACAGCAGATCACAGACACACACAGCAAATCACACACGCAGCCGATCGCAGACACACGCAGCCGATCGCAGACACACGCAGCCGATCGCAGACACACGCAGCCGATCGCAGACACACGCAGCCGATCGCAGACACACGCAGCCGATCGCAGACATCACATCCAGTGCTTCCAGCCGCAGGGAATGATGAGAGCAAGTCACATGTCCGGCCGCAGGTCCTGTTCTGCAGGTCGTTGCGCTCCACCGCACTGCCTCTCAGGATTCTGCCGGCGAGAAGAGATCGGTGTCGCTGGATGAGGCGAGTGTGTATGCGATCCGATGTGTATGCGATCCGATGTGTGTGTGATCCGATGTTTGTGTGTGCGATCTGATTGTGTGTGTGTGTGTGTGTGTGTTTGAGAGATCTGATTGTGTGTGTGTGAGATCTGATTGTGTGTGTGTGTGTGTGTGTGTGAGATCTGAGTGTGTGTGTGTGTGAGATCTGATTGTGTGTGTGTGAGATCTGAGTGTGTGTGTGTGTGTGTGTGTGTGTGTGTGTGTGTGTGTGTGTGTGTGTGAGAGAGCTGATGAGTGCGGGTGTATGATCACTACAGGTCCTGCCGCTGAGCGTCAAGTGAGTGATTGCCGGGTGCCGTTGTCTATAATCAAGTGTCCTGCTGTCTGTAACCTTTTTAGCTGCATGGACACTTCATTACTGACATGTGACTAGGGCTTATTTTCGGGGGAGGGCTTATATTTAAGCTTTGCTCCGAAAATGCTGAAAATCCCTGCTAGGGCTTATTTTTGGGGGAGGGCTTATTTTTGGAAAAACACGGTAGTAAGATGCTCCAGATATTTAGTGCCTTGTAAATGTGTGAGGAATTAGGATATTCAGTCATCTGAGTCATATTTGTAAATTACCTCTACTGTGTGTACATTAAATTAGGCATATTTGATTGCCTAATTTTGGCTGAATTCTCCAATTACATGATTTTTCTTCTCCTGTTCTATTGCAAATTTTATTTGATTTTTCTCCCATGATTTCGGCTGTATGTGGCCTTCTACCCTTATAGATCTGACTTGTATGTCACTTTCTCAGTCCTTTGTCATAAATGTTCTAATAGGCTTCAATGTGTTTTTTTCCAGGTGTTTATGCCTTTGGATTCCTATTCATGTTGCCTCAGTTATTTGTCAATTATAAGGTAATGATAATATTTGTGTGGCTGATGATGTTATATAATAGTAATTGGATCGAATTTAACAAATGTTTATTGTGGTATTATTTCTGTAATTTGCAGATGAAATCTGTGGCACATTTACCATGGAAAGCGTTTACATATAAAGTGAGTACCATAATTGTGAAATATATTCTTTTGTATGAATACAGTTTATCAAAATTGTAAACCTATTCTGAATCATATTGTCTGAATTGGAGTATGGATTCCTTAACATGGTGATTACGTGAACGGTTTGTCGGGGAATCGCCTCATGATAGTGCAGAGATGTATGGCTGTAGTAATGAACATTCAGACTTCTCTCACCCTGCACACATGCAACACAAATAGTTTCTGCTTGGCTTTAACCCATTAGCGACCCATGACGTACTGGGTACGTCATGGATCGTGTGAGGTTAATACCCGCGAGCTGCCGTAGGCAGTCCGCGCGATCCGCACACATAACAGCTGATTTCAACAGCTGACATGTGTGCCTGCTAGTAGGGCGTGGAATTGTGTTCCACCCGCGACTATTAACCCCTTACATCTCGCTGCCAAAATCTGGCACCGAGATGTATATGCGTGCCGCCATTAGGATAACTTACCCTGCCCCCATCGGAAGTCACATGATGTGATTACGTGACTGCCGGTGGTTGCCATGGAAGCACAGGGTCATGTGATGACGCCTGTAGCTAACATGAGTTACTTTCTTTCAATACCGGCATAGTGCCAGCATTGAGAGTAAAGCACCATATTTGCAGATCTCAGCTCTGTAGCTGTGATTTGAAGATATGGAAGAGCGATCAGATTGCTGATCGTTATAGTCCCCTAAGGGGGTCTAGTAAAATAAAAAAGAAAAGGTTAAAAAAAAACCCTAAAAGTTCAAATCACCCCCCTTTCGCCCCATTGAAAATTAAAGGGTTAAAAAATATACACATTTGGTATCGCCACGTTCAGAAATGCCCGATCTATCAAAATACAAAATCAGTTAATCTGATCGGTAAACGGCGTAGCGACAAAAAAATTCCAAACGCCAAAATTAATTTTTTGGTCACCGCAAATTTTGCGCAAAATGCAATAACAGGCGATCAAAACATAGCATCTGCACAAAAATGGTACAGTTAAAAACGTCAGCTCAAGACACAAAAAATAAGCTGTTACTGAGCTATAGATCCAGAAAAATGAAAACACTACAGGTTTCAGAAAATGGTGCAAAACGTGCGCCACTTTTTTTGGACAAACGTCTGAATTTTTTTTTATCCCCTTAGATGCAAGCAAACCTATTCATGTTTGGTGTCTCCAAACTCGCACCGAACTCAGACATCACAACGACACATCAGTGTTACTATATAGTGAATAAAATATCCCAAAAACTATTGTGCAATCACACTTTTTCCACACTTGAAATTTGTTTGCTGTTTTCCAGTACACTATATGATAAAACTTATGGTTTCATTTAAATTTACATCTCGTCCCGCAAAAAACAAGCCCTCATATGGGAAGATTGACAGAAAAATAAGAAAGGTACGGCTCTTGGAAGAAAGAGAGGAAAATAAAATAAAACGGAAAAACGCAAAACGCCCAGGGACTGGAGTGGTTAAAAAATACTACTTATCTACCCCAAATACAAGGGGGCAAATTGCATGGAGTGTGAGTGTAGGCTGTGACTACAGAGATTTTAATTGCAGTCAGTGATAATGGAGATACATAATTATACGTATTAAGCATGAATATTTACATTGTTATTCATTTTTATGTTGCATGCATGCAAACACAAATTGCAATGCGTGAGCACACCCTCCAAGATTTAAGATTCAGGAGGCGCTATTACAGCTTCAATCCTAGAGTGGTTTTAAGCAATGATTTGTGTTTATTTCTAACAGGCATTTAACACATTTATTGATGACATCTTTGCCTTTATTATAACCATGCCAACATCGCACAGATTAGCGTGTTTTAGAGATGATGTGGTCTTTCTTATTTATTTATACCAAAGATGGTAAGTTCATGAGATATATATATATTTTGTTTTTTGTTTTGTTTTTTTTTTACTTAAGTGTTCTTAAATCTCCTTAACTAATCTATGTGCAGCATAGGGGAGGCTTGATATATACTACAGGGGAAAGCAGTGGGGGTAGTCATGATTTTATTTGTCTATGCACAGCTATTTTAACAAATGTTAGAAATTTTGGCCAGAAAGTCGGCAAAGCTCTTGTTACAGGAGAAATACATATAACCCATAGTGGAATTTAATTTATTAATGCAACAGTCAAACATGTATTGCACTGCTCCATTTACAGTCTTCAGGGCTGAAGGAAATGGTGATCAGTCGAGTTCCCAGTGATTGCACATCTGTGCCACTGAGCTATCTACAGCGCCATTTACTGCTTAGGATGTCATTGTGACGTGTGACGGAAGCATGACAAAGGATGCAATTAACACCGTTTGCAGTACAAATGGATATGTTTTCAATGTAAAACCCTCATATCTTGTCAATATATTTTATGCACTATGACGACTCCGTAAAACACAGTAGATTTTGTGCTAGAAAATATCCAGTGGAAAATCCGCTGTCTGTTTGCACTGTTAGAACTTTGCCTTTAGGCCCCAGTTACACACAATGATATCGCTAACGAGATGTCGTTGGGGTCACGGAATTCGTGACGCACATCCGGCATCGTTAGCGACATCGTTGCGTGTGACACATACGAGCGACCACTAACGATGCAAAATACTCACCAAATCGTTGATTGTTGACATGTCGTCCATTTCCCAATTAGCGTTGCTGGTACTGGACGCAGGTTGTTCGTTGTTCATGAGGCAGCACACACCGCTACGTGTGACACCCTAGTAACGACGAACAATACCGTACCTGCATCCTCCAGCAACGAGGTGGGTGTGACTTTCTTTCAGCTGCTCTCCACCCCTCCGCTTCGATTGGACGCATGGTGTGTGACGTCACTGTGACGCTGCACGAACCGCCCCCTTAGAAAACAGGCTGTTAACCGGCCACAGCGACGTCGCTAGCAAGGTAAGTACGTGTGACGGGTACTAGCGATTTTGTACGCCACGGGCAGCGATTTGCCCGTGACGCACAAACGATGGAGGCGGGTGCTTTCACAAGCGACATCGCTAGCGATGTCGCTGCGTGTAAAGCCCCTTTTAGTCTGAAAACATCTAGATGTCAGTGTATAAGTATAACATGTGTCGCATTCTGCTGCAGATGGAGGTAGCTGTATGTAAATTCTGCCTGGGCATTGATGTGCCACATGTTGTGCCATCAGCCCCAAGTTCACAGTGTAATGTAAGCTAACGTTCTGCTGCAGCAGCCAGATTGATCATTGATTGTTCACGCTAATCTGAGCTGTTTACATTATGAAGCTTGACCACAGCACTTAGTGGTTATCAAGAACATATTCATACCTTTATATGCACTGTCCTAAAATGTGGCTGATATGTGAACTTCAGTTAGTGTTTCCTTTTTCTCTCTTTTCCAGGCTTTATCCTGTGGATAAGACTAGAGTAAATGAATATGGTGAATCTTATGAAGAAAAACCAAAACGGAAGCCACATATAAACTAGATTTCATTGATATGGACTACCTTATCACTTACTTGAATGATATGGTGTGCATTGAAGAAAATGGTGAAATTATCAATGAGTATTTTGAATGCTGTGGCAAACCTGTCTGGACATTGTATTGTCCATGTTGCCAAAATCCAAAAATGTGTTTCTTTAAAAAAAAAAAAAAAAGGTTCCCGCAGCTTTCTTTTCACTTTGTCTTTTTTTTATACCAGGCAAATGGAATTAGCCCATGAAAACAGTAGAAGTTCCACATATAAGGACTGCTTTCTATGCAGAGACTATGTGCATTCCTCAATATAAGGGATTTATTACACTGAGCCCCTGGCTGACTGTATATAATACATAAAAGTAAGGCTAGCATAAGGTAGCAAATGACACCATCAACATTCCTCTGCGCCTATTTACATGAGATGAATTAAACGTTGCTCTAATCAAAACTGAAAAGAAACATGGAGACATAAACAACAGAAGTAATATGCATTTATTATGGCTCTTTGCAATATTGTTATAATCATGTGCGCGGTTAAGGATTTCTTTTCTTCACAGGCATGTTTTGACTGGACCAGCATGTTTTGGGATATGTTTTTTAATTAATGTCAAATTTGAGTAACTGTCATTAACTGTTCTGTTACTTGAAAAGGGATTATTTTCTGTTTTGTTTTTTTTTTCTGCTTAATCTCTAAACTGACTGGACCATGAAGTTATGTAGAAGCTAAGGCTTGACATTTCCACCAGGTGCAGCCGCAGTGGGGTTGTGTGATTGTCGGTTATGGCTGTACTGCTGGCACAGTCTGCTGTGTAGCCAGTATGATAACTGCACGTAACCCACTGATGTTTTCTCTATCTGCCACAATGCTGCTATGCCATCAGAAATCCAACACAAGCAGATTCCACACTGTAATCAGTCACGTTCCAATATTTCTTTGTCATCTCTACATATTCTGTGAAAATATAGGTATATTCCCTTTTTTTGTCAGTTAAAATATTTTGTTAGGTTTTAATGTTTTGCAAATTGTCACTATTGAACAAAAATATAATGATATGCTTGAATGTGTTGTGTTTTTGTATAAAATCTATAGCCTTGTACATTCCTTTTCACTCTAGTACATAAAGGGTAAACGCTCAAAACTGAAGCTTCCCATGGGTCATATTATATGTATCCGTCTCCCACTTGTTCTTGCTCCCCAAATAGCAAATTCTCCTTTGTGCAGCAATCATTGCATAGTGACTGTACAAATCAGATTTCATGATACATTTCACGCCTTACGTCAATTCCACTCATTCAGCCACTGGAATTTCATGTCTGATGTCATTAAACGGATTTGTAAGGTGGAGGGAATGGGACCTTTGGTGGTGTGCCCCCTGAAATGAAACTATGCCCTTCACAAACTTTGCATAAATCAATAGTATATGTGAATATATGATATTGTGTAATATACCTTATTAGAGTAATAATCTTTCCCACCTGTGAGCAAGTTTTTACTCTTTCTAATGTACAGCCCATTATACTCTATAGAGAGGTTAAAGAGAGATGAAATAAGCAGAGAAAGATACAGAATGATTGATTGTGTTGAGCTTTCTTCCTATGCTTTTACCTAACATCAGAGCATGATCCAAGCTACACAGCTCAGGAATGCTTTATAATATGCTTTATGCTGCTTCTTCTTCATGCAAAAAAAAGAATGACAGGCAGAAATCCATTGTTTTCTACTGTAGTCTGTATGGGAGCGATCACAGCAGCAAATCGCCTCCTACCATGTCCCCTCTGAATTGTAAAGCACTGTCTAATATGTTGGCGCTATAGAAATAAAAATTATATTACTATCATCAGCTCCTTGTGGATTGAAAATTTTGAGATAGAAGCTGTAGAGGGGAAAACTGGTGAGAATGCAAGATACAAGTCATGTAATGGCCAGAAATAATATTAGTCTTCATAATATGGCAACCATATTGCCTACTAATAAAGACATAATACAGCTCTGTACATTATCACTGTATTAAATGCAGAGCAGTAATAAAAGACCTCATTAGGAAATATAGAAGGCAACAACTTCAATAGACCCTGAGGAAGTACACGAAACACGTGTTGGGACTTGTCCCCACGTATGTCCATATGTGGCTATAATACCTCTGGTAAGCTCTCCTATATAATTGCTGTTAGGTATTTGACACCCTTTGCATACTGGATTTTTCTATCCAGGTCTCTGACCTTGTTCAGATTGACCTCCTTTGGGGTGTGTTTCTTGTAATACATATATTTTTTCCCTCCGTTTACTTTTGGGATTACTATATAGCGATTTTTTTTTTTTTTTTTTTTTTTTAGTATTTGAGCAAGCCTTATGTGCCTTGCATGTGGCCATATGTGGGGATTTTTTCACCCTTTTTGTCATTTTCCTGTCTACCCATATTTTTGTACATCATATCCCTTGCACTTTTTTGATATGATTAACAAATTATAACTTTTACTACTCTAGTGCTGCTTTGTGTCATTTTTTGACTTAGGGATGTATTTATGCATACAGGGAAATATAAATACTTTTTGGTCCTTTTTGTTTTTCACATTATCACTGTAGTCACAGGCGAGGGAATTGTGGCGACCATGTTGCCTGCTTAGAAAAACACGTATTACTCCCATGTGCATTATAGCAGTAAGTAGAGTGACCAAAAGCCATTAAGGTAAAGATACAACTATGGCGACCATATTACTTACCAGAGGTGACAGAAAGCCATGATGTGGAAATAACAATATGGCGACCAGGTTACCTACTAACAAAGATATGCATATGTGCATTATAACTGTAGCCAGAGGTTACAAGTAGTGAAGTAGTGGGCAAACCCGAACTGTAAACTGTAAAGTTCGGGGTACGTACTGAACACATAGTGTTCGTACACATGGTCCCGAACACGTGTTTTCCTGGGAAACTTGTGTTACAGTTCGGGTCCAGTTCAGGTCCAGGGGCTATAAAAAAACAAAAAAAAGCAAAACATCAAAACATGGTTATGCTTACAGGTTTCACGACACGTCCTGCAGACCCACTCAGCCGCTGTCTCCCGACTACTTCTGCTTCCAGGTCCAATCATTAACTTCCGGTGGTATTCACTGCACTGCTCGTCACTCAGCTGTCTTCAGCTGTTTTCGGCCGTGTTCACGGTGACGTCAGGGTTCACCCAAGTCCATGAGCCATGGACTCGATTGAACTTTGACTGTAACTGTGTGAGTCTCGCATCGGTATCACCAGGCACGGCACACACTCTCCTGACAGGAGCGGGTCGGCTGTATGTATTTCCATGCAGCTGAGGCGCTCCTGCCCGGAGAGTGTGCGTCGTGCCAGGTGATACCGATGTGAGACTCGCAGGAGTCATACGCAAGTGGAATCATACCCTCACTGTCAGCCTGCTTCTCGCTCTGTACATTTCTGTAGAGAGCGATGAAGCAGAGCTGACTTTGCTCTCACTGATTCTTTCTCTGTAGAGACGCTTGTTTGTACAGAGAGATGAAGCAAAGCGGACATTGCTCTCACTGTGGACTACGTCAGACCAATGATTTTTTTTATAATAAAGATGGAGTCTAAATGGTTTTTTGTTTTATTTGTAATAAAAAAAATATTTCAATGTGTTGTTTGTTTTTTGTTTTTGTTTACTGTTTACTAGAAATTCATGGTGGCCATGTCTAATTTGGCGTGACACCATGAATTTCAGGCTCAGTAACAGCTGAGAATACAAAGCTGGTATTAACCCCTTTATTACCCAGCGTGCCACCCCCATCAGGGCCGCTGGATGAGCCGGGTAAAGCGCCTGGAAATGGCGTGAAGAAACTGTGCCTTTTCCAGGGGCGGCTGCAGTTTTTTAGCGTGTGGACCAAGAACGCTTTTGCCTTCTAGATGCTAGAATGTATGGGCTGGTTTCAGGTTACTCCAGCATCCAATCACAGACGCTCACTCTGTGACTGCGTCTCTGTCTGTTATGTTAACAGTAAAATAAAACAACACAAAGAAAAAAATATTTTTTTTTAGAAATAAAACAGAATACATTTAGGACTGCATGTTTATTACACAAAAAAAACCTCTGAGGTAGTCCAAAGGTGGGCGAGCATCTTTAGTTCTGCTACATCTGTGCAAGAAGACAAAGACAAGAAAATGACGTAGCACTCCGTGGTATTTTTTATTCTGAGTGCAGACAAAACGGACAGCCACAGGTTGACACCCCCAGCTGCTTGGCTTTACCTTGGTTGGCAATCAAAATACAGGAAAGCCAGCTGGGGCCTGGGATTCTCAGCATGGTAAGGCCCAAGCATTCTGAGCCCTCCACGCTAAAAACCGCAGCCACCCCTGAAAATTGTTTTTTTTTATTAGCAGCAAAAAAAGAAAAAAAAACATTTAGAGATTCCATCTTTATTATAAAAGATACTTTGTCCAACGTAGTCCACAGGTAGAGCAATGTCAGCTCTGCTTCATCACTCTGTACAGACATACAGAGCGAGAAGCAGGTAGAGCAATGTCAGCTCTGCTTTATCGCTCTGTACAGACATATACAAGAAGCAGGCTGACAGTGAGGGTATGATTCCACTTGCGTATGACTCCTGCGAGTCTCACAACGGTACCACCTGGCACAGCGCACACTCTCCGGGCAGGAGCGCCTCAGCTGCATGGAAATACATGCAGCCAACCCGCTTCTGTCAGGAAGAGTGTATGCCCTGCCAGGTGATACCGATGTGAGACTCGCACAGTGACAGTCAAAGTTCAATCAAGTCCATAGCTAAGCCATGGACTCGGGTGAACCCTGACATCACTGCGAACACAGCCGAAAACAGCCAAAGCCTGCCAAGTGATGAGCACAGCAGTGAATATCACCGGAAGTTAATGATCGGACCTGGAAGCAGAAGCAGCCGGGAGACAGAGTCTGCAGGACGCGTCGCGGGACCTGTAAGTATAAGGACAATGTTTATTATTAACTATATGCTTTAGTTTACAGCCCCCCATCCCATAACGGTAAAGCTCTGGTTTGGACGCAAGTTCGTGTTATCTCTGACCCCGAACACGGACTTTACAAAACGTTCGGGCGAGTGTGCCAATCCTGAACATTGGGGTGTTCGCCCATCACTAGTTACAAGTAGTCAAGGACGTGAAGATACCACTATTGCAACTCTTAGGCCGGTTTCAGACGTCCGTGTTTAATCAGGTACAAGTCACACGCATGGTTATGGTCATACGTGTGTCACGCATCTGTCACATGTATGACATCTGTGTTTGCATACGTGTTACACGTACCAGAGAAAACACGGGTCTTTTACATAAAAATATATTCTATATTCACCTGTATCCAGCGTTGTTTTCTTCGGCTCTGCTGCCTTCCGCTCCTGACCGCCGCTCATTATACTCATAGAATATTCACCGTAGTGAGGAGCTGGAAGCTGGAGCAATGAGGGGACAGCGCTGAGTACAGCACCACCGAGGACAGTATTCACAAAGCAAGCAGTGTGTGTGTGTGTGTATGTGTGTGCGTGCGCAGTGACGTCCAGAAGGTCATTGGAGTTCCCAATGAACTCTGATGACATCCTGATGATACCCCCACGACACCCGCGCTACAGCGGGTGTCAGTACGGTGACTTTAGGGGTTCATCAGAGTTCATTGGGAACTCTGATGAGTCCCCGATGCTGTCCCTGCGATGCTCCGGCTTCAAGGTCCTCACTGCACGCACGCACGCATGTGCTGAGCACATACGCACACATATGTATATACACATGGTTACACCGAGCACATACACACATATAGCGCACATGCATGTATACACGGAACACAGACACACATATCTACACACACACTGCTGGATACTCACTTATCCCCAGCAATGCGGTCCCTGGCACTGAAGTCTCCAGCGCTGCTTTTGCTTCCAGCAACACAGTGGAGTGAATAATCAATTAATATAATGAGCAGCGGTCAGAAGTGGGAGGCAGCAGAACCGAAGAAAACAGCGCTAGATACAGGTAAATATAGAAAATCTTTATTTAAAAGACCTGTGTTTTCTCCGGTATGTGTCACACTGATGTCACACGGATCACATGCCGGAGCAAAAATGGACAGGTCTCCGTGTGTGCCTGTGGGGCCACGAGGGGTGTGAGTACAGCATAGAATAACATAGGTACGTACGTGTTAAAACCGGATGTCATACGTTCCTGAAACAGGGACGTCTGAAACCGGCCTAAAAGACTTAAAAGGACCATATGCGTTAAGACTATCCATTGGTGATAAGTAGCCATGGATGTGGAGATACCACTATGGCAACCATACATAATCATAAAGACATATTATACACATATTATACAGTAGCTTTAGCCAGAGGTGACAAAATGCCATGAATGGAAAGCTACCACTATGTTGACCTTATTACCTGCTAATAAAGACATAAAAGGGCCATGTGCATTATAGCTGTAATGAGAGGTGACAACCATAATTTGGACATACCACTACGGTAATCATATTGCCTACAAACATTTTACAGCCATGTGAGTTATAGATGTAGCCAGAGATGACAGCGATGACGTTTTGTTAGCACTATGGTGACCATGTTACCTATTACTAACAAAGACATTATACAGACATGTGCATTATAGCTGTAGTCAGTTGGCATAATGTCATCTATGTGGAAATACCAAAAAGGCGATTATAATTGTGAATAAATACATTGAAGCTGTAGTCAGAGGTGAGAGCCATGGAAGGGCAGATACTACTTTGGTGACCTTGTTACCCACAAATAAATTCATAATACGGGCATGTCTATTTGATGTATGTTTATGCCAACGAATCATGCATCTGTGTTTGTGTGCCAAGGAAGCAAAACGGGTTAGTATAAGCATGCCACCAAGGTATACAGGCTAGAATCCAAGTGCTGTCGAAGCAGGCATCTCGATGGTTGTGTGCCACCATCCTCAGCATATATGTTAGTATGTGCATGCCACCGAAACATGCATCTCAGTTTGTGGGTTAATGTTTGTGTGCCACATCTGCATATGTGGGTTAGTATTTGTGTGCTAGCGAAGGATGCATATTCATGCTTGCATGTCACTAAAGCACACAGATAAATATTTCCATGCCACCAAAGCATGCGGCTCGGAGTTTGCGTGCCACTGAAGCATACGTCTTGGTACCTGCGTGTCTCAGAAGCATGCGTGATGGTATATGCATGCCACGGAAGAATATATTTGCGGGTTTCCAAAGCACACAGGTTCGTTTTTATGGGCCACTGAAGCATGTATACAGTGCCTTGCGAAAGTATTCGGGCCCCTTGAATTTGTCAACCTTTACCCACATTTCAGGCTTCAAACATAAAGATAAAAAAATTTAAATTAATGGTGAAGAATCAACACGTGGGACACAATTGTGAAGTTGAACGAAATCTATTGCTTATTTTAAACTTTTCTAAAAATAAATTGAAAAGTGGGGTATGGAATATTATTCGTCCCCTTTACTTTCAGTGCAGCAAACTCACTCCAGAAGTTCATTGAGGATTTCTGAATGATCCAATGTTGTCCTAAATGACTGATGATGATAAATATAACACAGCACAACAATGTTTTTGCTACTGAGGGTAAAACATGTGTTCTGTACTAATTTGAACATGCTGATTCCAAATATGAACTCAGAATTTGCACAGCACGTCCAGATTTTGAGTTATACTTAGAAAAGGCCATACGCCTATTCAGGCATTGTTGAAGATATTCTTACACACATTCGTTGACCTCCCCGGACCTATCCGGGCATGTTCAGACAGGTATGGGAGCTGATATCAGCACTAACCAGTTATGGCTATATGTAGGACCTATCCAAACATGTACAGACATGTCTGGGAGCTGATATCAGCACTAACCAGTTATGGCTATATGTAGGACCTATCCAGACATGTTCAGACATGTCTGGGAGCTGATGTCAGCATTAACCAGTTATGGCTATATATAGGGAGTGCTGACACCAGATTTACAGACAACTGTTGGACAGTGTTCAATAAAGTTTTCTTTTAAAGCTAGTAGTGCGATTTATCTGGATTACAATGAATAGACGTAAATGTCTTAACGACCCGGACAATTTTTGTTATGTTTGCGGGAAATTTATTACGTTTGATCAACGCAAGAATTTGACCAGAAGAGTAAGAGTTGCTTACAAGTATTATTTTGATTGTCAAGTAGGAGATCAGGATAAAAACTGGGCACCTCATGTGTGTTGCACTGTGTGCTACTCTGGGCTAACGCAATGGTTGAATGGGAAAAGAAAAGGATTGACATTTGCAGTGCCCATGGTTTGGCGTGAACAGAAAGATCATAGTTCGGACTGTTATTTCTGTATGACTAAAATTGCCAGATATTCAAAGAGGAATAAATCACAAATTGTGTACCCTGACTGTGAGTCTGCTCGTAAGCCATTACCACACGATGCGGAGAATCCAGTGCCTGTTCCTCCTTCACCAGCCGCTGCTACTGAGACAGACAGTGATAGCTCAGATCCTAATAAAAAAGATGATGATAGCGATGATGAATTTCATGCCCAAGAAGATCAGGAATATCAGAAGAGTAAGCCACACCTACTAAACCAATCTGATTTAGATGATCTGATACGAGATCTGTCGTTGTCTAAAGAGAAATCAGAACTGTTAGCCTCTAGACTTCAGGAATGGAATTTGTTACAAGAAGGCACATCAATATCACACTTTTGTTATCGACACAAAAAGTTAGCTTCATACTATGTCATGGAAAATGGTGTCTGCTTCTGTACTGATGTGAATGGGCTTATGCTAGAGTTGGGTTGTAGACATTTTCCAGATCAATGGAGACTGTTCATAGACTCTAGTAAAGCAAGCTTGAAAGCTGTTCTGTTGCACAATGGCAATGAAAAGCCATCTGTCCCCATTGCACATGCGGTTGGAATGAAAGAGACCTATGCTTCTATGCAGATCATTCTGAAATTGATTAAATATTCAGAACATCAATGGAACATTTGTGCTGACCTCAAAGTTGTTGCACTAGTCCTTGGTTTGCAGTTAGGTTACACTAAGCATATGTGCTTTCTGTGCCTATGGAACAGTCGAGATGACAACAACCATTATAAAATTAAACGGTGGCCCAATAGAGATGAACATAAGATTGGTAAGCACAATGTTCAACACGAATCACTTGTCGATCCACTTAAAGTTTATCTTCCACCTCTTCACATTAAACTAGGACTAATGAAAAATTTTGTAGTAGCAATGGATCGTCAAGGGAATGGATTTAAGTATCTGAAGGAAAAGTTTAGTGCATTGAAAACTGAGGCCAAACTCAAAGCAGGAATCTTTATTGGTCCTGAAATCCACCAACTAATCCATGATGAAATCTTCAAGAAAGAACTCACCCCACTTGAACTAACTGCATGGGATGCATTTATATTAGTAGTTCAAAACTTCCTTGGAAACGAAAGAGCAGAAAACTATGCTGAACTAATAGACAATATGCTTCAAGCATACGAAATGCATGGTGCCCGAATGTCATTGAAAATGCATTTCCTACATTCACATCTTGACTTCTTTCCTCCAAATATGGGTAATGTCAGTGACGAACATGGTGAGAGATTCCACCAGGACATTTCTACTATGGAAAAAAGATACCCAGGTCGCTTTAACCCCAACATGATGGGCGATTACTGCTGGTTTTTGCAACCGGCCACTAGGACCACTCACAAGCGCAAAAGCAAGTGCCTGAAGCACTTTTAAAAGTACTCTGCTGAGTTCAAGGCGATTTCTTAAGCTACTATAAGTGATTTTTAAGTTTTTTTGTTTATTTACCTATACTTCTTTTTCAATAAAAATGATAATACATGTTGTGAAACTGTGGGACATAACGATTCTGTATCTTTATTAATTGCTTATTTTAATTTTCACAAAAATTGGAATAACTTAATATCCTGACGTGCTACAAAAAAACTAACTTCAGATTTGGATTCAGCGCATTCGATTTAGTATAGCACACATGGTTTTTGCCAAGTAGCAGACAAAAAGTGTTTATTTGTTGTGCTGTGTAATCCACCTGTGTGTAATAAAGTCTCCGTATAAATGCATCTGCTCTGTGATAGCCTCAGTGTTCTGTTTAATGCACAGAGAGAATCATGAAGACCAAGGAACACAACAGGCAGGTCCGTGATACTGTTGTGGAGGAATTTAAAGCCGGATTTGGTTACAAAAATATTTCCAAAGCTTTAAACATCCCAAGGAGCACTGTGCAAGCGATCATATTGAAATGGAAGGCGTATAATACCACTGCAAATCTACCAAGACCTGGCCATCCCTCAAAACCTTCATCTCAAACAAAGAGAAGACTGATCAGAGATGCAGCCAAGAGGCCCATGATCACTCTGAATGAACTGCAGAGGTGGGAGAGTCTGTCCATAGGACAACAATCTGTTGTACAGTGCACAAATCTGGCCTTTATGGAAGAGTGGCAAGAAGAAAGCAATTTCTCAAAGATATCCATAAAAAGTGTCGTTTACAGTATTCCAGAAGCCATCTGGTAGACGCACCAAACATGTGGAAGAGGGTGCTCTGGTCAGATGAAACCAAAATCGAACTTTTTGGGCACAATGCCAAACGATATGTTTGGAGTAAAAGCAACACAGCTCATCACCCTGAACACACCATCCCCACTGTTAAACATGGTGGTGGCAGCATCATGGTTTTGGCCTGCTTTTCTTCAGCAGGGATGGGTTAGATGGTTAAAATTGATGAGAAGATGGATGGAGCCAAATACAGGACCATTCTTGAAAATCTGTTGGAGTCTGCAAAAGACTTGAGATTGGGACGGAGATTTGTCTTCCAACAAGACAATGATCCAAAACATAAAGCAAAATCTACAATGGAATGGTTCAAAAATAAGGAGTGTTAGAATGGTCAAGTCAAAGTCCAGACCTGAATCCAATCGAGAATCTGTGGAAAGAGCTGAAAACTGCTGTTCACAAACTCTCTCCATCCAACCTCACTTAGCTCGAGCTGTTTTCAAAGGAAGAATTGGCAAGAATTTCAGTGTCTCAATGTGCAAACTAATAGAGACATACCCCAAGCGGCTTGCAGCTGTAATCGCAGCAAAAGCTGGCGCTACAAAGTATTAACTTAAAGGGGACTAATAATATTGCACGCCCCACTTTTCAGTTTTGTATTTTTTAAAAATGTTTAAAATAAACTTCATTCAACCTTACAATTGGGTCCCACTTGTTGATTCTTCACCATAACATTAAAATTTTTATCTTTATGTTTGAAGCCTGAAATGTGGTTAAAGGTTGACAAATTCAAAGGGACCGAATACTTTCGCAAGGCACTGGATGTAAGTATGTGCGTACCACTAAGGCACTTGTTAGTACTTGCTTGCAGGTTAATATTTGCATTCCAACCAAGCATGTGGGTTAGTATTTGTGTGCCACCAATGTAAGCCAGTTAGTACTTACATGCCAGTTAGAGTAGTTTAAACTTCAGTTTCCAAGTTTCTGGGATTAATTTTATTGTGCCAGTGATAATTAAGGAAATACAAAGGCATGTAATTTACAAAGCTCTCCACTCGAATAAATTAAGGTCAAGGTACCATGCATACATTTAGGCAAAAAGCAGAATAACATACAGTACATTAGCTGCATTTTAATTTTTCAGTCCAGGTAAGTCACGCCCCTCAAGCAAGTCTTTCTTTCAGTGTGTTCTCATGAGAATTGCCACATTCTATGAGATATGTTAGGTCTGAAGACAATCCCTTATTCTGACACCACCAAGCATGTACAAGTGCTTCTCAATTAATTAGAATATCATCAAAAAATTAATTTATTTCAGTTATTCAATACAAAAAGGAAAACACATGTATTATATAGAGTCATTACACACAGATTGATCTATTTCAAGTGTTTATTTCTGTTAATGTTTGTGATTATTGCTTACAGCCAATGAAAACCCGAAAGTTATCATAAAAAAATTAGAATATATTATTAGACCAACTGAAAAAATATTTTTATCTCAGAAATGTTGGCCTCCTGAAAAGTCTGTACAGTAAATGCACAGTGCTCCTTTTGCATAAATTACTGCATCAATGTGGCGTGGCATGGAGGCAATCAGCCTGTGGTACTGCCGAGGGGTTATAGAAGCCCAGGTTGCTTTGATAGCAGCCTTGAACTTGTCTGCATTGTTGGGTCTGGTGTCTCTCATCTTCCTCTTGACAATACCCCATATATTCTCTATGGGGTTTAGGTCAGGCGAGTCTGCTGGTCAATCAAGCATAGTGATACTGTGGTTACTAAACCAGGAATTGGTATTTTTGGCAGTGTGGACAGGTGCCAAATCCTGCTGGAAAATGAAATTTCCATCTCCAAAAAGCTTGTCGGCAGAAGGAAGCATGAAGTGCTTTAAAATTTACTGGTAGACTGTTGCACAGATTTTGGTCTTGATAAAACACAGTGGACCTACACCAACAGATGACATGGCTCCCCAAACCATCACTGATTGAGGAGACTTCACACTAGACCTCAAGCAGCTTGGATTATGGCCTCTCCACTCTTCCTCCAGACTCTGGGACCTTGATTTCCAAATGAAATGCAAAATTAAATTTACTTTCATCTGAAAACAACATCTTGGACCACTGAACCACAGACCAGTTCTTTTTCTCCTTGGCCCAGGTAAGACACTTCTGGCGTTGTCTATTGGTCATGACTGGCTTGGCACAAGGAATGCGACACTTGTAGCCCATGTCGTGGATATGTCTGTGTGTGTTGTCTCTTGAAGCACTGACTCCAACAGCAGTCCACTCCTTGTGAATCTTCCCCAAATTTGTGAATGGCCTTTTCTTAACAATCCTATCAAGGCTGCGGTTATCCCGGCTGCTAGTGTACCTTTTTCTGTCATATTATTTTCTTCCACTCAACTTTCCATTAATATGCTTGGATACAGCACTCTGTGAACAGCCAGCTTCTTTAGCAATGACCTTTTGTGTCTTACCCTCCTTGTGGAGTGTGTCAGTGAATGTATTCTCGACATTTGTCAAGTCAGCAGTCTTCCCCATGATTGTGTAGCCTACTGAACAAGACTAAGGGACCATTTTAAATGCTTAGGGAGCATTTGCAGGTGTTTTGTGTTAATTATTCTAATTTTCTGAGATAATGACTATTGGGTTTTCATTGGCTGTAAGCCATAGTCATCAATATTAACAGAAATAAACACTTGAAATAGATAACTCTGTAATTACTCTATATATAATATATACTTTCACTTTTTGTATTGAATTAGTGAAATAAATTAACTTTTGCTTATATTTAAATTTATTGAGAAGCACTTGTATCTAAGCATTTGCATACAACAAAAGCATGTTTTGGTCTGTGTGCTACTGACGGCTGTATCTTGGTATCTGCCTTCCTCTGAAACACAGTTAGTATTTTTTTTCCACTAAAACACTTATCTCAGTGTTTGTATGCCATTAAAGCAAGCAAGTTATTAGTGTTCCACCAAGACACGAGTCTCAGAGTTTTCATAACAGTGAAGCAACGCGTTAGTGTGAGAGAACATACTACATTTTGTCTCTCTGTCTCCATCATTTCTCATAACTGCTGTTTCATGTTGATCAATAGTTAAAGGGAATGGTGGGTCCTGACCCTGCTTGTTGCCG
Source organism: Anomaloglossus baeobatrachus (assembly GCF_048569485.1). Lineage (NCBI taxonomy): Eukaryota > Metazoa > Chordata > Amphibia > Anura > Aromobatidae > Anomaloglossus > Anomaloglossus baeobatrachus. Next base: position 374,678,576 of record NC_134358.1, on the reverse strand, counting down.
CCCACAGACCCTGTGATGATCGCGGCCCTATGCCAGGGGGTCTTTGCCGGCAGGGTTTTACAACAGTTGAATAATTTGCAGTGCTGCTCAGAGGAGCTCTGTGCACTATAGCAGTGGCTGCGCTGGCCAATCAGATGCAAGGAGGTGACGTCCTCCAGCGACGTCACCTCTTTGCATCTGATTGGTGGGCGGCAGCCATTGGTATAGTGCAAATAAAGAATAATGTTTGGAACATCATTCTAAGTCTGAACTGGGTGCAAAAAGCTAATAAAATATCACTATATGGAGAGAAGGTATGCACACCAGTGACTATGCAAGGGGAATACATGTAATAGCAGAGACTGCTGTGTGAATACTGGCCTGAAAAATACAATAGCTATATGTGAAAATGAAAAAATGACAATGGAATCTGCATAACTGCCATAAAATATGAATAAAGAGAAATTTAGCTATTTAATTGATGCAACAGAGCCCCAACACCTCGCCACAGTATTCTCTTACTTTGGGGTCCTAAGCTAATGTGTGTCCTTTCATGCAGTTAAAAAACTTACCGTGTATGGGAAGCTGAGACCCAGGCTATGTATAATGTGGACAATAGGTATGAGTGGGGTCGGGTTCACAAACAAAAGACTACAAACAAATAATGAATAACGTTTGGAACACCATTCTAAAGGTACCGTCACACTAAGCGACGCTCCAGTGATCCCACCAGCAACCTGACCTGGCAGGGATCGCTGGAGCGTCGCTACACGGGTTGCTGGTGAGCTGTCACACAGGCAGATCTCACAAGCAACCAGTGACCAGCCCCCAGCCAGCAGCGACGCGTGGAAGCATGCTGCGCTTGGTAACTAAGGTAAATATTGGGTAACCAACCCGATATTTACCTTGGTTACCAGCGCACACCGCTTAGCGCTGGCTCCCTGCACTCCTAGCCACAGTACACATCGGGTTAATTACCCGATGTGTACTCTGCTACGTGTGCAGGGAGCCGGCTTCTGCGGACGCTGGTAACCACGGTAAACATCGGGTAACCAAGAAGCCCTTACCTTGGTAACCCGATATTTACCTTCGTTACCAGCGTCCGCCGCTCTCACGCTGCCAGTGCCGGCTCCCTGTTCCCTGCTCTCCTAGCCACAGTACACATCGGGTTAATTACCCGATGTGTACTCCGGCTACGTGTACAGGGAGCCGGCACTGACAGCGTAAGAGCGGCTGACGCTGGTAACGAAGGTAAATATCGGGTAACCAAGGTAAGGGCTTCTTGGTTACCCGATGTTTACCGTGGTTACCAGCGTCCGCAGAAGCCGGCTCCTGCTGCCTGCACATTCAGTTGTTGCTCTCCCGCTGTGAAGCACACATCGCTGTGTGTGACAGCGAGAGAGCAACAACTAAAAAATGGTCCAGGACATTCCGCCACAACCAGCGACCTCACAGCAGGGGCCAGGTTGTTGCTGGATGGCACACACAGCGACATCACTAGCAACATCGCTGCTACGTCACAAAAGTCGTGCCTCAGCAGCGATGTTGCTAGCGATGTTGCTTAGTGTGACGTGGCCTTAAGTCTGAACTGGGTGCAAATACCTAAAAAAAAAATCACTATATGGAGAGAAGGTATTGTGAGGTAGCGACCACCAATGTTGTGGATCCCCCTGTGATATTGAACTGAAGGTGTGACTGTGGGACCTGCAGTTCCACAGAACTTGGGTTGTAATTAAGGGTTAGGTTCCCTTTAAATTGTGACCAGTGTAATGGACAGAGCTGGAGAATCACATACCTCCACCTGTGGGTGTATCCGGTTGGGTTTAAGAGACTGTTAGTTTTAGAAACAGAGAGAAGCCTGAGAGTGCTGCACTTGGAGGATGTGTGCTGAAGATCTCAGTCTGTGTGAAGACTGAAGAGAGACGTTTGGAAATCAGTCCAGGTGAGGACTGGGGAAAATTCTGCAGCCTGGCTGGAGAGGGCTGGAGGCTGCAGGTTGCAACCACAGTGACTTGTGTTCGCTGGCTGGAGCCAGAGTGTGGAGAATCCACTATGGACATTTAATTGGACTGGAAGCCCACGGTATGTGGATGTTATATTTTCCTTTAAGCAAGGAGAGGCTTTGTTACATTTTTTTTTAGCAGTTTATGTTGAGTCTAATAAATAAACTGCTGCGTTTTAGAGGAGACGGTGATACCTATGTTGTCTAAGGTGCAAGCGAGTGAAACCCCCGGGTTGCGGTAAGCAACGTTTACATATGGTGCTAGACTGCGGGCAGCAATCCAGGCAGCACGTCTAGCAACTGCAGAGGTGTTGTTCCTGTGGATCAGCCGGGTCCACGAAGGTTTTTTTTTTTTTCTCTACTGTCTACACACTGCAAGGAAGTGTTGCCTGTGGATCGGCGGGTCCACAAAAGTTGATGGCGCACTCAAGCGACTTGCGGTGGATCGGCGGGTCCACGAAGGTCCGTGGGAGCTGAGCGACCATGACTGGAGCAGCTTGTGTGGATGAGATACTGTTAAAGTACCTGGTGCGGGTCGGTGAGCAGCGACTGCAGGAGACTGGCTGCCAGGAGGTAAAGCAGCATGAGCTGCAGCGGCGACAGGAGTCGCTGGCAGAGCGTCTGGACTTGGTGGCGCTGGACAAGTGGGTACAGTCCCTTGTGGGGTCAGTGCACACACAGGGTGCTCAGAAGGATATCTGGGGCACCGAGGTACTGTGTGGTTTGGGACATGCGTTTTCCATGGAAAGGCCATGGAATGTACCCTCGGGACTGGGTTACCCAAAAGGGGGTGGAATCCCAAAAGGGGGTGGAGAATCCCATAGACAAGGGCGCAGATAGACAGTAATGAAGCACAAGGGTGTTCATGCTGCAGGTGTCCTGTCTGCAGTGTAGACCACCCATCTGACGATAGGCCACGTCTGTGTACCGTGGAAGTGGATGGAGAATACGTAACTAGACTCGTAGACTCACGGAGTTTGGTGACCCTGGTGAGGGCCACAACTAATGTCTACCTGATTCCTGGAAAGAAGTTCCACGCCAACTGCACCCACAATAATGATAAAGAATACCCAATGTCCAGCGTGGTCATTAAGACAGACAGGGACATTGGTTCTCATGATGTTGGTGTAGTTTCAGATTTACAGCACCCAATTATTATAGGTTGGGACTCTAAATTATTTGTGGACTTGTGAAAGCAGGGGGAACTGTCCGGGTGCTTGTGTAAGAGCCGGAACGGTCCAAAGGAAGCTCCACCACAGCGGGAGGTTAAAAAGAGTCCTTGTGAGGTGGTAAGGTGAAGATAGCACCCCCTAAAGTTAACTGTCCTAAGTTAGGGGGGAGCAAAGAAAAAGGTGGACATGCCCAACTTAGTGACATGATGGGTAAGAAAATAAATGACAATATGACCGTTAGTGACGGGGGAGCTCCAGAAAAGGGAGCCAACACCTGGTTAGGTGGGAACACGTTAGTCCAGGACACCAGGGCAAGTGACGACTCCAGTAAAGACACTGACTCTACTAAAGTGGCAAACAAGTACAGTGACGTACTGATGAGCAAAGAGGGGAAAACCCCCTCCCGTCGCCGAAGGCGCAACAGGCGTAGAGAGGCGGAGCAAGCTACAATCTCTGAAAATATGGTCCAGGTAGAGACAGTGTCATGTATTTCTGCCCAAAGTGTGGATTCCCTTCCAGAATCTGAGTCTGCAGAGAAGGTTGAGAAAGGCACGTTGCCAATAGCAACCGCTAATGTAGTGTTGGACAGCAAAATCATGCAGAAGAAAGATGAGTCTGAGCTAGAACTGACACATTGTAACGACAGAAATTAGCAGGGTGAAAATGCAGAAAAGGAGCTGACCAAAACAGTAGTGGTGATTGTGGAGACACGGGGCTCAGTGGGTGCTCTCGTCCGCTAAAACCCGCCGCCTTTAGAAAGACAGCGTGGCTCAGGGCTCATCCCAACTGAACGCCGGCCTCCTTAACCGTGGGCGTAACACTACTCAGACAACACTGGGTGAGGCAATCACAATAATTAGACTTTATTAGATCCCCAAACAATTAACGGCACATAACCAGCAAAACACAAATGTAACAGGTAACAGAGTCTCACCCTTCCGCTGGCTCACCAGGGATTTAGAATGTCCATGCCTCACAGGTTCCAGAGCTACTTACTTCAATCCGGCAGCACCCCGCTTTCGGCGGGCACCCACCGTGACTGGAATAACGCCAGATTTAGGAAACTGGCTGAGGTCTGCAAAGTCTGTAACAGGTGACTGAACTGTCCCAACCTGAGTGTCCTCCTTAGGTAGTCCTGGTATGATGATACAATCCTGGCAGCCGGAGTCTAAATCCCTAGGCTGTGGATATGGTCTCCAACCAGAACCGGAGTCCCTAGATTGAAGCCATAAGATATCCTGATCCTCTAGTCAGCTCCTAAGAGCTTAGACTGGATCCATCAGCATCCATCAACAACCTGGTGGCTTAAAGAAGTCCTTTTTATAGCCACAGCCTTCCACTTGGATGAATTTCAAGCTGCATGGATAATGTTTATTTAAATGGTGTGCATAGAAAGACTGAGTATATCTACATGAAGTCTGCAAGTCACAGACTCGACAATGGCTACTAAGGTAATCACATTAGCAATACATAACTACAATACAATGATTACTGGAAGAGTCTGGAGAAACAATACGTCTGGCTTTCAGTGGCCAACACAATTACATGAGTCAACAAGAGTCTTGTAAAACAATGAGGGACTTATCCCCTGTCTATAAACAATCTATCATCCTGTCTGGCTAAATTTTAAGAAACTTTAACCTATGAGAGTCCATGTCATGACAGTAATGTCCCCTATGATTTCCTGGTGTGAAGCTGATGGTCTGTTGAGTGAGAACACTATAGGAGAAGAAATCCTAGAGGCTGTTGGTGGAGGAAAAATCCACAAAGGTCATGGTGAGCAGACCAGTGACCCACCCAGTGCTGGCGTGAATAACAGTGCCAACGGCATAAACGCTGTTGTAGACTCCAGAAAATCTGAGGTTGAAGGTATGGAGTGCAAGAAAGCCTCTGAAGTTGCAGAGAATCAAGAGGAAATTGAGGTAGATGCTGCAGAGTCCCAAGAGATGGCTAAAGCTGCAGAAGTTGAGAGAACCCTTAAAGTAGGGAAATCTAGCCCAGAAGTCCCATCAGCAGCTGAGAGCTTAACTGAATTTACTGGTAAGACCAAGATGGAGGCCATAAAGATGGACTTGGTTCAGAAGATTGAGAATCTAGAGGTCAAAGATGAGGAAAAATTCAAAGGCTCTGAGGCTATGGAAAATCCTGAGGAGACTGCAACTCCAAAGGTGGAGCCTGAGATAAGAAAAGAGGATGGATGTGGAAGACCCAAGGAATGGCCTTACAGGTAAAGAAATTCGGCCAGTCTTTACGTGCATGGTAGAAGTCCCTGCAGACTTGAAAAAAGCCTGTGCCAGTGAGGCGGTACATGAAAAATTCAAGACGGCCGTAGGAGCCTATAAAGTGTACTTTGCCCCAGCGTCTTGTCGGTTGGTGGTGTGCTCTGTAAGTGATGTCACAAAGAAGCGGGTGGCTATTCTGAGTGGCATGCACCTACAGTGTCTTCGCTCAAAGTGGCTCATCTCTACAAAGATGGAAGAAGACACCAGACGATTGGCGCATATGAAGCAGCTCACCACAGCGTTTCAGGAAGTGGTGGTTGTGAAGAAACCATTAATTGAGCTTGCAATAAGAGCGCTGAGAAGTAACATTCAGCAAGCCAGGAAGGTTCCAGGTATTACAGCTATTGAAGTGGAAAAAACCAGTGGAACATTCTGAATCTATGGGAAAACTGCAGAAGCAGTCAAGACAGCTCGAAGGTTGTTGGAGTTTGTGGAGGAGGTCACACAAGTGCCCAGAGAACTGGTTAAGAAGCTGATTGGAAGAAATGGAAGAGGCATGCAGGAGATGGTTGACAAGTCCGGTGTGACGAGAGTAAGAATTGATATTCATAATGAAGCCAAGATACTCTGTGAAGTCGGTATGGTTCCATGTGTCATTGTGGGAACAAAGGAGTGTGTTGAAAATGTACGAGTCCTCCTAGAGTACCGCCTGGGTTACCTGGAAGAACTAAGGCAGTTGAACCTAAAAAGGCAGAATATTGCAGAACAACTCCATCAAGTGGGTATGAGGTGGAGACCGCTTTCAGGCTGGGGCCAGGAGAAGGGTTGCCCACCTGATAAAGGTGTTGCTTCAGTTGGCACAGAAAGTAGGTCCTATAATGAAAGGAACCAAGGTCATGGAAGACCTAACTACACTTTGGGCTATAGCATAGACTCTGAATGGTCCAAGTCCTCTACTCTAAACTCCAAAGGAATGGATGAAGGGAGTGATGTATCTACAGCGAAGGATGGTCTTGAGAGAACACACCAACAGAGTGATGACAACCGAAGACGCCATGGCAGAACAAGCCATAGTAAATCTGCAAAAAGTGAATGCAGACGGTCTAGATATAGCAGATCGTCTAATCCGCTCAGTGCTGAGGTGCCCAGACAGTAGCCCTTCTAGTGGATTAGATAGCTCAGAGTCAGACCAGACAGTAGTTTCAACTGGAAGAGACTTTCGCTACTACACTAGCCGTTGGAGACAGTCATGGAGAGATAGGTCTGACCGGGGGGCGTATCTGACAAGGGGATTGACTGAGACAAGTCTGGTGACAATGACCGACTTTATGTCAGGAGCTACAGCTCAAATTTATCAGAGAGGGCCCTCTCGACTTGTAGGGCAAGGTAGCACTAATGCTCTGTCTCAGGGCCCCTGTGGGTTATCAAATGTTCAACCCTACAAGTTTGAACAGAGGGGGGGGGATATATGAGGTAGCGACCACCAATGTTGTGGATGGTCGCAGTGGAGAAGGATCCCCCTGTGATATTGAACTGAAGGTGTGACTGTGGGACCTGTAGTTCCACAGAACTTGGGTTGTAATTAAGGGTTAGGTTCCCTTTAAATTGTGACCAGTGTAATAGACAGAGCTGGAGAATCACATACCTCCACCTGTGCGTGTATCCGGTTGGGTTTAAGAGACTGTTAGTTTTAGAAACAGAGAGAAGCCTGAGAGTGCTGCACTTGGAGGATGTGTGCTGAAGATCTCAGTCTGTGTGAAGACTGAAGAGAGACGTTTGGAAATCAGTCCAGGTGAGGACTGGGGAAAATTCTGCAGCCTGGCTGGAGAGGGCTGGAGGCTGCAGGTTGCAACCACAGTGACTTGTGTTCGCTGGCTGGAGCCAGAGTATGGAGAATCCACTATGGACATTTAATTGGACTGGAAGCCCACGGTATGTGGATGTTTTATTTTCCTTTAAGCCAGGAGGGGCTTTGTTACATTTTGTTTAGCAGTTTATGTTGAGTCTAATAAATAAACTGCTGCGTTTTATAAGAGATGGTGATACCTATGTTGTCTAAGGTGCCTAGCACCGCTGCAAGCGAGTGAAACCCCCGGGTTGCGGTAAGCAACGTTTACAGTATGCACACCAGTGACTATGTAATAGCAGAAACTGCTGTGTGAATACTGGTGTTCCAAACGTTATTCTTTATTTGTTTGTAGTCTTTCGTTTGTGAACCCGACCCCACCCATACCTTGCCGGTCCACATTTTTTATATAATATATATAGCCTGGGTCTTAGCTTCCCATACACGGTAAGTTTTTTAACTGCATGAGAGGTCATACATTAGCTAGGGACCCCAAAGTAAGAGAATACCGTGATGAGGTGTTGGGGCTCTGTTGCATTGATCAATTCAATAGCTAAATGTCTCTTTATTCATATGTCATGGCAGTAATGCAGATTCCATTGTCATTTTTTCATTTTCACATATAGCTATTGCATTTTTCAGGCCAGTATTCACACAGCAGTTTCTGCTCTTACATGTATTCCCCTTGCATAGTCACTTGTGTGCATACCTTCTCTCCATATATTGGTATAGTGCAGGCAGGTCCTCTGCACGGCACCACAAATGATTCAACTGTAGTAAAGCCCTGCGGGCGCCAATCCTCAGCATAGGGCTGCGATCGTCATGGGGTCTGCGGGCCACAACCAGCAGCCTCGGGCACATTCGGCCCGGGGGCCGTGTGTTTGTGACCTTTTCTCTACAACATGGGCAAGACAAAAGAGCTTTCTAAGTTCATAGACCTGCACAAGGCTGGAATGGGCTACAAAACCATAAGATGCTGGGTGAGAAGGAGACAACTGTTGGTGCATTAGTAAGGAAATGGAAGAAATACAAAATGAGTGTCAATTGACATCGCTCTGGGGCACCATGCAAAATCTCACCTCTTGGGGTATCCAGGATCATGAGGAAAGTGAGTGATCAGCCCAAAACTACACGAGGGGGGGGGGACTTATTAATGATCTCAAGACAGCTGGAACGACTGTCACCAAGAAAACCATTGGTAACACATTACGCTGTAATGGCTTAAAATCCTGCAGTGCCTGCAAAGTCCCACTGCTCAGGAAGACACATGTGCAGGCCCATCTAAAGTCTGCCAATTAACACCTGGATGATTCTGAGAGTGATTGGGAGAAGATGCTGTAGTCAGATGAGACAAAAATGGAGCTCTTTGGTCTTAACGCAAATTGCCATGTTTGGAGGAAGAGAAATTCTGCCTATGCCAAAGAACATCATCCCCACTGTCAAGCATGGAGGTGGAAACATTATGTTTTGGGGGTGTTACTTTGCTAAGGGCACACGACTACTTCACCGCATCAATGGGATAATGAATGGAGCCATGTACCATAAAATCCTGAGCGACAACTTCCTTCCTTCCACCAGGACATTAAAAATGGGTCGTGGCTGGGTCTTCTAGCACATCATTGACACAAAACATGCAGCTAAGGCAACAAAAGAGTGGCTCAAAAAGAATCACATTAAGGTCATGGAGTGGACTAGCCAGTTTCCAGACCTAGCCTGCTTTACACGTTGCAATTTCACATAAGATATCGTATGCGATTTGCAACGCCCCCATCGTATGTGTGGCACGTTCAATTTGTTGAACGTGTCGCACAAATGATTAACCACATGTACTTACCCGTCCATACGACCTCGATGTGGGCGGCGAACGTCCACTTCCTAGAGTGGGAGGAACGTTCGGCGTCACATCGACGTCACGCGGCAGCCGGCTAATAGAAGCAGAGGGGTGAAGATGAGCGGGACGTAAACATCCCGCCCACCTCCTTCCTTCCACATTGCCGGCTGGAGCCGCAGGAGGCAGGTAAGATCTGTTCAATGTTCCCGGGGTGTCACACACTGCGATGTGTGCTGCCTCAGGAACATTGAACAACCTGACGTGCAATTCGTCAGGATTCAACGACGTGTATGCGATGAACGGTTTAACGTTCAATCGCAATCGCACGTACCTGTCACACACTACAATGTACCTTACGATGCCGGATGTGCGTCACTTACGACGTGACCCCGCCGACAAATCGTAAGATATATTGTAGTGTGTAAAGCGGGCTTTAATCCCATAGAAAACTTATGGAGGGAGCTGCAGCTCCAAGTTGCCAAGCGACAGCCTCACAATCTTAATGATTTAGAAATGATCTGCAAAAAGGAGTGGACCAAAATTCCTCCTGACGTGCGCAAAGCTCATCATCAACTAAAAAAAACATCTGGCTGGTGTGCTTGCCTACAAGGGTTTTGCCCCCAACTATTAAGTCTTGTTTGCCAGAGGGATCAAATACTTTTTCTCTCTGCAAAATACAATTCAATTTATATAATTTATACAATGTGATTTTCTGGATTTTATTTTGAATATTCTATCTCTCACTGTTAAAATGAACCTACCCTTAAAGTTATAGACTGTTCATGTCTTTGTTAATGGGCAAACTTCCAAAATCAGCATGGGATCAAATAATTATTTCCTTCACTGGACCTCCAAAGTGGGTGGAATTTTGCACTATGAAGAGTTATTGGACTGCAAATGGGGCCCTTTTCTATGTGTGTCAACCAGTAACCCATCTAGCCCCTTAATAGTCAATAATCTCATATACGTATATATTCAGTGACGTATAACACTGAATATCAAAAAAGTATATCAAAATCGAGCTACATAGATATATCTGTACATAGAATAGATAGAAATCCTGCACATATATAATGTCCCAGTCCCCACATATTGTACACTTGCACCCTATCAAATAAAATATTTTTGTGTGGTTTTTCTTTGCTTCTCAATTACTGGGTTGGTAATGGGGGTGTCTGTTAGACTATTCTCCATTACTAACACAAGGGCTTGATGCCAGCTGACATTACACAGCTGACATCAACCAATCAATGTGATGAGCGACTTCTGAGGCAGCTGCAGGCTGATATTTTTAGGCTGAAAATGGCCCAATAACCATGGACCTTCCCACCCTAATAATAGCAGCCCGTAGCTATCTGCTTTACCTTTGCTGGTTATCAAAAATAAGGGGAACCTCACGTCGTTTTTTTTAATATTATTTCTTTATCAGGATAAACCAGGATAAACACCCTCTAGTGCCACATGACAGGCACTAAAATGTATGTCAAGGGGGTTACATTATTTAGCACCAGGATATCTATCTATTTTAGCTATCATCTATCTATATGCAATGATTTTTTAATTTTACTGGTTGCCTGGAGGGTTTTGGCTAAGAATGTTGTGTGATGTGTGCATAAAACGACCAAGATCTTGCCAATGCAAGTCTATGAGTGTGGAAAAAAAATCACACGGCACACATGTGCCATGGTCGGTGCATTGTTTTTTTTCTCGCTCCTATTGACTTGCATTGGCGAGTCTCAGCTGTTTTACGCATTAATACGCAGCATGCTGCAATTTTTTCCACCGCCTGATTCCAGTTGAGAAAAAACTCAGATGGACACTACCTCATTGAATAACATGGGTGTCAGTGCAGTCTGATTTTTACTGGATTTCACTAGTCTGTTTAAATGCAAGTGTGAGCAAGGCCTTTGTCTCTATTTGCAGGCATTGACGCACATAGGTTAGTGTCTGCGTGCCACAGAAATGCACATTTTAGTATGAGCATGCGACCAAAGCACAGGTATTAGTACATGTGTGCCATTTAATCGCATTGGTTAGTAGTCGTATGCAACCAAAGAACGCATGTCAGAGTTTGCATAACAGTGGCATGCATGTTAGCATGCGTGTCATCAAAAACACATGTCTGGGCGTTTGTGCACCATCAAATTACGTGGATTAATATTTGTGTACCACTGAAGCACGCAGGTTAATATTTGTATGCCACCAAAGCACACAGGTTAATATTTATGTGCTACCGAAGAATGCATATTGATGTAGTAGAGCTATATTTGTATTGATGTGGCAAAGCTGTGTGTGTGTGTGTGTGTGTGTGTGTGTGTGTGTGTGTGTGTGTGTGTGTGTGTGTGTGTGTGTGTGTGTGTGTGTGTGGGAATGTATTATGGGGCATATAAACATGGCCATGGCATGCTACGCACGTTGCTGTTTGTGTCCCTCTTTCTTGTTTTTAAAAGTTAGGAGATCTGTCTGCTGCATGTACACAATTGTAAATATATTAGTTCTCTACCACAACCACAGTAGTGATCAAAGTGTAATACAAGTCTATGGGCAAAAATCTGCACATAAATCTCATCGTTCCCGCTAGAGAAACTGACATACTGTGGTTTTGAAACCCACACCGCAGGTGAGTTTCTGCTTATGAGTAAATACAAATCTACATTCTACATTTCTACAAATCCCATCTACTTTGCTGAAATTGTAAGACACTACGTTTTTTGACAAAAGCTGATCGTGGGCACATAGCTTAATTGCATGTTTACATTGTGACAGTCATTCCTGATCATTGGCCTGTGTAAACATATCTTTGGTAAGCCAACTGAAAGTTGGCCCACTGATGCTCTACCGTTAGGGTACGTCTCAACGATCAGTGTTGTTGTTGAGTTTTTGATGCTGTAAAATGTCAGCACCATATACACACTTTAGATTACTTGTGGGGGGGGGGGGGGGTTTATTGTGTTTTTCTGTACATTCTTGAAGCTGCATTTTTTGTCTCTGTTTAGTGTATCATGCTTTAACCCCTTCAATCCCAGGCCTGTTTTCACTTTAAAGACCTGACCAGTGTCACTTTGTGTGATAATAAGTCTGGAACAATTGTTTTTTTGTAACATATTGTACTTCATGATGACTTAGAAAATTATAATGTTTAAAAGTTCATCAGCAATTTCTAATTTTTCTTCCCAAAATTTACAAAATCATTTTTTACGGACCACATCACATACACACCACTGTCAGTATGTATGCCCCACTGTCCACCACTGTCAGTATGTATGCCCCACTGTCCACCACTGTCAGTATGTATGCCCCACTGTCCACCACTGTCAGTATGCATGCCCCAATGGCCACCACTGTCAGTATGCATGCCCCACTGGCCACCACTGTCAGTATGCATGTGCCCGACTGGCCACCACTGTCAGTATGCATGTGCCCCACTGGCCACCACTGTCAGTATGCATGCCTCACTGGCCACCACTGTCAGTATGCATGCCCCACTGGCCACCACTGTCAGTATGCATGCCCCACTGGCCACCACTGTCAGTATGCGTGCTCCACTGGCCACCACTGTCAGTATGTGTGCTCCACTGGCCACCACTGTCAGTATGTGTGCTCCACTGGCCACCACTGTCAGTATGTGTGCTCCACTGGCCAACACTGTCAGTATGTGTGCTCCACTGGCCACCAGGGCCAGTATATGTGCTCCACTGGCCACCAGGGGCAGTATGTATACTCTACTGGCCACCAGGGCCAGTATGTATGCTCCACTGGCCACCAGGGCCAGTATGTATGCTTCATAGGCCACCAGGGCCAGTATGTATGTTCCACAGGCACCAGTAATGTGTATGCCCCCTACTGACTCCAGTAATGTGTTTGTCCCCCACTGACCCCAGTAATGTCTATGCCCCCTACTGAACCCCATATTTTCATTGCATCTTTGTATGTTTAAGTTACTGTTTGTTTAGGAGGGGATAGTATATATACTATATACAGCATTGAGTAGAACTGAGTTAATTATATTAGCCTGGCCCTCTAAAACCATTCCAATTTCTCATGCGGCCCCATGGGAAAATTAATTGCCCACCCCTGCTGTATAGTGACATGTTTCTAAGAAAAAAATAACTAGAAAGAAATGACTGCCTGCTCCACAAAGCACGTTGTGTGGTTGCAGAAATTTCTGTACCATTTCTACATCTCTTGGCAAAAAAAACGCAGTGCAAAAACACACTTTTTTATGTTGTTGGTTTTTTTTTGCATGATTTTTTTTATTGCTTTCAGTAGTGAAAAATGCAGACAAAAATGCTGAAAGAATTGACATGCTGCAGATCATTTTATGCTCCAAATCTGCAAGGAAAAAAAAACTCAATGTGCTCACCACACTTCAGGTTTCTCATTGACATTGTTGCATAAGGATTTAAGGAGAGTTTTGTGACAAAACTGCTTTTAAAAAAAATAAATCAAAAAACATGATAAAAAATGCAGCAGTTTCTCATTTTAGACATCACTATTGCATGCTGCTTTGTTGAGACTTTTCAGGATGCTCTGATTGGAGCAGCGGGGAGGCAGGAGAGGTGAGTACATTGGAGCCAGAGGACTATGGGGGTGCGTTAAATGGTACGAGGGCTGTTAAATACATTATGGGGGCTGCATAATACAATATGAAGGACTATGGAGGCTGCATTATAATACATGGAGGACTATGCGAAGTGCATTATAATTCATGCAGGACTATGGGAAGTGCATTATAAAATATGGAGGACTATGGGCGTTGGATTATAAGACATGCAGGAGTATGGGGCCCGCATTGTAATACATGGATGACTATGGGGGCTGCATTATAAAATATGGAGGACTATGGGGGCTGCATTATAATACATGCAGGACCATGGGGTCTGCATTATAATACATGCAGTACTATGGGGTCTTCATTATAATACTTGGAGGCCTATGGGTGCAACATTTTGATACATGGAGGTCTATGGGGGCTGCCTTATAATACATGGACTATGTGGTCTGCTTATAATACATGCAGGACTATGGGAGCTGCCTTATAATACATGAAGGATTACGGGGGCTGCATTATAATATATGCAGGACTATGGGGGATGCATGATATTATATGTATGTCTCAAGGTGCCTTCCTACAAATTGGGTCTCTCCTTTATTGGTCCCTTCGAGGTGCTCCAGAGTATTTATGAGGTATCCTACAAGCTGAAGCTCCCATCTTCTCTACGTATTCCCAATTTCTTCCATGTTTCCTTCCTCAAGCCTGTCATTTTGAGCCGTTACAACAAGGATCCATGTATCTCACCAAACTTCAGTCACTGATGAAAACACCTTTGAGGTAAATAAGGTAAAACCTACTTCTTGGTTGACTGAAAGGGGTTTGATCCTAAGGAGAGGACATGGGCGCCAAGGGATAATATTAATGCTCCTCTTCTCCTGGAAAAGGGAAGCATAAGAGGAGGGTACGGTAATTTCCATGCCGCCGTCCCTGTGCTGCCCTGCCCTCTCCCCCAGTGGGGGCACCATCTCTCTCACCTTCCCAGCTGTCCAGAGATGGCTTTCCTGTGCATGTTTCATGCTGCTGTTTCCCAGAGACTGCACACACCACACCAGCTCCCTGGGACTACCCAAAGGGTGTGCGTTTGAACGCCCCTTTTTCTTTAGGGGCCAGTGTGCCCTGACTCAGAACTGTCTCTCAGGTCAGCTGTGAAGCTTAAGGTATTTAAGGTACCTTCCCCTTAAGGGAGGTGCCTGGGCAATGAGTTAGATTTGTTGCTAGTACGCAAGTCCTCAGTGCTGCTGTTGCTGCTGTTACTGTGCTACATTCTGCTGCTGATTCATGTTTTAGTGCACCTCTAATCCACTTCTACTGACATTACACGTCTACTGCTGGTGTCCCAAGTGTCCACACTGACCGCATACAGCGATATATGCTGCTACAAGTATCCACATCAGCTGCTGCTACTGCATCCATCCATTCATCCCAGCCAAATCTATGACACCAGCTGCTGCTGCCATTCCTATCTCCAGCGACTGTTCGTGCCCATACCCCTGCCAGCCATCACAGCATCAGTCTTCCCAAGTGGCATGGCACACAGTCTCACATCTCACATTTGCAGTGCAGCACCCTCACCATTAGAGGCTCTGGGGTAAACCAGGTGTGGTTCTGTAGCTAAGCCCCTCTAGGTTTTCTATGTGCTGTGGTCCAGTGGGTCCACTAATCCTTTGCTTTCCTGTGAGAATACCAGTGATCATGTGTCCTAGACTAAAAAATGAATTCACTAGAACAATCTCTTCCCACCAAGCCACATACAGGTTTGCCAACATTGTCACCCACAGCATATCACTAAAAATCTTCCTGTAGATGAGTATATCAGAGCAGTAGTACTTTATCTTATAATATCACATTCAAATGTGAGTGTCACACTATATAGGGTAGATTGATAGAGGATATAAATATGTAACTTTACACAGGCCTAAATTCATAGCCAAATCTAAACATAGACTCTATTAACTATCACAAATAAAAAACAAACCATCATCAAACAGAACAATAATCCTATCACATTTATTACAACTTTCAGTAAAGATTATAATGATATACAGAATTACAAATCATAAACAATAATTTATCTATCTTACATCAAGATCATAAGCTAGCTCAAATATTAGATTTTCAGGAGGTAAAGGTAACATCCTTACCCCCAGCCTTTTTCAAAAAACTTCTCATCCAAACTCCTAAACTGCCATTCAAAGGCATTTACAAATGTGATTTGAATTAATGCAGCCTTTGTAAAAATATGGTTAAAACAACAAACTTTAAAGCTCTACAAATGACAATAAATATACAATTAATTCTTTCATTAATTGTAATACTACGCACATTCTATATATTGCTACCTGTTTTAGTTGCAACCTCCGCTATGTGGGCTGTACCACTTGGAAATTAAAAGTTAGAATTGCAGAACATCTGCGGGACGCTATTTCCGATCCTATTAAAACCAAACATTCTATGTCTGGATTATTGAGACATTTTTGTGAATTACACAAGGGCAACATTAGTAGCTTGTCAATAAGGCACTACTCGCACGAACAGTACGGCATTCAGGTTACTCGTTACTTTGCGATTATTCCCCATTGACTTGTATTGCACACGCTATTTGAAATGAATACACGAGTATTAGACAGTATTCGTTATGAGTATAACGAGTATGAATAATTAGGTACTCACTCATCTCTAGTCAGGAGGAATTTTGGTCCACTCCTCTTTGCAGATCATCTCTAAATTATTAAGATTTTGAGGCTGTCGCTTGGCAAGTCGGAGCTTCAGCTCCTTCATACGTTTTCTATGGTATTAAGCTCTGGAGACTGGCTAGGCCACTAGAGGATCAAATACTTATTTCTCTCTGCAAAATGCAAATAAATTAATAGAATTTATACAATGTGAATTTCTGGATTTTATTTTTGACATTCTAGCTCTCATTGTTGAAATTAACCTACCCTTAAAATTATAGACTGTTCATGTCTTTGTCAGTGGGCAAACTTACAAAATCAGCAAGGATCAAATAATTATTTCCCTCACTGTATATGTGTGTATGTATTTATGTATGTCCTCTAAAGAAATTCGCACCTTCACATTTACAATCACAAAATTTCAGCCACTTCATTTGACTCAGATAACATCATAGACTATGTTTTAAGGGGAAATTTTAACAAAAGGAGAAAGAAAAACCTCATTAAAATATAAAACCTCATTAAAATATAACTTTTAATAATGTATGTGTGAGGTAATATAATGGCTGTTTTGACATTTAGCCTGGATAGTTATCAGGTGGCCTATAGCAATCGATCACAGCTCTGCTTCTACTTTTCTACAGGTCATTAATAGGAGCTCTGCTTGGTTGCTACAGGCAATGAAGAACATTCTTAGTATAAGGCCCCCCTTCACACGCACGTGCCTCCGGTACGTGCTAGGTCCATTCCTGCATGTACCGGAGACATGGGCACATGTATACCCATTAAAATCAATGGGTTTATGTGCATGCACGTGTTCAGCCATTGGCCCATGCCTCCGTGTGGAGCAGACGTGAGCCCGTGTGCTCCATACGGAGGCTTGTCCGTTTTTCTCCGGCAGCACGGGTGTCACGCGGCCCGCACCCGTACCACACGGATATAATGTGGATGCGGTCCCACGTGACACGCGCCAGAGAAACACACGTGTCATTGAAAAAATAAAAAAAAATACTCACCCCCACCAGCCCTTCAGTCTCTGCCGCGGCTGTCACCTTCATCCGACACCCAGTGAATTTGAACAACGCATCTTCTTCACTGGGGGCCAGAAGCAGCGTCAGCGGGCGTGTCCTGTGCCAGACACTGTCATTCAGCACCACAGCCAGCTCCAGAAGAATCAGGTAAGGCGGGACTTTCCGTTCTCCGTGTGTTATTACGTATAACACGTATAACACACGGAGAACACGCATGTGCCACAAACACGGCACACAGGGAGCAAACCACCCCTTTAATACGCCCGTGAAAAAACGGTGTTTGTTTTTTTCACGTGCATGTGAAGGGGGCCTAAGACAGCGTGTGTCAGTTAATATGATTTCAATGGTGAGTGTGGGAGATAGAGAGGGAGAATGGAAGAGTGGGAGACAGAGAGAGTAAAAGACTTAAGGTGGCTTTACACGCTACGAGATCGCTAAAGCGATCTCGTTGGGGTCACAGATTTTGTGACGCACATCCGTCCGCTTTAGCGATGTCGTTGTGTGTGACACCTATGAGCGATTTTGAATCGTCGCAAAAACGTTCAAAATCGCTCATCGGTGACATGCCCCTCTATTCCCAATTATCGTTGCTGCTGCAGTAACGATGTTGTTTGTCGTTCCTGCGGCAGCACACATCGCTATGTGTGACGCTGTCAAGGTCAGAATGACGATGATGATGAGACTCAAAGGATCTCTCGATATCCGGCTGCTGCTTCTAATTAAAAATGTCATGTGTGCACACGAGAATGAAAAATAACTGGACAGCAAGTCAGTTACATCTATCTCCATGACTGTCTCTTGACCAAGTGATCTTTATTATTTGAAAAAACTCTAAACCGAGCAGTAAGGGGTGTAAACAAAAGTTTTAGTCCAATCAAGTATCGCAGGGCAGGGCTTCATGACGTAGAGAGATCTACACATCCTCCTTGGATTGGTCAGTCCAGACTCCAGGAATTTCCTTTGTCCATCTGTCTTGGGTGCAAAACAGGAGATGGCGGCCATCTTTACAATTACATGTGCTGGTATATACTGTGTCTAAGGAAAATACACTGAATATGCAATATACATATATACATGTTAGTAAGAAACAAAAGCATTCACAAATATGTGTGTTAGTTCACATCTACTGAACTATATAACTGAGTCTATGAAATGGCTGAATTAAGTATTTTTGGATACTCAATTCTTTATCCTCAACAGTCCCCCCTAAAGACTTACTTCTGCCATTTCTAAATTCTAAGGGTACTGTGTTCCCTTAGGACAGGGGTGGGGAATCTCCGGCCCGCGGGCCGCATGCGGCCCGCCATGACCTTTTATGTGGCCCCCGGGCAGATTCCCGGGGGAGGCAGTGCTGGTGCTGTCACCGCAGTTTGCTGCCGCCGGCCCTTTAAATCCACACATTGCTGTTTGTGCTGCAATGTGTTCTCCCGTCGGCCAGTGCCAATTGTGGGCGGGTCCACAGCAGCCTCACAGCTTCCCTCGTTCTGTGCACGCCCCCTTCCCTCCGGAGATCAGTGCCTGCCTTCTCCTTCTGATGCAGTGTCCGGCTCCTGCACTCCGGTGATGTGAGTGCAATGCTGCTGTGAGTCCCAGCGCCGATCCTCTGCTGCTATGCGCCCTGCCCAATGCTTGTGCCTCCCCACACCAGTTCTGTAAACCTTCTCCCCCAGAGTTGCATGAAACTCTCAGCGCAGTGTGGCCCCCAATATCCTGTGTGCACACCTCCCCCAGTCCTGTGTGCAGCCCCCCAATGTCCTGTGTGCAGCCCATCACCCAGTAGTCCTGTTTGCACCCCCCCAATCCTGTGTGCACCCCTCCCCCAGTCCTGTGTGCAGCCCCCCAATGTCCTGTGTGCACCCCCACACAATCCTATGTGCAGCCCATCACCCAGTCCTGTGTGCACCCCCCAGTCCTGTGTGCACCCCCCCAGTCCTGTGTGCACCCCCCCAGTCCTGTGTGCACCCCCCCAGTCCTGTGTGCACCCCCTCCCCAGTCCTGTGTGCACCCCCCCCCCCCCAGTCCTGTGTGCACCCCCCCCCCCCAGTCCTGTGTGCACCCCCCCCAGTCCTGTGTGCACCCCCCCCAGTCCTGTGTGCACCCCCCCAGTCCTGTGTGCACCCCCCCCAGTCCTGTGTGCACCCCCCCAGTCCTGTGTGCTTCCCCCCCCAGTCCTGTGTGCTGCCCCCCCAGTCCTGTGTGCAGCCCCCCCCAGTCCTGTGTGCAGCCCCCCCCCAGTCCTGTGTGCAGCCCCCCGCCCAGTCCTGTGTGCAGCCCCCCCCCAGTCCTGTGTGCAGCCCCCCCCAGTCCTGTGTGCAGCCCCCCCCCAGTCCTGTGTGCACCCCCCAGTCCTGTGTGCACCCCCCCAGTCCTGTGTGCACCCCCCCCCAGTCCTGTGTGCAGCCCCCCCCAGTCCTGTGTGCAGCCCCCCGCCCAGTCCTGTGTGCAGCCCCCCCCCCAGTCCTGTGTGCAGCCCCCCCCAGTCCTGTGTGCAGCCCCCCCAGTCCTGTGTGCAGCCCCCCCCAGTCCTGTGTGCAGCCCCCCCCCAGTCCTGTGTGCAGCCCCCCCCCAGTCCTGTGTGCAGCCCCCCCAGTCCTGTGTGCAGCCCCCCCCCAGTCCTGTGTGCAGCCCCCCCCAGTCCTGTGTGCAGCCCCCCCCAGTCCTGTGTGCAGCCCCCCCCAGTCCTGTGTGCAGCCCCCCCCAGTCCTGTGTGCAGCCCCCCGCCCAGTCCTGTGTGCAGCCCCCCCCCAGTCCTGTGTGCAGCCCCCCCCAGTCCTGTGTGCAGCCCCCCCCAGTCCTGTGTGCAGCCCCCCCAGTCCTGTGTGCAGCCCCCCCAGTCCTGTGTGCAGCCCCCCCAGTCCTGTGTGCAGCCCCCCCCAGTCCTGTGTGCAGCCCCCCCCAGTCCTGTGTGCAGCCCCCCCCAGTCCTGTGTGCAGCCCCCCCCCCAGTCCTGTGTGCAGCCCCCCCCAGTCCTGTGTGCAGCCCCCCCCAGTCCTGTGTGCAGCCCCCCCCAGTCCTGTGTGCAGCCCCCCCAGTCCTGTGTGCAGCCCCCCCAGTCGTGTGTACAGCCCCCCCCAGTGATGTCTGTGCCTCCCCCCCAGTGATGTCTGTGCCTCCCCCCCAGTGATGTCTGTGCCTCGCCCCCAGCCCCGCGTGTGGTGTCTGTGCCCCCAGCCCCGCGTGTGGTGTCTGTGCCCCCAGCCCCGCGTGTGGTGTCTGTGCCCCCAGCCCCGCGTGTGGTGTCTGTGCCCCCAGCCCCGCGTGTGGTGTCTGTGCCCCCAGCCCCGCGTGTGGTGTCTGTGCCCCCAGCCCCGCGTGTGGTGTCTGTGCCCCCAGCCCCGCGTGTGGTGTCTGTGCCCCCAGCCCCATGCCCCCAGTTAATTAATTGCTTCATCCAATATAGCAGGGTCATTTAAACATTGATAATTTTGTGCGGCCCCCGAAGGTTGGTAGAAATTTCCAAATGGCCCCCGACAGAAAAAAGGTTCCCCACCCCTGCCTTAGGAAGAGAGGTAAAAAGATCTGTTGAAAAACCTGCCTAACTGAACGTTGAGGCATGGGCGGAAAGGGGAAAGGGGTTTTCTTCACCGGTTTGAGACCAAGGACTCCTAGGCGAGTCCTCACCCTTTGTAGTTGGACTTTCCCATGTCTCAAGGTTCTCGAAGTCCTCTCTTCTAACTGTTCTGGCAATGCTGGTCTAAGACTATACAGGGTTTTCCGAAAAGGATAAGTATGAGCAGAATGCTCAGTGCAGCTCTGGTTGGTCGACCCTTCTGCAATGCGAGGTGTGGATCCATAGATTTTTTTGCGGTTGGATCAGCTCCTCTAATGTTGACTCATGGCTCTTTCTCGCTTGGCCTTTAGGATCAATCAGTCTCCTGACTGGAGACCATATGCTACTAGCTCTGATTTAAGATCTGGAATTGGAGAATACACCTGATTATCACACTATTCAGTCAATTATATAAAAATATATATGTCTGTGCTAAACCAAAAACATCTTACATAAAGACCTGTTTATTACAAAAAGTAAACAAAACATATACATTTTGTACACGATTTACTAGTTTCCACTTTTCTATAAAATATACACTTTTTGTAAACACATTTTTTTTACATACCACCTTCATGTGCTTCTCAACAATAATATCGTTTTCTGCACTGGAATGCCTCTGACCAAACCTGGAAAGAAATTTACACAACACGCACAGACTTGCATACAACATTCTCATGATATACATCTATAATCAGTTTGCAGTCTCTAAGAATGGGTAGAGTAGGTGCAGGGTGTTTCTACGGACTCTTTACAGTTTTTTCTCACTTCGTTCTAGGCACTTGTCTCACAAGACTGGGTGAATCTGCCCACCTGGGTACTGAACCCGGTGTCACCAAAGCACACACTGACAATTGTCTTTCACAGATGTTACCTGGGCCATCATTAAGAAGAGCTCTCATGGCAGAGAAAGCTTACCACCCTTTGTCCACAGACCTTCCTCAGTCAGCTGGCTCCCTGCATGTCACACTCCATTCCTTGTTGATTTTCTTGTTCCTGTAGGGATTTAAGAACACAAGGAGTGACAGAAGTCACTGACGTGACCGGTGTCACCAAGGCATGGTCGGTATTGGTGAAAGACTCTCAACTCTAGGCCCGTTCACTGCTTCTTGGTCAGCTGCACCTGTGCGGGGATCTCCATCCAATTCCATCAGCTCAGATCTAGACTTTCTCTTCAGCATACCTAATTCATTTGACAACAGGAAAAAATCTACAACCTACATACACCTCTAAAGACTCTTACCCACTCCTGTTCTACCCATCAAGAGAGGCATTAATGCATCACTGTCTCCTGTATCAATAGGATTGGAGGGAGTGGTCGAATTTAGACTACCTCATGTGGTGTAAACAGCAGCATCTCCAGTGCAGAATCGACCACCATCTGGTTTCATCTATAAAAACAAAACTAAAAGAAATATACATTAGATCATTCTTATAACTTTATCTCTGATCATAATACAGTTAGTGGTCATCTATACTTCACATCACTGAGAATACTAAATAAATAAACAAACAAATAAACATATAAGACAAGACTTTCCTATTTCAGTTAACAGTAGTGATGAGCGAGTACTAAAAAGCTCGGGTGCTCGAAGCTCGGGCCGAGCCTCCCAAGATACTCGTGTACTCGGGCCGAGCAACGAGCCCAATGATATCCTATGGGAGACCCGAGTATTTTTGTGAAATGACCCCCCGGCAGCATGGAGAAACCCTAAAAATGTCACAAAAGTCTCAGAAGAGTGCTCAAATGACATGGCAACAGCATGGGGAAGACCCCTTGAAGCATTTATCACTGAAAAGTCACAGCTGTGAACAATTTTGTCCGCGTTTTACGCCATTTTTACGGACTCACCAGAAAACCTTCCAAAATGACCCCAAAATGATTTTTCATGGCGGAAATGTTAAGGGCACATACCCAATAGTGAGATAGAGCTGGTGTATGTTACTTTTTGAGATTAATACATGAAAGATTTTACGTGAAAACATTGTGTGGCACTCCGATGTCCCTGAGAAGAGACGTACATGAAGGCCTCTTGAGTCTAATGTGCCCATTTTGAGGAAGTGAGTCTTTGTAGTATTTTCCTTTGCCAGGGCAGTCCAAAATTGTGAGGTTCACCAATGCCCCTGCATACAGACGTGCATGAGGGCCTCAAAACATTAAGTGTCCATTGTCAGGAAGTGGGTGTATTATAGTATAGCCCTTAGGCAGGGCAGCCAAAAATTGGGAGGCTCCACATTGTCCCTGGATAGAGACGTGCATGATGGCCTGTAAACCTGAAGTGCCCATTGTAAGGAAGTGGGTCTATTTCAGTATAGCCCTTTGCCAGGGCAGCCAAAAATTGGGAGGCTCCACATTGTCCCTGGATAGAGACGTGCATGATGGCCTTTAAACCTGAAGTGCCCATTGTAAGGAAGTGGGTCTATTTCAGTATAGCCCTTTGCCAGGGCAGCCATAAATTGGGAGGCTCCACATTGTCCCTGGATAGAGACGTGCATGATGGCCTTTAAACCTGAAGTGCCCATTGTAAGGAAGTGGGTCTATTTCAGTATAGCCCTTTGCCAGGGCAGCCAAAAATTGGGAGGCTCCACATTGTCCCTGGATAGAGACGTGCATGATGGCCTTTAAACCTGAAGTGCCCATTGTAAGGAAGTGGGTCTATTTCAGTATAGCCCTTTGCCAGGGCAGCCAAAAATTGGGAGGCTCCACATTGTCCCTGGATAGAGACGTGCATGATGGCCTGTAAACCTGAAGTGCCCATTGTAAGGAAGTGGGTCTATTTCAGTATAGCCCTTTGCCAGGGCAGCCAAAAATTGGGAGGCTCCACATTGTCCCTGGATAGAGACGTGCATGATGGCCTTTAAACCTGAAGTGCCCATTGTAAGGAAGTGGGTCTATTTCAGTATAGCCCTTTGCCAGGGCAGCCAAAAATTGGGAGGCTCCACATTGTCCCTGGATAGAGACGTGCATGATGGCCTGTAAACCTGAAGTGCCCATTGTAAGGAAGTGGGTCTATTTCAGTATAGCCCTTTGCCAGGGCAGCCAAAAATTGGGAGGCTCCACATTGTCCCTGGATAGAGACGTGCATGATGGCCTTTAAACCTGAAGTGCCCATTGTAAGGAAGTGGGTCTATTTCAGTATAGCCCTTTGCCAGGGCAGCCAAAAATTGGGAGGCTCCACATTGTCCCTGGATAGAGACGTGCATGATGGCCTTTAAACCTGAAGTGCCCATTGTAAGGAAGTGGGTCTATTTCAGTATAGCCCTTTGCCAGGGCAGCCAAAAATTGGGAGGCTCCACATTGTCCCTGGATAGAGACGTGCATGATGGCCTGTAAACCTGAAGTGCCCATTGTAAGGAAGTGGGTGTATTATAGTATAGCCCTTAGGCAGGGCAGCCAAAAATTGGGAGGCTCCACGTTGTCCCTGGGTAGAGACGTGCATGAGGGCCTCAAAACATTGTTCCCATTGCAAAGGAGCAGGTCTCCTGTCGTTGTAATGTCCATTCTGCAAAGAATGGGCGAAAAAATTTACCACTGGGGGTATACCTGAAACAAAGGCCTAAGTATTGCAATTTGTAACGGTCATCATCATGGTGGCGCATGAGGAGAAGGAGGAGCAGTCCAGCGATTATCCAAAGTCCAGAAGTGTGTACCCATGGGTGAGTGGAGGTACATGGCAAACTTTAAATTCCGCTCTCATTTGCTGGTGGTGTGGTGAAGTCTGGCCCAATCCAACCCTTGTTCATCTTGATCAGAGTCAGCCTGTCAGCATTTTCAGTTGACAGGCGGGTGCGTTTATCTGTAATGATTCCACCTGCGGCACTAAAAACACGCTCTGACAAAACGCTAGCAGCAGGGCAGGCCAGGACTTCCAAGGCGTAGAGAGCCAATTCATGCCACGTGTCCAGCTTGGATACCCAATAATTGTAAGGCACAGAGGAATGTCGGAGTACAGTTGTTCGATCTGCAAGGTACTCCTTCAGCATCTGGGCAAACTTAGGATTTCTTGTGGCACTACCCCGCACCTCAGGGGCTGTGGTACGTGAGGGGCTGAGAAAACTGTCCCACATCTTAAAGACTGTTCCCCTACCTCTGGCGGATTGGACTTGTGCCTCTCTCGGCTGTACGCCTCGGTTGTCCACTGATTCATGACCTATGCCACTAGCGTTTTGTGAGGGGAATGCTTTGCCTACTTCCGTGAGTATGGCCTTCCGAAACTGCTGCATTTTGGTTGACCTCTCCTCCACGGGAATAAGAGACAAAAAGTTCTCCTTGTAGCGTGGGTCTAACAGTGTTACCAACCAGTAATGATTGTCGGCCAAGATGTTCTTAACGCGAGGGTCACGAGACAGGCAGCTTACCATAAAGTCAGCCATGTGCGCCAGACTCTTAACAGCCAGGACTTCAGTAGCCTGACCAACAAGATGACTGAACATGCTGTCCTCCTCCTCCTCCTCCTCCTCCTCATCTACCCTGTCCTCTGGCCAGCCACGCTGAACCGAGGATATGACTGGTGTGCATGTCATATCCTCAATTTGGCCGGAGAGTTGCTCCATGTCTTCATCCTCCTCCTCGTCATAGTCCTCCACTGCACGTTGTGATGAGACGAGGCTGGGCTGTGTGTTATCACCCACACCCACTACTGTTTCTTGCTGCAACTCATCGCGCTCCGCCTGCAATGCATCATGTTTGTTTTTCAGCAGAGACCGTTTTAGAAGGCAGAGTAGCGGTATGGTGACGCTAATAATGGCGTCATCACCACTCACCATCTTGGTGGAGTCCTCAAAGTTTTGGAGGATGGTACATAGGTCTGACATCCATCTCCACTCCTCAGGTGTTATGTGTGGAGTTTGACCCATTTCCCGACGGCTTAGGTGATGCAGGTACTCAACAACTGCCCTCTTCTGCTCACATATCCTGACCAACATGTGCAGAGTTGAATTCCAACGCGTGGGGACATCACACACCAGTCTGTGAGCCGGAAGATGCAAACGGCGCTGAAAGCCGGCAAGGCCGGCTGAAGCAGTAGGTGACTTTCGAAAATGTGCAGACAGGCGGCGAACTTTTACCAGCAGATCAGGCAGCTCTGGGTATGACTTTATAAACCGCTGAACCACGAGGTTGAGCACATGGGCCACGCATGGAACATGTGTCAGCTGGCCTCGCCTCAAAGCCGCCACCAGGTTCCGGCCATTGTCACACACGACCTTTCCTGGCTTTAGGTTCAGAGGTGTGAGCCAGTGATCTGCCTGCTGTTTCAGAGCTGTCCACAGCTCTTCTGCATTGTGGGGTTTGTCACCTATGCAGATTAGCTTCAGCACAGCCTGTTGCCGCTTCGCCGAGGCAGTGCTGCAGTGCTTCCAGCTTGTGACTGGTGTGGAGGGCACAGTGGATGAGGATGCGCAGGAGGAGGAGGAGGCTGAAGAGCATGACATTCCGGAGCTGTAGAGTGTGGGTGAAACACTGACTGAGGTAGGGCCTGCAAACCTTGGTGTGGGAAGGACGTGTTCCGTCCCTCGCTCAGACTGGGTCCCAGCTTCCACAATATTAACCCAGTGTGCCGTCAACGAGATGTAGCGGCCTTGCCCACAAGCACTTGTCCACGTGTCTGTGGTTAGGTGGACCTTGGGTGAAACAGCGTTGTTCAGGGCACGTGTGATGTTTTGTGACACGTGGTTATGCAACGCGGGGACGGCACACCGGGAGAAATAGTGGCGGCTGGGGACCGAGTAACGTGGGACAGCTGCCGCCATCAGGTCACGGAATGCTTCTGTCTCCACCAGCCTAAAAGGCAACATTTCCAGCGCAAGCAGTCGCGAAATGTTAGCATTTAGAACTGTGGCATGTGGGGTGTTGGCAGTGTATTTGCGCCTGCGTTCAAAGGTTTGCTGAATGGATAACTGAACGCTGCGCTGGGACAAGGACGTGCTTGATGATGGTGTTCTTTCTGCGTAGGCAACTGCAGGTGCAGGAGTGGAGGAGGCTTGTTCGCAGGCAGCATGGACAGAGGATTGGCTCGCATGCACAACCAGCGAAGACGTAGCAGTGACATCAGCAAGCACTGCTCCTCGACTCTGTTGTACTTCCCACAAAGTCGGGTGCTTGGCTGACATGTGCCTGATCATGCTGGTGGTGGTCAGGCTGCTAGTTTTGGTACCCCTGCTGATGCTGGCACGGCAGGTGTTGCAAATGGCCTTTTTTGAATCATCTGGATCCAACTTAAAAAACTGCCAGACTCGGGAAGACCTAACATTTGTACAGGCAGCTTGTGTCGTCGTGTTGTTCCGGGGAACGGTTGCCTGACTTCTGCCTGGGGCCACCACCCTGCTTCTTACTGCCTGTTGTGATGCTACGCCTCCCTCCCCCTGTGCACTGCTGTCCTCGCTCTGCATATCCTCCTGCCAGGTTGGGTCAGTTACTGGATCATCCACCACGTCGTCTTCCTCTTCCGCACCCTGCTCCTCCTCCTGACTTGCTGACAATTGTGTCTCATCATCGTCCACCACTTGTTGAGACACGTTGCCAACTTCGTGAGAACGTGGCTGCTCAAATATTTGGCCATCTGTACAGACGATCTCCTCATGACCCACTTCAATATGAGCTGGCGAAAGGCCAGAATGTGTGAATGGAAACGTGAACAGCTCTTCCGAGTGTCCAAGTGTGGGATCATTAATGTCCGAGGAGGACGTGTACTCAGCCTGGTGGTAGGAAGGAGGATCAGGTTCAGAAATGTGCGGTGCAGTATCACGGCTACTGACACTTGACCGTGTGGAAGACAGAGTGTTTGTGGTGGTGCCAATCTGACTGGAAGCATTATCTGCTATCCAACTAACAACCTGTTGACACTGGTCTTGGTTCAAGAGCGGTGTACTGCTGCGGTCCCCAAGAATTTGGGACAGGACGTGCGAGCGACTAGATGTGGCCCTTTGTTGTGGCGAAATTAGAGCTTGCCCACGACCTCGGCCTCTGCCTGCACCACCATCACGTCCACTTCCTTGTTCCTTGCCAATGCCCTTGCGCATTTTGCAATGCTGTGCACTGCTGACGTGTATATTCACTACTTGTGCGTTATATCAAAGTGTGTGGAAATTGCACACAAGTGCACCTGTACGCTGCCACCAACAGGCACACACGTGCGGTTTTAAAAACCAAGCACGGACGCAATAATAACCTAACAGGTTTTTTTGGGGAGCCACAATTACAGACAAGTCAGACACTATCTGGACTGTTTTACACTGTGTACACCAGCCCCAGATATGATGAAGGCTGGTATACGGTCACCACTACCCTGCCTGCCTGCCTGCCTGTATACTGGTACAATAGTCCTGACAAGGACTCTTTTGGTCACTAGCCTGTATTCAGACCTGGCTATACCCTGCCTGTATATAGCAACAATAGTCCTGAGAAGGACTCTGCTACTGTACTCCGACCTGGCTATACCCTGCCTGCCTGTATACAACTAGAATAGTCCTGAGAAGGACTTTTGGTCACACTGTTTGCAGCCCTGCAACTGAAAAAGCTATAAAGGGCCGCAAAGCTTTCCCTGAATCAGCGACACTCTCCCTACACTGACTGTCTGAATAGCTGTGAGCAGAGCACAGCGCGCCGGCCGATATAAAGGCTCGGTCACGCTGTGCAGGCCGGCCAATCACTGCAATTCCACAACTAACAGGGCTGTGGCATTGCAGTGGTCTGCCAGCCAATCCCTGCAAGAGGGCTGGCTCTCAAAAGAGCGCCAACATGCAGGGATGAAGACCACGAGTACAGCACGAGTATCGCGAGATTACTCGGTCCCCGCCGAACAGCCCGAGTACAGCGATACTCGTGCGAGTACCGAGTAGTGACAAGCATGCTCGCTCATCACTAGTTAACAGATATACCTCATAGTAATCTAATAAACATAGCCTGTGGGAAAAAGGTCAGCTTCAAAACCTATCTAATATGCCTACTGCACCCTCGAAGAAACTGGAGAATATAATTAATACCTTATTCCCCCCTTGTTTAATTGTTTATTTACCAATATGGCAAAATTCAGAGTTTTTATACTGGTATGCCCTAAAAGAAAAGATAAAACAGCAGGTAATAAATTAGCCACATAGTAAATAACGTATATCTTACAACAATATACATTGCTGGGGAATTTTAAAACCTAACGATAAACAACACTGTATCCATAAAGAAAAGAAAAACCTTTCATAGTAGAAATAACTGAGACATGATTAAATGACAGCTGTGACTGGGCGACTAACCTGCAAAAATATATAAATTGTTTAGAAATAATCATAAAAACAGAGAAGGTGATAGTCACAAAATAAAAATATATTGTTCGAATAAATCGCCATTAAAAAACAAAACACAAACTAATTTGCATATTTCATGAAATCTAATTTTCCCTATTCAGGTATAAACAGTAACTAAAAATGTGAAATCCTGAACTCTAAGGGTTAAACCAAACTTACGTCACTATTGGGGAAAGACACATTCCATCAAGACACATTCCATCCTTATCTCTTAAAAGCGAGAGAGGAAGAAGAAAAAAACCTCATCCTTTGTTATAACAAAGACGTAGCAGTGAACACATCCATTTCCCATATCTACATTGGATGCATGATACATTTTTCCTAATTCCTTTTTACAAATGGATTTGATACATTTTGACATCAGTATGGGTAAGTCGTTTACAATTTTTGTTTTAAATTAACTAACACAGTACAAAGATATATATATTTACCTTCCTCTATTTTATTTTATGATATAATGCTGCAGGACTTCTAAAATACCAATTGATTTTATGTGAACAGATATCTTTCCACTCATCAATTCTGTAAAAGTTTCACTTACTTATCTTTGACTTGCATTTATGGGATAGCTGAGTAAACAAATATACTATTTATACTTATTCAAATGTGTTAGTCATTTATACCACAGAACACCTCCCACCGGGGATGGGTGGAGAGTCTTAGACAAAGAGCCATTGCGAGGGGTGTGGCTTATGAGGTGTACTGCCATCAGTGGGTGTAGCAAGACGGCTGCCACAGGAAGTTCCAGGCACCTGACTTCCTGGTGCAGCATCCATGTTGTGACTCCCTGGGTGTACTGGGAGTGGCTGGAACTACGTAGTAAACCAGGGATACTTTTAGTGCCTGTAAATTTGCATTCCAGCATACAAAGGAGAGATTTGATTAGCACCAGATATAATGACTTCTAGAGAAGAACAATGAGGCACAGCTAGAGAAAAACATTTAGTGATTCTACAAACAGCAACACACAGTGAATAGGGTCTTTGTCCTTCATTATAAACTCACTAGAGATTAATCTGAACTTCAATACATGGATTGCAGCCTGCCATCTAGTGGTAGTCCAACGATTTTACACAAGTTTTTACAATTTTTCGTATATTTTTTCCCTTCTCGTTTTCCAACTAGAATACTAGCGCTCTCGGCATCCTCTGGAAGAACCGTTTTCCTTCTGAACAGAGTATACATAGTGCTTAATTGGACCGGCCGTTCCAACCGAACCCTCTTCCCACTTCCCTACTATGCAATAAGGACACACTTAGACGTCCAACGCGTGAATACAAAAACCGTTTCTTCACGCGTCCCTATTTCCGGCGTCTCACATAGCAGTGCATGAGTTAATATTCAGGGGAATACGCTGGTTCAAAACACTTTTCTCCACCACCAGAATCCCTCCCCCTCTTTCCTGTGTAAGAGGATGCACTTTTTCAGCGTCCAACACGTGGATACTAATACCGTTCTCCACGTGTTCCTATTTCCGGCTATAAACACAGAAATTGATGTGTTATAAAAAAACACTGGGGGACACTCCAATTCCCTTATCTCTCTGTTTCAAAAACAAACCAACGATTACAAAATGCTGAAAAACGCATAAACCAGTTAATTTCTCTCAAATCCAAACCAAAATAACACTTGTCTTTCTTTCAAATCATTACAACTTGCTTTACTATACAAAGGCTGCAGCCACCTCCACTGACCCCTCCTTTCTCCTCACTCCAAAGAGCTGCGCTGTTTTGACCCCCGGTGTCTGCCTCTTCACTCCTCCACCCCCCTTGTTTCTCAGCTAAAAGACAGCAGGGACGTAGCTATGTAATTCGATCTCTGCTCTTTCTCAAGCAGCCGGTGGGCAATGGCCAACACACACTGACCCCCCTTCTCCTCCACAGAACAATGACAGCAGCTGCGTCTGTGTGGGCTCTATCAACCCCCCTTCTTTCTAACACACACAAACTTTCCTCCCTGCTGCCCTCTTAGCAAAAGAACGTAGCTGCGTGAGCGAGTGACCCCCCACCTTTTACTTGCTTTCCTCTTAGTGGAGAAATGCAGGGACGTAGAGTTGCAGTCTGTCCCTGCCCAGGTAGCCAGTGGTAGCCCCCCTCCTTTTTGTGTAAGAGACTGCAGGCACGCTGGGCTTCTCTCCACCATTTCTATAGCTGTCTGCTCAGACAATTAACTCTCCGAGAACCAAACAGAGAAATCACAAGCCTGATTAACTATACACTATATACAAATCAACAGCTACTCAAAAAGCCCCCCATTTCTACCTTACTTACAGCTCAGAAATACAGACAGCCGGATCCTTTAAAACCTACACCTAGCCCCTATGGGAGCTGGGTCCTTCTAGCTCACCGGCGAGTGACAGTCACACCGTTAGGTCTCCGGTGCACTACCATTCTCCGGACTAGTGACCACCCCCTTTCGCCAGGTGTCTCTCGAACCACAGGTAAAACAGCACACACAATGTATATGATGGTTACCGCGAAATGAAGGGTGATCAATCCTATCGAGCGACACCTTGATACTTGTGGAGTAGCCCCAGATGTCCGGAAAGTGGAAGCTCTGACTCACCTTTCTCGGTGGCCCCACACTTGGCGCGCCAACTGTCAAGGTCAGAATGACGATGATGATGAGACTCAAAGGATCTCTCGATATCCGGCTGCTGCTTCTAATTAAAAATGTCATTTGTGCACACGAGAATGAAAAATAACTGGACAGCAAGTCAGTTACATCTATCTCCATGACTGGCTCTTGACCAAGTGATCTTTATTATTTGAAAAAACTCTAAACCGAGCAGTAAGGGGTGTAAACAAAAGTTTTAGTCCAATCAAGTATCGCAGGGCAGGGCTTCATGACGTAGAGAGATCTACACATCCTCCTTGGATTGGTCAGTCCAGACTCCAGGAATTTCCTTTGTCCATCTGTCTTGGGTGCAAAACAGGAGATGGCGGCCATCTTTACAATTACATGTGCTGGTATATACTGTGTCTAAGGAAAATACACTGAATATGCAATATACATATATACATGTTAGTAAGAAACAAAAGCATTCACAAATATGTGTGTTAGTTCACATCTACTGAACTATATAACTGAGTCTATGAAATGGCTGAATTAAGTATTTTTGGATACTCAATTCTTTATCCTCAACAGTCCCCCCTAAAGACTTACTTCTGCCATTTCTAAATTCTAAGGGTACTGTGTTCCCTTAGGAAGAGAGGTAAAAAGATCTGTTGAAAAACCTACAATTTCTGAGGGCAAAAAGAATATGTTCTACGCCCCAGAAATTTGAGAGTCAGGCCAAAGACCTGAGTGCTCGTTTCAAGGATCGAGGATATGGCGCCCGCGGCATCAGGCAGGGGTATCTGAGAGCCAAACATAGTCCCAGGGAACAACTGTTATATGGCCCGAGTGGGGTAAGCAGGGATGAGGGTGGGAATCAAACTAGATTTATTTCCACCTTCAATGGGCAATGGGGGCGTGTGAGAGATGCCCTAACAAGACACTGGTCAGTCTTACAAACAGACCCAGTTCTGGCCATAGACCTACCGGGGGCCCCGTTGGTGACATCTAGGAGGGGTAGGTGCCTAAGGGACCTCCTTGTGGATAGCCATTATGTGGCTAAGACACGGGGCGGTCTCTTTGGACACAGCACCCCCAGGGTGGGATGTTTCACTTGTGGGGAGTGTTTGGCGTGCGGATCCGGCAACATTATTAGAGGTAAGGAGTTTTTTTCAGCTGACAAAAAACAACGTTTTCAAATCAAGAATTATATCACATGTAGTAGTACGTATGTCGTCTACTATGCAAGATGCCCGTGTGATTTAATCTACGTGGGACTTACCTCTAGACAGTTGCGGGTCCGCATCCGAGAACACGTTCGGGACATCCTCAAGGCTCCATCTGTGACGGATCTCACCCTTCTCAGGTCCCTCCCCAGACACTTTAAGGTCCATCACAATTGTGATCCAACAGGATTGAAGGTGATGGGGATCGACCTGATTAAGGGTGGTATAAGAGGGGGTAATTTGAAGCTGGCCCTATCCAGATTGGAAACCAGGTGGATTTTCAGCCTGGGGACCCTCTCCCCGATGGGTTTAAATGAGCAATTAAGCTTTGCCCCTTTCTTGAATACATGAGGGACCTCTAATATCTATGCCCCTATTAATATGTGGATCCAGCATTCTGTGATTTGTGGATACATTCACCTCTGCTCTGTATATCTTGCAATTGTTTTTAGCCTTTGGGCCACTATGCTTTTTAACTTGATTTTAATTGCATGTTGTGTGTTTTTCTGTAGTAACAGTTGTAACTGAAGATCCGCCAAGTGTCCCTTTCATTTTGTACCTCTGAGCCCTACAGGACCAGGAAGATGACATGAATGATGGATTGCCCTCTGGAAGTGAACGTTTTTGCATAATTTATTCGTATATTTTGCATGTAATTCAATATTTTATTAACTTTGTTCTCATTCATATTGAGGGTCTTCTGCCAACTTTCTTGTTTAGTGATATGGACTCTGTTAGTACTAGCCTTATTGTTCTGATATTGATCCGTGATTATTGCCCTCTACATAAACATATATGTCTATAGGGGTCCATCAATCCATAATGATCTTTTGATGAGATGGAATGAGGGGGTTCCAAACTGCTTGGTGGGATCCTCCCACATATTGGATCTATGTTTATGACCCTATTATGTATAGGGCCTTTGGTATGGGGCCGTATTATACGGCCGTTATTTCGCATCGATTAGAACACTGCTGGTATATTTTACGTGTGCATATGGCGTGGTTACTGTCGGCCTTCCGATCCGCCCCATATATTGGATCTAACTGCCGGTCGGAGTGCTGTCAGGATGAGCGCTATGTGTATACATAACACTATCACTATCTACCTTCAGACCCGCCCCCTTGTTGCGTATCCGCGCTCACGCTGCAGGCTTTGTCTTCGGGTGCATGCGCCCGGCGGCGTTCTTTACGGTTCCACGCATGCGTCAATGACGTCACGGAGCTTTGGCTCCGGCGCATGCGTGGAGTGCCGTGACTCGCCGCCGGGTGTCTGCATACAAGACCCGGAGCTTGCCGCAGGTGAGCGCGATCATGGCGCGACGGGAGGGCGGGCGGAGGTGGATCAATTGGGGTATTTAAGGGCCATACTTGGCGGTCCACAGACAACGTGCAACGGCCCTTGAGAAAGGTGTGCCGAAACGCGCGTCGGGCCTGTGATCCCTGGTATACCTCCCACCTGTCAGACTAACCTGGTATGTATGACTCTATCTGTCCGTTGCAGGGGTGTTGTTAACCACCTGTCACGGTGTATACTTATGCCACTTTACTATTATGTCTAGACTTGTGGGGGATTACGCTCTTGTCCTGCACACTATGGGTATGGTGTTTACTGGTGTGAACTAAGTTCCATCTACCACCCTAGATAGAAATACACGTGTGGGCCAGATTACTGCTATACCTGGATCCCTACACAGCAAGGTTACTCTTTTTAGCCTTTTTATGTCAGTATGTCTACACTACTATGTTGGTGATTGTTGTGATACTTTTTTTCTAATAAAGCAAGCATTAAACTCCATTGTGTGGTACCACATTGTTTTATCACGGTTGAGGAGTATGTTTTTACTTGGTAAGATTGGGGGCCTATTTCACTTGAACACTAGGTGGTAATATGGTTGACTCTGACCCCCCCCATTTCTGAAAACTGTTATAATAATGTGCTGGTATATACTGTGTCTAAGGAAAATACACTGAATATGCAATATACATATATACATGTTAGTAAGAAACAAAAGCATTCACAAATATGTGTGTTAGTTCACATCTACTGAACTATATAACTGAGTCTATGAAATGGCTGAATTAAGTATTTTTGGATACTCAATTCTTTATGCTCAACAACGCCGCTGGAATGACAAACATCTCCTTACCTGCGTCCACTGGAAAAGGAGGAAGGAAGGAGGTGGGCGGGATGTTCCGGCCGCTCATCTCCGCCCCTCCTTTTCTATTGGGCGGCAGTTCAGTGACGCTGCTGTGACGTCACTGTGACGCTGAACGAACTGCCCCCTTGGAAAGGAGGCGGTTCGCCGGTCACAGCGACGTCGCAGAGCAGGAATGTGCATGTGACGCTGCCGTAGCTATAATGTTCACTACGGCAGCGATCACCACATATCGTGCCACCGACAGGGGCGGTTGCTATCGCACGCGACATCGCTAGCAGATGCTAGCAATGTCGCAGCGTGTAAAGCGGCCTTTAGTTAATATCTGGGATAACGCCACATACTACAACTAGTGGATTATAAAATTGGATACTAGATTTCCACATGGTTTCAAATATAAAAATGACCTTATGTATTTATATTGAATCATCTATTTAATATAGGAATTTTCTACCTATAATATCCTAAAATTATATACAGTATTTATCGTGATTTTTCATAATATACCATGTTCTTAAATATTTGTTTGTTAGTCAAAATATATTTTTATGTATTAAATATATCCATACACCGTTTTCACTACTTTGAGTCCCTGCATCAAGAGATACAATCTGTCTTCATGAATACTTACATACAGCTATGAGTTCATTTAATCCCTCGTTGAACCTTTTTATCATGACATCTACAAACTTGATAAGCAGTTGTTGCTCCTAACAATACCATACCACTGGCCTTATCATTTGCTGTTCGAGTGAGTTCATTTTTCAGTCTATGACACATGTGCATTGACAATGTGGGCTGCATATTTTCAACATGGACAGTACATGGACTAATCTATATATATAATTGCCTTATTCTGTCTGTCTGTCTGTCTGTCTGTCTATCTGTCTGTCTGTCATGCTCCAAAATTGTGTCCTTACGGTGACACAAAGCTGATTGGCCGCTGGGCTCGCCATGGCCCCGCCCCCCCACACCGATTGGCCGCTCGCCCAGGCTGCGCCCCCACACGGATTGGCCAGCCGCTCGCCCAGGCTCCGCCCCCCCACAGATTGGCCTCTCGCCCCGGCACCCTGCAGGCATTGGCAATTCGGCCACGCCACGCCCCGCCCCCCTCACGCAATGCACGCTAGCTCTGGCCCCGCCCCCTCCCTCCCCCCGCGCATTCCCCGAACTCACACGGCTGTCACGGAGGTCAGTACTGTACTCACCCCCCCCCTCCCCCCCCCCGCGCATTCCCCGAACTGACACGGCTGTCACGGAGGTGAATACTGTACTCCCCCCCACCCCCACCCCCCCGGCCCCCGCTCGCACGGGAGTGGTGTGGATACGTTGGTAACCATGCTCGCATGGTTACAAGCGCATCAAGGTCCTGTTGCGGCGGAAGATCCACACGCACACACATAACAGCACACACACAAACATACACACACATCAGATCACACTCACTCTCACACACACACCTCACACACACATCACACACACCTCACATCGCATCCACACACAGCATCCGGCGATATCGCTTGCTTCTCGGCCTCGATACTGTGCTGTTGTGACCTTCCAGGACCTGACGGAGGATCACATGGCCAGAGGCATGTGGTATCTCCGGATGTTGTGAGTGTGAGCTCGTATGTGCGATATCGTCAGTGTCTGTGTGTGTGAGTGTATGCGATCGGGTGTGTGTGAGTGGATGCGATCGGGTGTGTGTGAGTGGATGCGATCGGGTGTGTGTGAGTGGATGCGATCGGGTGTGTGTGAGTGGATGTGATCGGGTGTGTGTGAGTGGATGCGATCGGGTGTGTGTGAGTGGATGCGATCGGGTGTGTGTGAGTGGATGCGATCGGGTGTGTGTGAGTGGATGCGATCGGGTGTGTGAGTGTCGGCAGAGGAGCACGGCGTGCTGGAGGAGGCTGGGAGCAGAGAGGCTGATCATGGGGAAGGCTGGGAGGGGGAGGCTGATGCTGGGGGAGACTGGGAGGGGAAGGCTGATGCTGAAGGAGGCTGGGAGGGGGAGGCTGGGAGGAAGGAGGCTGGGAGGAGAGAGGCTGATGCTGAGGGAGGCTGGAAGGAGAGAGGCTGATGCTGGGGGAGGCTGGAAGGAGAGAGGCTGAGGCTGGGAGGAGAGAGGCTGATGCTGGGGAAGGCTGATGCTGAGGGAGGCTGGGAGGGGAAAGCTGATGCTGGGGAAGGCTGGGAGGACGAAGGCTGGGAGGAGAGAGGCTGATCCTGGGGAAGGCTGGGAGAGGGAGGCTGATGCTGGGGGAGGCTGGAAGGAGAGAAGCTGATGCTGGGGGAGGCTGGAAGAAGAGAGGCTGATGCTGGGGGAGGCTGATGCTGGGGGAAGCTGGGAGGAGAGAGGCTGATGCTGGGGAAGGCTGGGAGGAGAGAGGCTGATGCTGGGGACAGAGAGGAGAGGCTGATGCTGGGAGGAGAGAGGCTGATCTGGGATGAGAGAGGCTGATGCTGGGAGGAGAGAGGCTGATGCTGGGGGAGGCTGGGAGGGGGAGGCTGATGCTGGGGGAGGCTGGGACGAGGGAGGCTGATGCTGGTGGAGGCTGATGCTTGGGGAGGCTGATGCTGGGGGAGGCTGGAAGGAGAGAGGCTAATGCTGGTGGAGGCTGATGCTTGGGGAGGCTGATGCTGGGGGAGACTGGGAGGGGAAGGCTGATGCTGAGGGAGGCTGGGAGGGGGAGGCTGGGAGGAAGGAGGCTGGGAGGAGAGAGGCTGATCCTCGGGAAGGCTGGGAACGGGAGGCTGATGCTGAGGGAGGCTGGAAGGAGAGAGGCTGATGCTGGTGGAGGCTGATGCTGGTGGAGGCTGATGCTTGGGGAGGCTGATGCTGGGGGAGACTGGGAGCGGAAGGCTGATGCTGAGGGAGGCTGGGAGGGGGAGGCTGGGAGGAAGGAGGCTGGGAGGAGAGAGGCTGATCCTGGGGAAGGCTGGGAAGGGGAGGCTGATGGTGAGGGAGGCTGGAAGGAGAGAGGCTGATGCTGGGGGAGGCTGGAAGGAGAGAGGCTGAGGCTGGGAGGAGAGAGGCTGATGCTGGGGAAGGCTGATGCTGAGGGAGGCTGGGAGGGGAAAGCTGATGCTGGGGAAGGCTGGGAGGACGGAGGCTGGGAGGAGAGAGGCTGATCCTGGGGAAGGCTGGGAGAGGGAGGCTGATGCTGGAGGAGGCTGGAAGGAGAGAGGCTGATGCTGGCGGAGGCTGATGCTGGGGGAGGCTGGAAGGAGAGAGGCTGATGCTGGTGGAGGCTGATGCTTGGGGAGGCTGGGAGAGGGAGGCTGATGCTGAGGGAGGCTGGGAGGAGGGAGGCTGGGAGAGGTAGGCTGAGAGAAGAGAGGCTGATGCACACACACACACACGCGCACGCACTGCACAACACACCACACACACACACACACACTGGGAACCACAAACAACTGCCCTACACAGACACCCACACACACAGACAACGCTGCACACACACAACACCCAACACACAAACACCGCGGCACACACAAATATACGCACATACCGCACAACACACACATTGCACAAAACATACCTCCCCCCAAAACACACCACACACACACAAACCGCGCAACACACACACAACGCTACAGACACACAGCGCTCCACAAACAACGCAACACACGCAACACACATACAACACCGCTCTCACCCCCCGTCACACCCAGACAACACCCAGAACATGTACAGCGCCTACACAAACACTTGGTAACTACACACAACAACATCTCTATATATATATATATATAACAAAAATCATACATGAACTACACAATACGTAAATTCTAGAATACCCGATGCGTAGAATCGGGCCACCTTCTAGTATTCAATAATGACTGATTAATTTTAGATCATACACATATTGATGTTTCTGTTTTACTTTTAAATCTACTCAGTATTATCACTTGAAATTGTTATTATACGGCTATATTATTCAACCTTCATGCCTAGGATTGCGATTTATTTATTTATTATTTATACATGCTTCTCACACAAGACCACACGACAGTGTTGGTCAATTATATAGGATGTCTACATTCAATTTGGTTCATTATACAGAATAATATCTAATAATGATTTTATTTAATCTTTAGGTCAGGTAAATCAGCCACTTTGTATATTGAGGTTTTTGCTCTATATTTAAATTTTTCAAGTGTTAGCACTGGACATCACTATCACTGTCACTATAGAAATCATATTCATTGACTGGTTCTACATTGACTACTATTGTTACAGCATCATGTGAACTAAGCTGTGTTTATGCTTGCTCATTTGCATCTAATTTAGCTTTCTTTGCAAGGTTTAAATTAAGTTTGATATTTCCACTTAATCCAGGGTCTTCCCTCCCTTTGGTTTCAAGATTTCATTTTCTATTATAAATTTATATGTCTGTGTTCGTAGACCAATGTTGTCGTGAATAAGAACCTGTGAGCTCGAAACACAGACTACCATATGTGTTTTTATCTATTTCTCATTTAGCGATTTTTAATCACTTAACCTTCCTTAAAACATCACATTTATTTTATCTTGGATTTCTACACTGAAGGTGCTGGATTGTAACTCCTTTTCAATTGTCCTTTAAAAATGCCATCATACACAACCCTGACAAAGTTATAGCAAGGGTGGCATCATGGCCATGTTGATGTGGTGAATGAGGAGGCAGACACAAAAAAGAAGAACCCGAGGTCTGTCTATCATTGTTTGGGTGGGAAGCTGTGCATGGCAATATACCAAAATAAAAGGAACATTTCAATAGACTTTAGGTCTAGCTGCTGTTATCCGGTGTGGTTGAGAAGTCTAAGCTAATCCATGCTTTTGATAAGAGTCAGCCTGTCAGCATTGTCAGTTGGCAAACGGATGATCAGTGATTATACCACCAACGGCACTAAAAACTACTTCAAACACAGTTCTAACAGCAGTGCAATCCATCACCTCCAAGACGTAGAGAGACAGTTCATGCCAATGTCCAGCTTGGATACCCAATAGTTGTACGGCACTCGGGAATCATGGAAGATGGTGCTATGGTTGGCTATGTAATCCTTCACCATTTGCCTAAACTTTTCCCTCCTTGTCAGAGAACCCTGCACAGCAAGGCCTGATCTATGGGAATGTGTCATGAAACTGTCTTAAAACTTTAATAATGTTCCACTGTCTCTGTTGTTCCTGCTGTGTGTCACCCTCCTCTCCACTCCTTAGTTGTGCAAAGTACTATGACCTCTGCTGTCAGCATTGTCAGATGGAATTTTTTTGACCAATTCTACAACTATGGCCTTCTGGTATTGGCGGCGCATGTGAATTGAGAGAGGCTACTGACACAGAGTGTCCGGAATGGGCATTTTATTCTTATGAAGACGGCCACAATGACGATAATGATAAGGATGGCTATTTAAGCTGGCAGATTTCCATGAGCACAGGCTCCCCTGATGATTTCTATGTGGGGATGAGAAAGAAAGTAATGAGGGCACCACAAATGGTAAACACTATGATCAATCCAAAAAACACACCTGAAATTACAGAACCATATAGAAGAAGCAAGATGGTGTGAAATAATTGGGATCACCAAATAGAAAATATTCAAACAATTTTTATTAGTCAAAAAAACACCAACATAGAGTTAAAACTGTGACGACATGGACTCTCATGGGTTAAAGTTTCTTAACATTCAGCGAGACGTATTGTTCTACTGTGTGGTAACTCATGTTTGCTTAACTATTGTTTGGGACCAGACCCTTCGGAGCATTCATTGTAATGTAGTTGTGTATTGCTAATCTAATGTAAATTACCTTAGTAGCCATTGTCGAGTCTGTGACTTGCAGACTCCATGTAGATATCTTCAGTCTTTCTGTAGACATCATTTGGATGAACATTGTCCATGCAGCTTGAGATTCATCCAATGGGAGAGGCGCTCTTGTCCAACTAATCGATGAGGACGCAGTGTATCCAAGTGGAAGGCTGTGGCTATAAAAAGGATTTCTTTAAGCCACCAGGTTGTTGATGGATGCTGATGGATCCAGTCTAAGCTCTTTGGAGCTGACTAGAAGATCAGGATATGTTATGGCTTCAATCTAGGGACTCCGGTTCCGGTTGGAGACCATATCCACAGCCTAGGGATTTCAACTCCGGCTGCCAGGATTGTATCATCATACCAGGACTACCTAAGGAGGATACTCAGGTTGGGACAGTTCAGTCACCTGTTACAGACTTTGCAGACCTCACACAGCTTCCTAAATCTGGCGTTGTTCCTTTCTTGGTGGGTGCCCGCCAAAAGCGGGGTGCTGCTGGATTGGAGTAAATAACCCTGGGACCTCTGAGGCATGGACATTCTAAATCCCTGGTGAGCCAGCGGAAGGGTGAGACTCTGTTGTCTGTTACATTTGTGTTTTGCTGGTTATGTGTTATGTGCCGTTAATTGTTTGGGGATCCAATAAAGTCTAATTATTGTGGTTCCCTCACCCTGTGTTGTCTGAGTAGTGTTACGCACATGGTTAAGGAGGCCGGCGTTCAGTTGGGATGAGCCCTGAGCCACGCTGTCTTTTTAAAGGCGGCTGGTTCAGTGGACGAGAGCACCCACTGAGCCCCGTGTCTCCACAATTGGTGGCAGCAGTGGGATACTACTCAGCCTGGTTTATCCAGGAGAGCTGCAGAGGACTGGTGTTCGTGGACACCGTCCAGGGCTCAACAACCAGGGAGGCACATAAGCATACCCAGCAGACCATAGGGGAGGCATTCAGGTTTCGGACGCTGCCATGTTCAACCCCACCAGCTCAGCCATGGGACAAGGACAAGAGAGGAGTTACGACCGCTGCAGTAAATGGATGCTACAGGATATGTGCCAGAGGCGAAAGATTATCTACTGGAACACTGAGACTCGGTCAGACTTGATCCAGAAATTAGTCCGTTGGGATGCCCAGAATGATGCAGAGGACGATGAGGATCCCGCCGATATTGACCCAGAGGATTTAAACTATGTGCCACATCATGGATCTAGTGACAATTGGGAATCAACTTTGTCCAAAATGGCCCAAGCCACAGCGTTGTTGGATGCATTGGGGCCTAGAACCTCAAGAGAAGAGAGGGTGTTACGGTTGCTGCGAGCACTGGAGACTATGTCCAGATTTCTTGCTACTGCACATGTGCGAGCGCTGGAGACTAAGTCCAGATTTCTTGCTACTGCACATGTGCGAGCGCTGGAGACTAAGTCCAGATTTCTTGCTACTGCACATGTGCGAGCGCTGGAGACTAAGTCCTATCTTGGAGCCATTGCACATGTGCGGGTGACATCATCGCTGACACGAGGTCACATGTCTCTGACTCCTTCTATGCCGATTGGTCGCTGGTCATGTGCTTGTGACGCCTTGCTCGGTGATAGGCCAGCATGACGTCACTCTTGTCGTTCTGGCAGCGGATTGGCTCTGGTGTCCTCCATCTTGGATGAGGCACAGAGTCTATATAAGACCCTGACACACGCCGCATGGCGCTCAGTCCTCTTGGTTCATGCATGAGGGTAGACGCCCTGTGCATGTTCCTCTAGGCATTCCTCTGTCTATGCTAGGTGAGCGCTACCGGCAGGGTAGCGTTCTTATACCTTACAGCTTCGGCTGCTGTCCGTATCCTTACCTCTTAGGGGAGCGGACATAGGCAGGTGCCTGAGGCACATGGTCTGGCTGGGCCTTGTGATTCGACTCGTAGGTGGACGTTGCCGCTAGGGTAACGTTCCTTATACTGCGTCTGGCAGTTGTTCGTATCCTCGCACACTAGGGGAGCGAACAGAGGTAGGAGCTTTGTGCGGCTTACGCTGCTGTTCGTCTCTTTTGCACCACTAGAAGAGCGGACCTAGGCAGGTGCCATATCTAGTGGTTCGTTTCCTCGCACACTAGTGGAGCGAATGCAGGTAGGAGCTTTGTGCGGCTTACGCTGCTGTTCGTCTCTTTTGCACCACTAGAAGAGCGGACCTAGGTAGGTGCCATTTCGCACACATTGCCTTTGTCTCTGTGATTATTAACAGAGATCATTCCACACACCCTCCAAGTAAGGGAGGAATTGCTTTA
Source organism: Anomaloglossus baeobatrachus (assembly GCF_048569485.1). NCBI lineage: Eukaryota > Metazoa > Chordata > Amphibia > Anura > Aromobatidae > Anomaloglossus > Anomaloglossus baeobatrachus. The sequence continues at coordinate 374,635,423 of NC_134358.1, read as the reverse complement.
CTTACTTATTATATCCTTCTGTGAGTTAACAGAGGTATTGCACTCTGCCATAGTCTGCAGCAAAGTCTTTGCACGGTGGACCCTGACTGTCTGATACTCCTTTAGGTTATTATCAGACAGCCCCCCGTAACAGAGGGCTTATGTTCTGGAATATGTTTATGGGATTCCAGCTGCAGTACTGCTAACACCAGCCGGTCGAGAAGGATGGTCCCGCTACCCAGCAGAAGCTGCGCCAAAACAAAGGACTACAAACAGGGCCCGTGACTCGCCAAATCTATGGCGCTGTTATACATGTGGGCGCCATGGACATATAGATAAAGATTGTCTCCAAAACCGAGGCCGCATGCTTGGAGCCCATCTACCAGCTCAGCCGGTCAAGAGCCAGGGACTACGAGACACTGGTTCCTCCATTACCCTGGTAAGCCCAGTTATTGTTTCCCCAGAAGACCCTGTACCAGATTCCTTCCCAATTATCCATCTCCCTGGCTGAGGGCCAGCGCTCAGACATTCCTCTGGCATGTGTGCAGTTGGACCTAAGGACCGACCAGGGAGAGGTTGAGGTAGAGCTTGTGGACAGCCTCCCCACACCTGGTATTTTGGGGACCAACCAGGAAGTGATCAATGTGGGGATTGTGAACAGCCTCCACATACCTGTCATTGTGGAGACTGACCAGAGCAAGGCTGATGTGGAGCTTATGGACACCGTCCCCACACGAGTTATTTCGGGAAAGGACCAGGGAGAGGTTGATGTGAGACTTGTGAACAGCCTCCCCACACTTGTCATTGTGGAGACTAATCAGAGCAAGGCTAATGTGGAGCTTATGGACACCGTGCCCACACCAGTTACTTTGGGGGGTCTGACCAGGAAGAGGTTCATATGGAGTTTATGGACAGCCTCCCCACACCTGTTGTTTCGGGGACTAGCCAGGAGGAAGTTGAAGTGGGGTTCATAGATGGCCCCACCAAGCCTGTTGTTTCGGATACCACTCAAAGGGAAGTGAAAGTGGGGCTTGTGAATTACCTGCTCACACCAGTCATTTTGGAGAATGACCTAGGACAAGGACTATCCAGTCAGTTTGAAGCAGCCATCACCCACCTCCAAGCCAAGCAGGACCCTGATGTGGATCTTTCTAACATCTTTTCCAGGGATGGTTTGCATTCCCGGTCTCCATCATCCACTTCTGAGCCAAGAACCGTGAGTAAGCCTAACCACACTGTGGCTATTGACTGGGGGAGGATTGATAGTGGGAGATTTGTGCAGGCCCAACTCATGGACCCCACCTTAGTGCTTGTCCGCAATATGGCTGCTCAACCTGGGGAAGGTAATCAGGGGGAGGTGTATAGACGCGAGCCTCTGTTGCTGACCTCACCACTAAAAAGGACAATGCCATCAAGAGGAGAAGGATGATCGGAAGCCTATCATGTCTGGCTAATATTAAGAAAGGGGAGGAATGTGACGGCATGGACTCTCATGGGTTAAAGTTTCTTAACATTCATCCAGACGTATTGTTCTACTGTGTGGTAACTCATGTTTGCTTAACTATTGTTTGGGACCAGACCCTTCGGAGCATTCATTGTAATGTAGTTGTGTATTGCTAATCTAATATAAATTACCTTAGTAGCCATTGTCGAGTCTGTGACTTGCAGACTCCATGTAGATATCTTCAGTCTTTCTGTAGACATCATTTGGATGAACATTGTCCATGCAGCTTGAGATTCATCCAATGGGAGAGGCGCTCTTGTCCAACCAATCGATGAGGACGCAGTGTATCCAAGTGGAAGGCTGTGGCTATAAAAGGGATTTCTTTAAGCCACCAGGTTGTTGATGGATGCTGATGGATCCAGTCTAAGCTCTTTGGAGCTGACTAGAGGATCAGGATATCTTATGGCTTCAATCTAGGGACTCTGGTTCCGGTTGGAGACCATATCCACAGCCTAGGGATTTCGACTCCGGCTGCCAGGATTGTAACATCAAACCAGGACTACCTAAGGAGGACACTCAGGTTGGGAAAGTTCAGTCACCCGCTACTGACTTTGCAGACCTCAGACAGCTTCCTAAATCTGGCATTATTCTTTTCTCGGTGGGTGCCCGCCAAAAGCGGGGTGCTGCTGGATTGGAGTAAGCGGCCCTGGAACCTCTGAGGCATGGACATTCTAAATCCCTGGTGAGCCAGCGGAAGGGTGAGACTCTGTTGCCTGTTACATTTGTGTTTTGCTGGTTATGTGTTATGTGCCGTTAATTGTTTGGGGATCCAATAAAGTCTAATTATTGTGGTTCCCTCACCCTGTGTTGTCTGAGTAGTGTTACGCCCACGGTTAAAGAGGCCGGCGTTCAGTTGGGATGAGCCCTGAGCCACGCTGTCTTTCTAAAGGCGGCAGGTTTTAGTGGACGAAAGCACCCACTGAGCCCCGTGTCTCCACAAAAAGCATTTAAAATACACAAACGTGTTCAAATGTGGGGATGAAACGTGTAGGGAGTGACCGGAGGCCTGCTGCTAACATTTTTTGAAAGATAAACATGAAGGAGGTTTATCAGTGAATATCCTATTCATGAGAATTTTGAAGCCCGCAAGTCCTTGGTGAGACCGTTCCAACTATTATAACCATATTATTTAAAGAAATGGTATATGTTTAATGGCGGTCATTTACACCAGTTATCTACACATTAGATAATATTGGAGGTACAGAGTGGAGGGTGGTTCCCTGTACATGTGACCTCTAATATAGTACTGAGGTGACATAATAGTTACCCAGTCTAGATAGTGTTTTGTGCGCTGTACCCAAACCAGGGTCCATTTGAGCTTGGTGACCACTGCTTTGGGTATTCCCATTTTATACTCACGTTTTTATGAGGTTTACTCATTTTAAATGAGCACCATTAAAAGTTATATTTTATGTTTAGTGTGCGGTTGCACAATGTCAACACATCCTGCTATTTAAATTTGTCTTTTGGTACTGTGAGTTGGTATCTTGCTATATAAGTCCTTCTAGTATTGTGCCATTTTAGTAGTCCTCTTGACAGCAGGAATGAGAGATGCATAGTATGAATTTGTATCGGGGAACGAGAAGGGTGCATTACCAGTAATCTGTATTGCCCAAAATGCGTATAACGTGAGGGTCGCTGAAAAAGCAGCAGGACTAAAAGTCTACCATGTGTGCCATACTCTGAACAGGCACTTCTCCACCCCACTAGAGAGAAACCCATCCTCCACCTCCTCCCTCTCCTCTTCTTGCTCCTCCTCTTCAGGACATCCACACTGTAGGGAGGGGATAAAGCTGTTGGGGGTAGTACTCTCCGTAGTGCAGGCAACCATCTCCTATTCCTCCTCAGCCTCCTCCTTCTCATTATCACCCAATCCGTGCTGTGAAGATGAGATGAGGCTGGGCTTCGTAATATCACCTTGTGTATCTTCCTTCTCCATCTCCACTTGTTCCACACACAAAGCTTCCTCTTTCATTGTGAGCAGACAGCGTATCAGTAGACATAGAAGTGAGATGGTTACACTGATTATGGTGTCATCGCTGCTCATCATCTTGGTTGAGTCCTCAAAGTTTTGGAGAACAGCACAAATGTCAGACATCTATGACTACTCATTTGTTCCTATGTGTGGAGGCTGACAGGAATAGCTGAAATAATGACCGAGCTACCTCTGCAGTGCAGAGAAAGTGATGGAATCAAACGAGTCGATGGATAAACCATGGGAAATATTTATTCAAAAAGGGGGTTCCAAACGCTAGCTGCCACAACTATAACAACATCCAAAGAGTCCACTAGCCTAACTGGCCTCTGCTAGAGGCGAAATGGATATGGAGGTGCGGCACTCCTATTAATTATAGTGCCTGGATAGGGTCCAACCCCGTATCAAAAGATTCCAGAAATCCAGCTCTCAAATTGGTTGAAATGAAATAAATTCTTTATTTGAACAAGCAGTTGTGTAAAAATAATTATTGACGTTTCGGTCAATTGACCTTCATCAGATTACACTATGACAAAAAGAGAAAAGAATTTTTTTTTATAGTAAACAGAAATATTATAGCATGATATGCTTGTAATATACAAACAGATAATATTGAGAAAACTAATTACAATAACATTTATTATGAAGCAAAAAAAGACTCTGATAAACAATCAGAATGTCAAACAAGTACCACGATGAAAAACATCAAAAAAGTAGCATCACAATCAAGCATGATTCACTAATCACTATGGATCAAAATCTGACAATCCTATGGATAAAGAAAAACAGTGAAAGAATAGCTGTCATAAATGCTGAGCACTGTGCAAGCAAAAAATAATAATATAATGGGTAACATTTATTACAGATTGGTTCCCAATGTAAACTGGATAAATCTGGATAAATCTGCAAAAGGACAATTCCACTTACCAATGCTCATGATGTAATATGAGTAAGTCATTTAGTTTAGGTAGAAAACTGCCTCTCCGGGTCCGTGGTGCATGTGTCCTGTCTATCTGACGTCTGGGTTTTAAATAGACCGCTTAATAAGGTTGTGGGTGTGTAAGAGCTGGTGCCGTAATGTCACTTCTGGTGGATAAAACGGAAGTGACGAACCTGGATGGCAATGTGTGAAATGGCCTGTTTGGCAAGTCAACGCATGCGCAGAAGTAATCTGTGCTAACGGATGGAGACATAGCATTATGTCTCATGCGGTAAGCTAAACATTCGTTGTGAGAACATATGATTTTAATAATATGTAGGGATACATTAAATGAAATGAATAGCTCAAGAAAGTTTATGAACGTGACAATATGAAAAGACGGAACGTCACTTCCGGTACGTTAAACGGAAGTGACGATCATGGATGGCAATATGTGAAGAACCTTGGTTGGCAGAACAACGCATGCGCAGAAGTGACATATGTTTATAGTAATGCATCAAGTACATCGTGCTGTTCATATGAACACAGGACTATTCATTCATAATTAGTGATGAGCGAGTACTAAAAAGCTCGGGTGCTCGAAGCTCGGGCCGAGCCTCCCAAGATACTCGTGTACTCGGCCCGAGCACCAAGCCCAATGTTATCCTATGGGAGACCCGAGTATTTTTGTGAAATGACCCCCCGGCAGCATGGAGAAACCCTAAAAATGTCACAAAAGTCTCAGAAGAGTGCTCAAATGACATGGCATCAGCATGGGGAAGACCCCTTGAAGCATTTATCACTCAAAAGTCACAGCTGTGAACAATTTTGTCCAAGTTTTACGCCATTTTTACGGACTCACCAGAAAACCTTCCAAAATGACACCAAAATGAATTTTCATGGCGGAAATGTTAAGGGCACATACCCAATAGTGAGATAAAGCTGGTGTATGTTACTTTTTGAGATTAATACATGAAAGATTTTACATGAAAACCTTGTGTGGCACTCCGATGTCCAAAACGCACGTTTTGTGCTTTTTACTAGCGATGTCGGTCATTTTTTTTTTTTTATTCTATCTCCCTCAGTCCGTCGGTCTGTCTCTCTCTGTCTTGTCTGTCCCCCTCTCACAGTCTGTCGGTCAGTTCCCCCCCCTCTCTCTTACTTACCGTTCCCCGATCACTGCCGCGGCGCTGCACAGCTGTTCAAACTCCGGTGGCTTTTCCTCTATTGAAAAAGCCGGCCGCTCATTAATCAATCTCCTATTCCCTGCTTTCCTGCTTTTCGGCGCCTATGATTGGTTGCAGTGAGACACGCTCCCACACTGAGTGACAGCTGTCTCACTGCACCCAATCACAGCAGCCGGTGTGTGCATACTGTGCAGTGAAATAAATACTTAAATAATTAAAAAAAACGGCGTGCGGTCCCCCCAATTTTAATACCAGCCAGATAAAGCCATACGGCTGAAGGCTGGTATTCTCAGGATGGGGAGCTCCACGTTATGGGGAGCCCCCCACCCTAACAATATCAGTCAGCAGCCGCCCAGAATTGCCGCATACATTAGATGCGACAGTTCTGGGGCTGTACCCGGCTCTTCCCGATTTACCCTAGTGCGTTGGCAAATCGGGGTAATAAGGAGTTAATGGCAGCCCATAGCTGCCACTAAATCCTAGATTAATCATGTCAGGCGTCTCCCCGAGATTCCTTCCATGATTAATCTGTAAATTACAGTTAAAAAACACACACACCCGAAAAATCCTTTATTAGAAATAAAAAACACTAACAAAGTCCCTCATTACCAATTTATTAACCCCGACAAACCCTCCATGTCCGGCGTAATCCACGGACTCCGGCGTCGCGTCCAGCTCTGCTGCATGGAAGTGACAGGAGCTGCAGAATACACCGCCGCTCCGGTCACCTCCACGCAGCTAATGAGATGAGTATAGCGATCAGCTGAGCTGTCACTGAGGTTACCTGGATCCAGCGGTGGATGCAGCGGTGGCCGCGGGTAACCTCAGTGACAGCTCAGCTGATCGCGCTACTCACCGCCGCTCCAGTCAGCTCCATGCACCAACTGAGGTGAGTATAGCGATCAGCTGCTGACACTGAGGTTAATCGCGGCCACCGCTGGATCCAGCGGTGGCCGGGAGTTACCTGACTGACAGCAGCTGATCGCGCTATTCCCTTCATTAGCTGCGTGGAGGTGACCGGAGCGGCGGTGTCTTCTGCAGCTCCTGTCACTTCCATGCAGCAGAGCTGGACGCGACGCTGGAGTCCGTGGATTACGCCGGACATGGAGGGCTTTGTTGTGGGTAATAAATTGGTAATGAGGGACTTTGTTAGTGTTTTTTATTTCTAATAAAGGATTTTTCGGGTGTGTGTGTTTTTTAACTGTAATTTACAGATTAATCATGGAAGGAATCTCGGGGAGACGCCTGACATGATTAATCTAGGATTTAGTGGCAGCTATGGGCTGCCATTAACTCCTTATTACCCCGATTTGCCAACGCACTAGGGTAAATCGGGAAGAGCCGGGTACAGCCCCAGAACTGTCGCATCTAATGTATGCGGCAATTCTGGGCAGCTGCTGACTGATATTGTTAGGGTGGGGGGCTCCCCATAACGTGGAGCTCCCCATCCTGAGAATACCAGCCTTCAGCTGTATGGCTTTATCTGGCTGGTATTAAAATTGGGGGGACCGCACGCCGTTTTTTTTAATTATTTATTTATTTATTTTACTGCACAGTATAGACCCGCCCACCGGCTGCTGTGATTGGGTGCAGTGTGACACCTGTCACTCAGCGTGGAGGCGTGTCTCACTGCAACCAATCATAGGCGCCTGTGGGCGTGGAAAGCAGGGAATATGAGATGGCTGTGTACAGAGCACAGCGCGCCGGCCGGTATAAAGGCTCGGTCACGCTGTGCAGGCCAGCCAATCACTGCAATTCCACAACTAACAGGGCTGTGGCATTGCAGTGGTCTGCCAGCCAATCCCTGCATGAGGGCTGGCTCTCAAAAGAGCGCCAACATGCAGGGATGAAGACCACGAGTAAAGCACGAGTATTGCAAAATTACTCGGTACCCGCCGAGTAGCCCGAGTACAGTGATACTCGTGCGAGTACAGAGTAGTAACAAGCATGCTCGCTCATCACTATTCATAATGAATCCCATTTGATTTAAAGGTATGTGACTTTACTGATATGTAAAGAAGGAACTAAAACCACTTAAATGGATTTGTAATGTGTTTATGTAAAAAGACCTACCATAATTGGCAACGCACAGCATTGATATGTGCTGACAGATATGCAACAAAAAATTTACGCTGATGCCCATGTGTTAGACCTCCTATTTACAATGGGAACCATGTATACCAAAGGCATATTAACTGCATAATGTATAAGGATAGGATAAATGTAGGGGACAATGGAAAAGGAAAAAGGGGGAAACGGGAATGGTGCACCTTTAAAAAAAAAGAGAAAAATGAAAAAACATTATTTTTGGTGATTAATGAAATAAATTAATAAAGGAACATATATTGATTAAAAATAAAAAAATTAAAAATAAATTCTGGAAAAAATTAATGAAAAAATGAAAAAAAGGGGGGGAACATATAGAAATCATTATGTTATAAATTGAAGAAAGCGCAAAATATGAATTAAAATACTAATAAAGAAAATTAAAAAAAAAGAATGAAATGATAAAAGAATAAAAACTGAAGTGTGGAGGGTAAAGGAAAAAGGGGGACAGGAAAGAGGTAACAAGGAGTACCTAAACAGTTCGACCATCCTCTAGTCCGTAGTCAGTTTCTCTGCTAGAAGAAAAAAATAATAATAAACTGGGAAGTAGTAATAATGGAATGTGAAAGAACTATAAGAAACTTGAGGCATCAAAATCTCGATTTAAGCCCCTTTGGTTCCAGAGTTTGAAGCGTAAAGATCCAATATGCCTCTCTTTGTTTTAGGGTTTTAACCCTATCACCCTCCTTCTATGTGGTAAAACCTATTCTAAGACTTGGAACCATAATTGACTGACACTATGACCCTGTTTAAGAAAATGAAATGGAAGTGGTAATGTCAACCTCTCACACCTGATAGTGGACTTATGTTGTGATATACGTTCTTTCACTGATTGTGTCGTTTCACCTACATATAGTAGGCCACATGGACACTTAACATACAATGAACGATGTCTCGCAGGTGAAAAAGCCTCTTATGGGGTAACCCCGGCCACTGTAAGGATGTAGGACCTTATCCCCCTTTAACACATTGCTGCATTGGGGGCGTTAAACATGGGAAGGTACCTCGTCTCGGGGTGAGAAAATGAGTTTGAACAGGACCGGTCAAATTAGTACCTACATCGGCCCTAGCCAATTTATTGCCTAGATTCAAGGGGCGCCTAAAGCATGGAAGGAAAGGTGTTTTTAACTCTTCTACGTCCGGATACTCTTTTCTTAAAATGTCCCAATGGCTCCTTATAAACTTATGGATCTTGTACGAAAAAGGGTGGTAGGTATGTACAAATGCTAAACTATTCCTTTTGGTCTTATCAGCTAATAGAATATTATTAATTACATCACTATTCAAAACTTCCTTCGGATAACCTCTAGCCTTGAATTTGGACTTCATTTCCTGTAATCTTGTTTGTTTAACATCTTCATGGCTAACTATCCTATAAACGCTGAGAAATTGTGACCTAGGAATGGAATTCCTCGTAGCCTTGGGATGACAGCTGTCATATAACAGCAGATTGTTTCTAGCAGTAGCTTTTACGTACAAATTAGTTTGTAAATGACCATCACTCCCCTTGGTAATTGTTGTGTCTAGATAATCTATCTGATGTAAATGATAATGTATGACAAACTGAAGTTCAGGCCATATTCCATTAAAGTGTTGATGAAATTCCATAATGGAGTCCAAAGAGCCCCCCCACACGCAAAACACATTGTCAATGAATATTCTCAAACAAATGCAATGTTCTTGATAACCCTTATGTGTGTACACAATTTTTTCTTCAAATAAAGACATATATGTGTTGGCGTAGGGGGGCGCTACGTGGGACCCCATTGCAGTACCCTGTGTTTGTATATAGAAGGTATCCTGAAATTGAAAGAAATTCTCGGTTAATACAATTTGTAAGAGATCTAGACAACAATCACGTACCTCTGTAGGAAAATCATTCTTTAACAGTAAATCATTTACTGCTGTCATACCCCTATGGTGCATTATAGAGGTATATAGGCTCATAACGTCCCAGGTTACTAGGAAAGCGTTAGATAGAATGCTACCTAGGTTTCTGATAACTTCTAAGAAGTGGCCTGTGTCCAAGAGAAAAGATGGTGTGGCCTTGGTCAGTGGATAATCCTCTCGAGTAGAATGGCCAGAGGTGACAAGATAGAATCTGTGCCAGCCACTATCGGTCTGCCAGGTGGATTAATGAGAGTCTTGTGAATTTTGGGCAAAACGTAAAAAAAAAAGGAACAATAGGGTTCTTTTTTTGCTAATAATCGAACGTTTTCTGATCAATTACACCATTCTGCAGGTAGTGGCTAATCTTGTCACGTATCCCACTAGTGGGATTGTGAGGTATCACCCCATACACCTCACTATCCCCCAAGTGTCTCCGTACCTCCTGTAGATATGCGTATCTGTCCATGACTACTAAAGCCCCTCCCTTATCCGCCTGTTTAACAATAATCTCCTTGTCTTCCATGAGAGATGTCAATGGTATCTTGTCTTTAGTCTTTAGAAAAATTAGAGGGACAGTGTAGTGATTTACTGGATAATTCCTTACAAAATTAAGCAACATCATTCTCTAATAAACCTATGAAGGTCTCTACTGGGGGATTGTTTTTTGGAGGCATAAATGTACTCTTAGGTATTAAAACAAACTCCTTGATGTTGATAGGGGCTACTGTAATGGGTTGTCCTAATGGTCTTAATCCCATAGTAGAAATCGATGAAAAATTTGCTTTAACACGTAAATTCCGATAAAATCTCAATAAATTCATTTGTAATTGAAAACTATTGAATTTCTAAGATGGACAAAAGAATAAACCTTTCTGTAGGAGATTAACCTGATCAGAAGATAGGTTTTTTGAAGAAATGTTGACTACAATTGAGTCCGTCGTACCAGAGACCTGTTCATGATCATGGATCTGGTTGAATCGGCGACATTGTCCCCCACGCCTGGGTTTCCTCTTTGGCTTCTGCGGTTTCTTTGGCCTAAAAAATGAGGTTTCGGTCGTCTTGTATGAGAAAACTCTGTATCCAAACCAGAGTTGTCGCTTGAGGAAAACTGGTAACGTCTTGGAAACATTCGGATGGATGTATCGCGCCATCTATAAACTCGGTTGTTCTTGTAGTCTTCGGTATCCCGTAGAAATTTTTCACGTTTAATCCTCTGACTCTCGGTCCTATGTACTTGTAAGTCTTGTGTAGTTTGGTCCTTAATCTTTGTAAAGTCCTCAGCAGAGGAAGTTGAAGTCAATTGTTCAATCATGTTAATCTCCTCACGTTTAGAAGTAATAGCTTGACTAAGATAATCCAAGGTTAAAGTCATCAAATCAAAGGAACATTTGTTAAGAATTTGTTTGAAACGGTTACAGTAATCTTGAATAACGCTGAAGATGGTCAGCCAAACACCAGCTCGTAATCCTCTAGGAATTCTTTGTACACGTAAGTACTCTGCAATTGTTGCACAGTGCAGCTCTAGATTCTGTAGCTTGCGTGATTCCTTCTGGTAGTCCCGGGTCCTGAGCTCCTGCACCGGAATTTGAAGAAAATTGCTCTGTAATGTGATGCGACTCCCAATATCCGCCGTTTCATTGGCAGTATATGAAAATGCTTCACTTGTCATGCTTTTAAATCGGGTGCTCGCACTAAAGGAATGTATCAAAATGGATATGGAGGTGCGGCACTCCTATTAATTATGATGCCTGGATAGGGTCCAACCCCGTATCAAAAAATTCCAGAAATCCAGCACTCAAATTGGTTGAAATGAAATAAATTCTTTATTTGAACAAGCAGTTGTGTAAAAATTATTGACGTTTCAGTCAATTGACCTTCATCAGGTTACACTATGACAAAAAGTGAAAAGAAAAAAAACTTTTATAGTAAACAGAAATATTATAGCATGATATGCTGGTAATGTACAAACATACTGACCGTGCAGACACCATACACTGTGTGCACATACTATAAGGTCCTCACGTTGGCCTGTGCCAGTGTTCTCAGGGCTTACCCTGTGGGTGGGGTATGCAGTAGAAGATGCACTGCACTCCCGTTCAACAGAAGAAGAGGAGCAGCAGTTTTACCGGCCTCCCTGCTGTACAGTGCATGCCTCCCGGACCTGTGGTGTGTGACTCCTCCCCCCCAGTACTGTGAGTCGGCAACCCAGTGATGTTTACCCCCTAGTACTGTGTGTACCCCCTAGTACTGTGTGTACCTCTAGTACTGTGTGTACATCCCAGTACTGTGTATACATCCCAGTGCTGTGTACTCCCTCAGTGCTGTGTAACCCCCCACTGCTGTCCGTGTCCCCTTAGTGCTGTATGTGCCCCCCTGGGGATGTTTATGCTCTGCCAGTACTGTCTGTGCCCCCCAGCGCTGTCTGTACCACCTAATGCTGTCCATGCCACTACCAGTGCTGTCCATGCCACAGTTAGTACTGTTTGTGTCCCCTAGTCCTGTCCCCCTTATGCTGTCCGTGCTCCCCAGTGCTCTGTCTCCCCCCAGTGCTTTGTGCCCCTAGTGCTCTGTGCCACCCCCCAGTACTATGTACCCCCCAGTGCTCTGTACTCACCACTGTTGAATATGCCCCCAAGTGCTGTCCATGCCCCCCGGGTGATGTCTATGCTCCCCCAGTCCTGTATGTGCTCCCCTAGTGCTGCCACCTAGTGCTTTCAGTGCTGCCACCTAGTGTGGTCTGTGCTGCCACCTAGTGCTTTCTGTGCTGATACCTAGTGCTGTCCGTGCTGCCACCTAGTGCTTTCCATGCTGCCACCTAGTGCTGTCCGTGCCACCACCAGTGCTGTCCGTGCCACCACCAGTGCTGTCCGTGCCACCACCAGTGCTGTCCGCGCTGCTACCAATGCTATCCTTGTCCCCCAGTCCTGTCTGTGACTCACTTACTGTTGTCCGTGCCCGCCAGGGCTGTCCATGCTCTCTCAGTGCTATCCATGCTCTCCTAGTGATGTCTGTGCCCTAGGCCCTCCTGTGATGTATATGCCCCAGCCTCTCTTGTGATGTACATGCCCCCAGTCCCTCCTGTAATGTATATGCCTCCAGCCTCTCCTGTAATGTATATGCCCCCAGCAGCTCCTGTGATGTATATGCCCCAGCCTCTCATGTGATGTATATGCCCCATTCTCTCCTGTGATGTACATGCTCCAGCCTCTCGTGGGGTGTATATTCCCCATCCTCTCCTATGATATACAGTTAGGTCCAGAAATATTTGGACAGTGACACAAGTTTTGTTATTTTAGCTGTTTACAAAAACATGTTCAGAAATACAATTATATATATAATATGGGCTGAAAGTGCACACTCCCAGCTGCAATATGAGAGTTTTCACATCCAAATCGGAGAAAGGGTTTAGGAATCATAGCTCTGTAATGCATAGCCTCCTCTTTTTCAAGGGACCAAAAGTAATTGGACAAGGGACTCTAAGGGCTGCAATTAACTCTGAAGGCATCTCCCTCGTTAACCTGTAATCAATGAAGTAGTTAAAAGGTCTGGGGTTGATTACAGGTGTGTGGTTTTGCATTTTTAAGCTGTTGCTGGAACCAGACAACATGCGGTCTAAGGAACTCTCAATTGAGGTGAAGCAGAACATTCTGAGGCTGAAAAAAAAAATCCATCAGAGAGATAGCAGACATGCTTAGAGTAGCAAAATCAACAGTCGGGTACATTCTGAGAAAAAAGGAATTGACTGGTGAGCTTGGGAACTCAAAAAGGCCTGGGCGTCCACGGATGACAACAGTGGTGGATGATCGCCGCATACTTTCTTTGGTGAAGAAGAACCCGTTCACAACATCAACTGAAGTCCAGAACACTCTCAGTGAAGTAGGTGTATCTGTCTCTAAGTCAACAGTAAAGAGAAGACTCCATGAAAGTAAATACAAAGGGTTCACATCTAGATGCAAACCATTCATCAATTCCAAAAATAGACAGGCCAGAGTTAAATTTGCTGAAAAACACCTCATGAAGCCAGCTCAGTTCTGGAAAAGTATTCTATGGACAGATGAGACCAAGATCAACCTGTACCAGAATGATGGGAAGAAAAAAGTTTGGAGAAGAAAGGGAACGGCACATGATCCAAGGACACCACATCCTCTGTAAAACATGGTGGAGGCAACGTGATGGCATGGGCATGCATGGCTTTCAATGGCACTGGGTCACTTGTGTTTATTGATGACATAACAGCAGACAAGAGTAGCCGGATGAATTCTGAAGTGTACCGGGATATACTTTCAGCCCAGATTCAGCCAAATGCCGCAAAGTTGATCGGACGGCGCTTCATAGTACAGATGGACAATGACCCCAAGCATACAGCCAAAGCTACCCAGGAGTTCATGAGTGCAAAAAAGTGGAACATTCTGCAATGGCCAAGTCAATCCCCAGATCTTAACCCAATTGAGCATGCATTTCACTTGCTCAAATCCAGACTTAAGACGGAAAGACCCACAAACAAGCAAGACCTGAAGGCTGCGGCTGTAAAGGCCTGGCAAAGCATTAAGAAGGAGGAAACCCAGCGTTTGGTGATGTCCATGGGTTCCAGACTTAAGGCAGTGATTGCCTCCAAAGGATTCGCAACAAAATATCGAAAATAAAAATATTTTGTTTGGGTTTGGTTTATTTGTCCAATTACTTTTGACCTCCTAAAATGTGGAGTGTTTGTAAAGAAATGTGTACAATTCCTACAATTTCTATCAGATATTTTTGTTCAAACCTTCAAATTAAACGTTACAATCTGCACTTGAATTCTGTTGTAGAGGTTTCATTTCAAATCCAATGTGGTGGCATGCAGAGCCCAACTCGCGAAAATTGTGTCACTGTCCAAATATTTCTGGACCTAACTGTATATGTGACACCCCACGGAGCTCAAGATAGGAGCTTCGGTCCATACCTTGTATACCCATTGCCGGGCCAGTGGTTTGTAAAAGTCGTGGCCTGACCCAGTTCCGTGGCCCCGTGGTGCACAATAAAGAGGAGGCTAGCAAGGACTGTTCCTGGAGAGGTAGTCACCGGTTACGGTGGTGATTGGGGTCCCGGCCTCCTCCGCTGCGGACCCTTCCTCCAACCTTTCCTCCTCCAGGAGTGGAACGGATGATGTCGACTATGCCACCTATGGTGTGCGGCCAGGGATATGGCCGCTGCTGCAGGGTATCTCGCCGGGGAAGATGTTGGGGTGCAGCCAGGATGATATCACCCCCTACAGGCGGGACGGACCCTGAGAGGGAGAACGGGGAACAGGGAATCACTGGATCACAAGACGAAGACAGTCAGAGTCACTGGGTTGCGGGCTTCAGATTTTGTTTATTCACAGTTCTTTCTTTACTGCAATGACTCCGTTCGTTCCCAAGCAGGGCAGAGGTCAAGTCTGGTAGAGCAGCCTGTGGCTTTCTCCTTCTGTGCTCTCGTGTGGTGGTCCCCTCCTTGTCTCTGGAGCACTTAAGACCCACTTCTCTGCCACCCGAAGCTGCGGGGCTCTGTGACCCCCTTCTCCATACCACACGACTACCAGTCCCAGGCTCTCAACTCCTTCCCGGCTAACCACCTCTCCCATACTAAGTCTCTGCCGGCTAATAGACCTGGAGCCTCCTAACTGGCATCTTCCTCAGCTTAGGGGTCCTCAGCCATCCACTCTCCTGGTCCCAGGTAAGGAAAGGGTGTATGAACCGGTCTGGAGCTGGTCGTTCCTCTGCTCTGCCTCCCTGAGAGAGAGCTCCTTAGAGAGCTGCAAAAGTGTGCTTCCACTCTCTCTGCTTTCCCAAGGCATTCTGAAGAAAATTAAACTAAATTGTCCCCTTTGTAACTTCCTCCTACTCGACAAGTCCCTCCTGCACGTGCCCTCACCTAAGGAATGTGCCCTCTGCCTGTGTTTGTGGCTGCAAAAACAGAATTAACCTCTTCCTGTTCAGGACGAATATTATAAAATACATAAACATACATACAATACAAGACCCTGTAGCACGCAGTCTCAGGGGTGCTACATTCCTCCAGAGCAAAAGGCAACTGTAACGTTCAGTCCAGAAGTGGATCCACAGGACCGTGCACCGGACTCCCCGAGAGATACAGCCAGGAGCGAACCCCTATACAGGGACTGTCTGGCGGCCCCCCAGAGGGCCTAGATGCACAGCAACCGGGAGACAAGCGAGTTCGGGTTTCGCGTCCTTCAGATGTCCGTACGGGATATAGCGACCAGTCCAACTCCAACGGTAGCCGTGAGCAGGACGGATGACCGGAACCGGGTACAAGTGCCGAGTGGAAACAGCAGATGGAGTCCGGGTCCAGTGAGGAGTGCAGGCTGATATGGCCAGATTGGATCCAGAACCGGTGACGGGTACAGGCTGACGGAAGATGACGGGATCCACAGCTGATTGTCACCGGGGCAACTCCTGGGAAACGGCAGGCTGGACACACTCCGGTTGGCAGTCGGACACTGTGGGCACAGACAGGGTTAACCTGAGTACAAAGCACAGAGGGACCTGAACATCTAGTGCAAGAGATAAACTACAAGAACACTTTGAACAGGCACCGCCCACAAGCAAAAGGAAGTCTTATATACCTTGCACCTGTTATCAGCCTTATCCTGTTTCAGTGATGCTGGCCCTTTAAGTAGAGGTGAGTGAGCGTGCCCGCGCCCTAGTGCACATGCGCGAGGTCCGAGCGCCTGAGATCAACACAGGACGAAGGGGAGAGAGCGGAGGAGATGCAGGGGAAGCAGAAGCTGAGTCCCGGACCGCAGCAGGATGCCGGGGCCGACGGGCGGGGAGCATGGAGGACGCACAGGAGGGAGAGTGGTGGCAGCAGCCGTGGCCAGGGCGCCCGGGGACCGGATCGGTCTGTGAGGGGCGGCGCCGGCATCCTGGAAGCGTGACAGTACCCCCTCCCTCACATCCCCCTCCCCGCAACCGGGACAGGAATTTGCGAAGAAGAGGAGCAGCAATGTTCTCCCGGGGTTCCCAGGACCGTTCCTCGGGACCGAATCCCTCCCAATCAACAAGAAAGAACTGCTTAGCCCTCACTCTCTTCATGGCCAAGATGTCTCTTACCTCATACACATCATCATCGGCAAGATGAGGAGGAGAAGTACCGGGATCAGAAAAGTAGGGACTTGGGATGACTGGCTTGAGCAAGGATACGTGGAAGGAGTTAGGGATGCGCATCGTGGCCGAAAGCTGAAGTTTGTACGAGACCTCGTTGATCCGGTTGATGATCTAGAAAGGACCGATATATCGAGGACCCAACTTGTAGGATGGAATCTTCAGCCGGACATACTTGGAGGAAAGTGGAGGACGATCGAGGCATCTTTTGTCAGCATGTTTCTTCATCCGAGTGGAAGCACGTTCAAGAGGTCTTGACGGTACTCCATATCTTGGAGAAATCTCTGGACAGGACGTCTGCAGCGGGTACACCAGAAGTAGAGGGTACCGGTAGTGGCACGGAAGGCTGAAGACCGTAGACGACATGGAAGGGAGAGCTGGAGGAGGACTCACTGGTGTGATGGTTGTATGAGAACTCAGCCCAAGGTAGCAGTTTGGTCCAGTTGTTGTGGTGGACGTTGACGAAATGCTGAAGAAATGAATGCAAGACCTGGTTGACCCGTTCGACCTGACCATTTGATTGAGGGTGGTAGGCCGAGGAGAAGACTAGGGACACTCCCAGGAGTTTACAGAGCGCCCTCCAGAAACGTGAGGTGAATTTACTCCCCCTGTCGGACACAATATGCAGAGGAAATCCGTGAAGCCAGAAGATATGTTGAATGAAGAGGTTGGCGAGGTCCGGAGCAGAGGGTAGTCCGACCAAGGGCACGAAATGGGCCATTTTTGAGAAACGATCCACCACAACCCAGATAACAGTACAGCCTGAAGACAAGGTCAAGTCTGTGATAAAATCCATGGCTATGTGTTGCCATGGGACGGAGGGAATGGGCAGAGGCAAGAGATGACCGGTGGCCAGGTGCTTGGGAGTCTTGTTGCGGGCAAAAGACGGACCAGCTGCAACAAAATAGATGATATCCTTACTAAGAGATGGCCACCAATAGTGACGGGAGATCATGCCCCAAGTCTTCTTCTGACCCGCATGACTGGCCACCTTCGAGGAATGGCCCCAGTGAAGGACCTTTTGTGTTATGATCCGGAACCATGGAAGACCACCATAAATCATTGGTAAAAGGTGACAAGGTGACAAGAGCATTGGCAACTAATCTGGCCGCCATCCCCTTACTAACCATAAACACTAAAAGTAGCTGAGGGGTGAACTAACATCCTGTGCACCACGAACCCAGCCGGAGAACTAGCTATCCTAAAGGAAGGAAAGAGGAAAATAGATAAAGAATAGCAAGCCCCCCACATTCAAAGACTGCGGTGATATAGGAAAACACAATACACAGAAAGATGATAGGATTAGCAAAAGGTGAGGCCCTACTGACTAAATAGTACAGGATAGGAAAGGGGCTGATGGTGGCCAGAGAAAAACCCTGCAAAAATCCAAATACCTGATAGTACAAAAAAGCCCTCAGATCACTAGATCAGAACTCCGTCCTATACCAGGTGCTCTTGTCATACCAATGAACAGAAAGCAGGAATCATTACAAATTCAAGAAGCAACAAACAAATGGACTTATAGGAGCAATACTCCAAACATAGCTGCAGGGAGCTTCCCAACTAAGCAACTGAGAGGGAAGATCCCTGCATGCAAATAAACTGAAAACAACCCAGCAAAATGACAAACTCAGATAAGAGCAAAAAGCACAAAGCAACAAATAAAGAGCAAAGCACTTATCTAAGGTAGATGTGGTCTGGAGCAGGATGAAGCAGGCTGGTGAACAAAGAACAACTGACATCCGGCATAGCCTGCTATCAGACCAGGGTTTAAATAAGCAGAGAGTTAGCAATGGAAACGCCCATTGCTCAACACACCTGGTCTCTGTCCAAACCATTCCTTGCCACAAGAGGGAGCCTCACAGCAGCCAAAGCATAACTGACATTCACAACAGTACCCCCCCTTGAGGAGGTGTCACCGAACCCTCACCAATGCCACCAGGTTGCTCAGGATGAGCATGATGGAAGATGCGAACCAACCTTTCCGCATGAATGTCAGAAGCCACAACCAAAGAGTTATCCTCCTGCCCATAACCCTTCCATTTCACACGGTAATGACGCTGTCGCCTACTGTGACGGGAATCCAAAAATTTTTCAACCTCATACTCCAGATCCCCTTGTACCAAAGCAGGGTCAGGAGGCACTGCTGCAGGAACTGGTGGCTCCACATGTTTCTTCAACAAGGACCTATGGAAGACATTGTGAATCTTAAATGACATAGGTAGAGTCAAACGGAAAGATACAGGGTTGATAATTTAGGAGATGGAACTCTCATAGGAATATTTTTAGAGGACAACCACACCATGTCCCCCACTTTAAACCGGGGACTAACAGTCCGACGCCGGTTGGCAAACTTTTGGGCAGTTTCTTGGGACTGAAACAATTTATCCACTACCTGCCCCCAAATCTGCTGCATTCTGTTTACCACCGAATACACGCCTGGACATTCAGACGCCTCAAGCTGCCCCGAGAAGAACGTGGGGTGATACCCAAAATTGCAGAAAAAGGGGGACACCAATGTGGTAGAGCTAGCTCTATTGTTAAGGGCAAATTCAGCCAAAGGCAAAAACGAAACCCAGTCATCCTGATCCGCAGAAACAAAACACCGTAAATAGGTCTCCAAGGTCTGGTTAGCCCTTTCAGTCTGACTAATGGTCTGAGGATGAAACGCCGAGGAGAAAGACAGCTGAACACCCAATTTGGAACAAAAAACTCCTCCAAAATCTGGATACAAACTGCACCCCTCTGTCAGAAACAATGTTTTCGGGAATACCATGCAAACGAACAACATGTTGGAAAAACGAAGGCATCAACTCTGATGAAGACGGCAACTTAGATAGGGGAACCAAGTGGACCATCTTGGAAAATCTATCACAGATCACCCAAATCACAGTCATTTTCTGAGAGACGGGAAGCTCTGAAATAAAATCCATAGAGATGTGCGTCCAAGGTCTCTTAGGTACCGGCAAAGGCAATAATAGCCCACTAGAACGTGAACACCAGGGCTTGGACCTAGAACAAACTCCACACGACTGCACAAAACTACGGACATCCCGGAACAGGGAAGGCCACCAAAAAAGCGGCTCACAAGATCCCGAGTACCAAAAATGCCAGGATGATCTGCCAAAACAGAACAATGAACCTCAGAGACAACTCGGTCTCTCCATTGGTCCGGGACAAACAGTTTACCGCAGAACATCTCTCAGGTTTATCCCCCTGAAATTCCGCCAGGGCCAACCGCAGATCAGGCGAAATGGCCGAGAGAACTACATCATCTTTCAGGATAGTAGACGGCTCGACAACCTCCAAAGAGTCAGCACAGAAACTCCTGGAAAGGGCATTGGCCTTAACATTCTTGGTGCCTGGCAAAAAAGAGACCACAAAATTAAACTGGGTTAAAAACAAAGCCCACCTGGCCTGCCGAGGATTCAACCTCTTGGCAGATTCCAGATAGGTAAGATTCTTGTGGTCCGTAAGCACCACAACCTGATGTCTAGCCCCCTCCAACCAATGTCTCCACTCTTCAAATGCCCACTTCATAGCCAATAATTGCCGGTTCCCCACATCATAATTCCGTTCAGAAGGAGCAAACTTCCGAGAGAAAAAGGCAGAGGGCTTAAGTTCACCCGAAGTAGCATCTCGTTGAGGCAGAACAGCTTCTGCTCCGATCTCTGAGGCATCGATCTCAACCTGAAATGGGCGAGACACATCAGGTTGCTGCAGGACTAGGGCAGAAGTGAATCGCCTTTTAAGCTCCTGGAAGGCCACAATCGAATCTGGGGTCCAATGCTCAGCATCAGCTCCCTTCTTGGTCAAATCTGTCAGAGGTTTGACAATGGCACAGAAATTGGCTATAAATTTACGGTAAAAATTAGCAAACCCCAAAAACCGCTGCAGAGATTTTAGAGAAGTCGGTTGCACCCAGTCGTAAATAGCCTGAACCTTAACCGGGTCCATTTCGATAGTGGAGGGAGACAAGATGAAGCCCAAAAAGGAAATCCTTTGCACCCCAAAGAGGCACTTTGACCACTTAACGTACAGTGCATTATCCTTAAGTATCTGAAAAACAGCCCGTACCTGCCCAACATGAGAGTCCTAATCATCAGAAAAAATCAAGAGGTCATCCAAATAGACAATCAAAAATTTACCAATAAGGTCCCGAAAAATATCATTTATGAAGGCCTGGAAGACGGATGGGGCATTAGTGAGCCCAAAAGGCATCACTAGGTACTCAAAATGCACCTCAGTAGTATTAAAAGCCGTCTTCCATTCGTCACCCTCCTTAATAGGATGAGATTATACGCACCCTTAAGATCCAGTTTCGTAAACCATTTGGCACTCTTCACTCTAGAGAAAAGATCAGACATCAGAGGCAAAGGGTACTGATATTTGATCGTAATTTTATTAAGAAGACGGTAATCAATACAAAGTCTCAACGACCCATCTTTCTTAGCAACAAAGAAAAAGCCAGCACCCAAAGGAGAAGAAGAGGGCCGAATGTGCCCCTTCTCCAATGATTCCCTGATGTATGACCGCATGGCATCATGTTTTGGCACAGACAAGTTGAAAATCCGCCCCTTGGGAAATTTACAACCTGGAACCAGCTCAATGGCACAGTCACAGTCCCGGTGTGGGGGCAGAGAATCAGATTCCTGGTCATTAAACACATCACGGAAATCAGACAAGGAGGCCGGAACATCAACTGCCTGAGCAGACGTGGACGAGACGGAAAGGTCCTGATGCAAACCTTGACAACCCCAACTAGCTACCAACAAGGATCTCCAGTCAATAACCGGATTATGGGTCTGCAACCACGGAAATCCCAGTACCAAGGTATCCTGTAGATCATGCAATACTAAAAATCTACAAATTTCCTGATGCGCTGGTGCAACTCGCATAGGCACCTGGGTCCAAAATTGGGGTTTATTTTCTGCCAAAGGGGTAGCATCAATGCCCCTTAAAGGAATAGGAGTTTGCAAAGGAACCATGGGGAAACCACAATCCCTAGCAAACCCAAAATCCATCAAATTGAGCGCTGCCCCTAAGTCCACAAAGGCCAATGCAGAAAAGGAAAACAAAGAGCAAATCAATGTGACAGACAAAAGAAACTTTGGTTGCAAAGAACCCACAGTAACAGAAGTAGTCAATCTCCTTTCACATTTAGGACAGACAGAGATATTATGAGAAGCGTCTCCACAATAGAAGCACAGTCTATTCTTCCATCTGAACCCCTGCCGACTAGCATGAGAATGGACCCTATCACACTCCATAGGCTCCAAAGGCTGTTCCACAGGCACAAAATCAGCAGGTATCTTCCTGTGCTCACATAACCGCCTATCAATCTGAATAGCCAAGGTCATAGAGGCATCAAGACCAGAAGGGACGTGGAATCCCACCATTACATCCTTCACATTATCAGCAATACCCTTCCGAAAAAGAGCCGCAAGTCCGTCATCATTCCATTTGGTAAGGACCGCCCACTTTCGAAATTTCTGACAAAAAGTTTCTGCTGAATCCAAACCCTGAGTTAAGGACAACAAGGCCTTTTCTGCTTGGTCCACAATATTGGGTTCGTCATATAATAATCCCAAGGCCTGAAAAAAGGAGTCCACATCACTGAGAATCGGATCATCAGACGCTAAAGAGAAGGCCCAGTCCTGAGGGTCACCACGCAGTAAGGAGATGACAATCTTGACCTGCTGTACGGGATCTCCTGAGGACTTAGGGCGCAGGTCAAAGCTCTGCAAGGGGAGTCTGTGCAAGATAAGACTCTATACGACGAACCTTAGCATCAAGATGAGCAACATGCTCATCCAATTCATGCATGCTAGAAAAAAAGAAATCTTCCACGGAACCCAAAGAAGAAGAGGAAAAACACCAAAAAAAAAAAATTCTTTTTTTTGCTTCTTAAGAGTACCGTTTAAATTTGTTGGCCGGATGTACTGTTATGATCCGGAACCATGGAAGACCACCATAAATCATTGGTAAAAGGTGACAAGAGCATTGGCAACTAATCTGGCCTCCATCCCCTTACTAGCCATCAACACTAGAAGTAGCCGAGGGGTGAACTAACATCCTGTGCACCGCGAACCCAGCCGGAGAACTAGCTATCCTAAAGGAAGGAAAGAGGAAAAACTCTCTGCCTCAGAAAATAGATAAAGAATAGCAAGCCCCCCACATTCAAAGACTGCGGGGATAGAGGAAAACACAATACACAGAAAGATGATAGGATTAGCAAAAGGTGAGGCCCTACTGATTAAATAGGACAGGATAGGAAAGGGGCTGAAGGTGGCCAGAGAAAAACCCTGCAAAAATCCAAATACCTGATAGTACAAAAAAGCCCTCAGATCTCTAGATCTGAACTCCATCCTATACCAGGTGCTCTTGTCATACCAATGAACAGAAAGCAGGAATCATTACAAATTCAAGAAGCAACAAACACATGGACGTATAGGAGCAATACTTCAAACATAGCTGCAGGGAGCTTCCCAACTAAGCAACTGAGAGGGAAGATCCCTGCATGCAAATAAACTGAAAACAACCACAGCAAATGACAAACTCAGATAAGAGCAAAAAGCACCAAGCAACAAATAAAGAGCAAAGCACTTATCTGAGGTAGATGTGGTCTGGAGCAGGATGAAGCAGGCTGGTGAACAAAGAACAACTGACATCCGGCATAGCCTGCTATCAGACCAGGGTTTAAATAAACAGAGAGTTAGCAATGGAAACGCCCATTACTCAACACACCTGGTCTTTGTCCAAACCATTCTTGGCTACAAGAGGGAGCCTCACAGCAGCCAAAGCATAACTGACATTCACAACACTTTTGTCTGTCGGCCTCCACAACAAAGGTCTTCCCAGGAGGTATCTGCGACAGAGTGACTGTAGCCACCGGAACGACCTTACTGGGGCAAATGATGAACTGGTCCCTCTCGTCCTCTTGTTCTGCAGGTATGAAGGATCAGGACAAGGCATCGGCCCGCACATTCTTGTCAGCGGGCCGGAAATGTAGCTGGAAATCGAAGCGGGCGAAAAACAGAGACCACCGGGCTTGTCGAGGATTGAGTCTTCGGGCCGAGAGCAGGTATGCTATGTTTTTGTGATCGGTATAAATTATGACCGGATATACCGCTCCCTCCAGCAAGTATCGCCACTCCTCCAAAGCTAACTTAATAGCCAAAAGCCCCCGATCACCGATGGTGTAATTGCGTTCCGGAGCAAAAAAGGCCTTGGAGAAGAATCCACAGGTAAGCATCTTTCTGGAGGACGACTTCTGCATCAGCACGGCTCTGGCACCCGCGGACGAGGCATCCACCTCCACCGTGAATTGTCTGTTCACCTCTGGTCGATGGAGAACGGGAGCGGAAGCAAACGCCTGCTTCAGGGAGTGGAAGGCATTTTCGGCCTCAGGAGACCATTCTTTGGGATCTGCCCCTTTTCTAGTCATAGCAGAGAGAGGAGCCGTCAGTGCGGAAAAGTGGGGGATGAATTGCTGGTAATAATTTGCGAATCCCAGGAAGCGTTGAATAGCTTTCAGTTCAGAAGGGGGAGGCCAGGTGAGAATGGAAGACTGTTTCTCAGGATCCATCTGTAGGCCTCTGTCGGAAATGACATAGCCAAGAAAGGGAAGAGACGTCTGTTCAAACAAACATTTCTCATACTTGGCATACAGACGTTTTTTTCTAAGTCTTTGCAGGACGAGTCGTACGTTTTTTCTATGGGTCGGTAAGTCTGGGGAGAAGACCAAGATGTCGTCCAGGTAGACGACCACACAGACGTACAGTAGATCCCTGAAGATGTCATTCACCAGCTCCTGGAAGACAGCCGGGGCATTAAAGAGATCGAACAGCATCACACAATATTCGTAGTGCCCGTCACTGGTGTTGAATGCCGTCTTCCATTCATCTCCCGGGCGAATACGGACCAGGTTGTAAGCTCCGCGGAGATCCAGCTTGGTGAAGATGCGAGCCCCTAACAGCCGATCAAACAGCTCCGGGATGAGAGGAAGGGGGTATTTGTTATTAATGGTGATCTGGTTTAAACCCCTGTAGTCAATGCATGGCCGGAGGGATCCGTCCTTCTTCACGAAGAAAAACCCTGCTCCTGCAGGGGATGATGATCTCCGGATGAACCCCCTTGCCATGTTCTCAACAATGTAGTCCGACATGGCCTGGGTCTCGGCTGGTGACAAAGGATATATATGTCCTCGGGGGAAGTGGACCCTGGCCGCAGGTCGCACAGTCGTATGGTCTGTGTGGCAGCAATACCTCTGCCTCCTTTTTGTCGAAGACATCCACAAAGGAGCAATATGCGGACGGCAGTCCCGGTAAAGACTCTGGTGCCGGAGACTGAAGGACGGGCCGGACAGACTGCAGACAGTTCTCGTGACAAGACTGGCCCCAACGAATAATCTCTCCGGAGCGCCAACTGACTACAGGTTCATGTGCTCCTAACCAGGGTAGCCGCAGCAGGATTGAGTGAGCCAATTTCGGAAGAACATATAAGGCAATCTTTTCGGTATATGCAGTGCAGCAATATGGAGTTCCACTGGTTTGGTGACAAACAATACGGGATCGGAGAGGGGTTTCCCATCCATGGAAGCGATCACAAGGGGTTTTGAGAGCGGCATGACGGGTATCCGGTATTTGTCCACCGTAGCCTGTTGGATAAAATTGCCCACTGACCCAAAATCGAGGTACGCCACTGCCGTGAACCGGGTCTGCGCCGTCATCACTTGGACAGTCAGCGTTAACCGGGGATGAGAGTGCTCCGGTGCCTAGGGTGGCCTCTCCTACCAACCCTAGGCCTTGCAGTTTCCCGGCTTCTCAGGGCAGGAAAGAATCAGGTGTGTATCACCTCCGCAGTAGAGGCACAGACCCTTTGCGAGCCGCTCTGCCCAGTGTTGTTCAGCTTGTCCCAGACGATCTATTTGCATAGGAGCAGAGTAGTTGGGTGGCATCGACTGAGGAACGGCGGACATAGGGCCGTGACGTGTCGGTCTCTTCTCCTGGAGTACTTCCTTGGACCGTTCCTGGAAACGGAGATCAATCCGGGTGGCCAGAGAGATCAGGCTGTCCAAGGTAGAAGGAACATCACGACCGGCCAACTCGTCCTTGATGCTCCGGAGAGACCCTCCCAGAAGGCTGCAGTCAATGCCTTGTTGTTCCATCCTAACTCAGAGGCAAGCGTACAGAAATGGATGGCATGCTGGCCAACCGTTAGGGACCCTTGGCGTAGCCGAAGGAGCGAAGAGGTGGTATGTCCGGGTTCGTCAAAGGTGTTTCGGAAAGCCTCTAGAAATCCCTGGACGTTGGTAGTCACCGGATCTTCTTTCTCCCACAAGGGATTTATCCAGGCCAATGCTTCACCCTCCAGATGGGACATCCGGAAGGCCACCTTTGCTTGATCAGAGACAAAGAGGTGTGGGAGCAACTTAAAATGCAGCGAGCATTGATTCAGGAAGCCTCGACAGGTCTTGGGGTCCCCAGCGTATCGGGGCAGAGCAGCAAGGTGGAGTTTCGAGGCTGAAGAGGAAGCCACTACGGAAGCCGCTGCCGTGTTCTGATCCGACAGGGATGTGGCTGTTGCCTGGAGATTGTTTAAACTGGTATCCACTGACGACATGAAGGCCAGCATGCGAGACTGGGTCTCGCGTTGTCGCACCAGTTGTTGTTGTAAACCGGCCAGCTGGGGCGCTTGTGATCCGGCGGAATCTATGGCCTGTTCAAACTGTAATGTTCAGTCCAGAGGTGGATCCACGGGACCGTGCACCGGACTCCCCCAGAGAGACAACCAGGAGCGAACCCCTATACAGGGACTGTCTGGCGGCCTCCCCAGAGGGCCTAGATGCAGAGCAGTCGGGACACAAACGAGTTCGGGTTTTGCATCCTTCAGATGTCCGTACGGGATATAGCGACTAGCCTAATGGTAGCCGTGGGCAGGACGGATGACCGGAACCGGGTACAGGTGCCGAGTGGAAACAGCAGACGGAGTCTGGGTCCAGCGAGGAGTGCAGGCTAATGTGGCCAGATGGAATCCATAACCGGTGACGGGTACAGGCTGATGGAAGATGACGGGATCCACAGCTGATAGTCACCGGGGCAACTCCTGGGAAGAGGCAGGCTGGACACACTCCAGTTGGCAGTCGGACACTGTGGGCAGAGACAGGGTTAACCAGGGTACAAAGCACAGAGGGACCTGAACATCTAGTGCAAGAGATAAACTACAAGAACACGTTGAACAGGCACCGCCCACAAGCAAAAGGAAGTCTTATATACAGTTAGGTCCAGAAAAATTTGGACAGTGACACAATTTTCGCGAGTTGGGCTCTGCATGCCACCACATTGGATTTGAAATGAAACCTCTACAACAGAATTCAAGTGCAGATTGTAACGTTTAATTTGAAGGTTTGAACAAAAATATCTGATAGAAATTGTAGGAATTGTACACATTTCTTTACAAACACTCCACATTTTAGGAGGTCAAAAGTATTTGGACAAATAAACCAAACCCAAACAAAATATTTTTATTTTCAATATTTTGTTGCGAATCCTTTGGAGGCAATCACTGCCTTAAGTCTGGAACCCATGGACATCACCAAACGCTGGGTTTCCTCCTTCTTAATGCTTTGCCAGGCCTTTACAGCCGCAGCCTTCAGGTCTTGCTTGTTTGTGGGTCTTTCCGTCTTAAGTCTGGATTTGAGCAAGTGAAATGCATGCTCAATTGGGTTAAGATCTGGTGATTGACTTGGCCATTGCAGAATGTTCCACTTTTTTGCACTCATGAACTCCTGGGTAGCTTTGGCTGTATGCTTGGGGTCATTGTCCATCTGTACTATGAAGCGCCGTCCGATCAACTTTGCGGCATTTGGCTGAATCTGGGCTGAAAGTATATCCCGGTACACTTCAAAATTCATCCGGCTACTCTTGTCTGCTGTTATGTCATCAATAAACACAAGTGACCCAGTGCCATTGAAAGCCATGCATACCCATGCCATCACGTTGCCTCCACCATGTTTTACAGAGGATGTGGTGTGCCTTGGATCATGTGCCGTTCCCTTTCTTCTCCAAACTTTTTTCTTCCCATCATTCTGGTACAGGTTGATCTTTGTCTCATCTGTCCATAGAATACTTTTCCAGAACTGAGCTGGCTTCATGAGGTGTTTTTCAGCAAATTTAACTCTGGCCTGTCTATTTTTGGAATTGATGAATGGTTTGCATCTAGATGTGAACCCTTTGTATTTACTTTCATGGAGTCTTCTCTTTACTGTTGACTTAGAGACAGATACACCTACTTCACTGAGAGTGTTCTGGACTTCAGTTGATGTTGTGAACGGGTTCTTCTTCACCAAACAAAGTATGCGGCGATCATCCACCACTGTTGTCATCCGTGGACGCCCAGGCTTTTTTGAGTTCCCAAGCTCACCAGTCAATTCCTTTTTTCTCAGAATGTACCCGACTGTTGATTTTGCTACTCCAAGCATGTCTGCTATCTCTCTGCTGGATTTTTTCTTTTTTTCAGCCTCAGGATGTTCTGCTTCACCTCAATTGAGAGTTCCTTAGACCGCATGTTGTCTGGTCACAGCAACAGCTTCCAAATGCAAAACCACACACCTGTAATCAACCCCAGACCTTTTAACTACTTCATTGATTACAGGTTAACAAGGGAGACGCCTTCAGAGTTAATTGCAGCCCTTAGAGTCCCTTATCCAATTACTTTTGGTCCCTTTAAAAAGAGGAGGCTATGCATTACAGAGCTATGATTCCTAAACTCTTTCTCCAATTTTGATGTGAAAACTCTCATATTGCAGCTGGGAGTGTGCACTCTTTCAGCCCATATTATATATATAATTGTATTTCTGAACATGTTTTTGTAAACAGCTAAAATAACAAAACTTGTGTCACTGTCCAAATATTTCTGGACCTAACTGTACCTTGCACCTGTAATCACCCATATCCTGTTTCAGTGACGCTGGCCCTTTAAGTAGAGGTGAGTGAGCGCGCCCGCACCCTGGTGCACATGCGCGAGGCCCAAGCGCCGGAGATCAACAACAGGACGCAGGGGAGAGAGCGGAGGAGATGCAGGGGAAGCAGAAGCTGGGTCCCGGACCGCAGCAGGACGCCGGGGCCGACGGGCGGGGAGCACGGAGCATGCACAGGAGGGAGAGTGAGGGCAGCAGCCGTGGCCAGGGCGCCTGGGGACCGGATCGGTGAGTGACGGGCGGCGCCAGGATCCCGGGAGCGTGACAGCAACACTCCTGGATTGCAAGAGAAAATTACACCGCAAAAAATTTTTTTTCATAATCAACAATTTAATACGTTCCTTTTACTGGGACCCAATAAAGCAAGGGAAGAAGTAGGAGGAAAAAGAAGAATGAGAAGAAAAGAAAGGAAAAAGAAATATTGGCATAAATCAAGTCATTTAAAAAAAAAAAGTCATTAAACATTTCTGGAACAGGCCTCCTAGGGCCCTCCAGGTACCCAGGTGTGGGGAACTATTACGGCAGTCCGGTCCCGATACAGGCTGCGGTGCCGGGCTCACCCTCCAGCCACCACTTGCAAGGCTCGCACCCAGTAAGTCCATGTCATCTCCCCATCTTCTCCTGGTCCTGGAGAGGTAGGGTTCCTTGCTCCTAGTGTGAATATCCAACAAAGGGGCGGGCATGGGTTTTTCGCGCCCCGCTGCAATCACACCCACGAAAGGCGGGCAAGTCCATTCTCTGTTGGTACGCAAGGCGCCCATCCCATTCTCAATGGACGCCATGTCCAGTCCGGTAGTCACAGTGCCCACGGCTGCAGGCACAAAATAAAAATACGACAGTCCAGTAAAGGCACGCAGTACCCATTGGATTGGGCACGCAATCCTGCCGAATGCGTCAGTTGTGACACCCCATAGGAGCTTCGGTCCGTACCTTGTATACCCGACGCCGGGCCAGTGGTTTGTAGAAGTCGTGGCCTGACCCGGTTCTATGGCCCCATGGTGCACAGTAAAGGGGAGGCTAGCAAGGACTGTTCCTGGAGAGGTAGTCACCGGTTACGGTAGTGACTGGGGTCTCGGCCTCCTCCGCTGAGGACCCTTCTCTGACCTTTTCACCTCCAGGACTGGAACGGATGATGTCGACTACGCCACCTGTGGTGTGTGGCCAGGGATAAGGCCACTGCTGCAGGGTACCTCGCCAGGGGAGATGTTGGGATGCAGCCGGGATGATATCACCCCCCACAGGTGGGGCGGCCCCCGGGAGGGAGAATGGGGAACTGGCAATCGCCGGATCACAAGGCGACGACAAACAGAGTCAGAGTCACTGGTCCCCTCCTTGTCTCTGGAGTTCTTGGGACCCACTACTCTGCCACCCGAAGCTGCAGGGCTCTGTGACCCTCTTCTCCTCCATGCCACATGATGATCAGTCCCAGGCTCTCAACTCTTTCCCGGCTGGTCACTTCTCCCATACTAAAGGGTGCTTTACACGCTGCAACATCGCTAACGATTTATCGTCAGGGTCACGGTGTTTGTGACGCACATCCGGCGTCGTTAGCGACATCGCAGCGTGTGACATGTACGAGTGACCTTCAACGATCGCAAAAGTGATAAAAATCGTTGGTGTTGGAGAGATCATCCAAACACCAAATATCGTTGTCTGGTGAGTAGCGATGTTGCTCCTCGATCCTGCGGCATCACACATCGCTGTGTGTGACACCACAGGAGCGACGAACATCTCTTTACCTCTGTCCACTGGAAAAGAAGGAAGGAGGTGGGCGGCATGTTCCAGACGCTCATCTCCGCCCCTCCTCTGCTATTGGACGGCTGCCGTGGGATGTCGCTCTGACGCCGCACGAACTGCCCCCTTAGAAAGGAGGCAGTTCACAAGGCAACAGCGACTTCGCAGGGAAGGTAAGTAGTGTGACGGGTATTAGCGATGTGCGCCACGGGCAACGATTTGCCCGTGACGCACAACCAACGGGGGTGGGTATGCTCGCTAGTGATATCGATACCGATATCGCAGTGTGTAAAGTACCCTTAAGTCTCTGCCAGCTAATGGACCTGGAGCCTCCTAACTGACATCTTTCTCAGCTTAGGGGTCCTCAGCCATCTACTTGCCTGGTCCCAGGTAAGGAAAGGGTGTATGAATCTGTCTAAAGCTGGTGGTTCCTCTTCTCTGTCTCCCTGAGAGAGAGCTCCCTAGAGAGCTGCAAAAGTGTGCTTCCACTCTCTCTGCTTTCCCAAGGCGTTCTGAAGAAAATGAAACTAAACTGTCCCCTTTGTAACTTCCTCCTGCTCTACAAGTCCCTCCTGCACGTGCCCCCACCTAAGATATATGCCCTCTGCCTGTGTGTTGCTGCAAAAACAGAATTAACCTCTTCCGGTTCAGGGCGGACAGATATTATAAAACACATACAATACAATACTCTGTAGCACCCAGTCTCAGGGGCGCTACACATATGACCCAGCCTTTCCAGATCAAGACAAAACTGGAAAAGCAGTTGTGAGAAACAACATGATCAATATCACTAAACATCACAGCCACACCAAAGAGAAGCAGCTCCTGCCACCACAATACAGGTGAATGAATTAAATGTTTGACCAAATATAGCAGGGTAGTTTTCAAGTTGATAATTTTTTGCAGCCCCCGAAGGTTGGTAGAAAATTCCAAATGGCACCTGGCAGTAAAAAGGTTTCCCACCCTTCCCCTAACCGCTGCACTCAGGTGCACACTCAAGGAGCAGTTCACAATACCGGCCCTCTCCCAACTCTGACGTGCTTTGGTGCGCACTTCCCTCAGGACGGGTGGTGAAGGACTTCCTCTCCCTAGGCTCTCTGGACAGCTGGGCTCTTCCTTCGGCTCCTCCAGTCAGCTGGGCTCTTCTCTATTCTGCTCTGGACAGCTGGACTCTTCCCTTGGCTCCTCCAGACATCTGGGCTCTTCCCTTGGCTCTGCTAACCAGTCGGGTGCCGACTTCCTCTCTTTGCTATTTTTCACACAGTCTCAAGAGTTTCTCTCCCTATCCCACACTTTCTGGGCCAGACCAACAGACAGCACACAGAAGGGGTGGTACGGGCTAGTCAATCCACACAATAGGGGGACACTTGTTCCATAAAGACACAGAGCATCAAAATCCTTCGTAGGGGTACACAGCCTACATACTGATGGGTATGTTGGAGCTTGTATTTAACTATGACCCTCTACTGTTCCCAAAGCATTGCCTACATACAGTATGTAATGTTGAGTTGCACCATGTGTGCAGATCGCAAATCAGTCGGTAGGCTGACACTTGCAAGCGCTGCTGCAGCATTGCCAGATTGTGGCAGCTGTAGCTGACTTGTGGAAATGGGTGCACATGTGGCGTATCTTCACAAATAGCTCAGGCAAATCTGTGTAGATGTTCAGAAAGCACTGAACCACTAAGCTAGATATGTGGACCAGACATGGTATGTGTGTCAGCTTCCCTAGCTTCAGAGTTGTCACCCGGTAATGCCAATTGTCACACATGACCATTTCTGGTTGAACGTTTAGCAGAGAAAGCCACAGATCTGTCTGGTCTCTTAGACCTTTCAACAACTCTGTGGCGGTGTGCTGTTTCTTACCTAAAGATATGAATTTCAGCAGTACCTGTTGCTGACTTACTGAAGCTCTGCTGCAGCTCTTCCAGCTTGCGATTGATAGGGACGACAACTTGGCAATATAGGATGAAATGGGGCTACAGAAACTGTCGTGGAGGTGGAGGAAACCCTGATGGAACTATGGCAGGAAATTGTAGGTGTCTAAGTAGCACGTGTGTTGGTCCAGGCTCCAACTCGTTTCTCGGGTCCGCAAGGTTTACCCGGTGTGCCATCAGTGATATGTAGCATCCCTGGCCTCAAGCACTTGTCCACATATCCATGGTTAAGTGCACCTTGCCAGTAACTGCATTGATGGAGACATGGGTGATGTTATGGGACATGTGCTTGCATAAGGCGGGGATGACACACTGGGAGAAATAGTAACGGATTGGGACTGAATACCGAGGATCAGCCGCCACCATCAGGCGGCAACATTTCCTGGGCAAGCAGTTTAGTCTTTGGGCCAATGGGTGGGTGGCTGAGTATTTTCGGACAAGGTAGTGGACATGCTTGCTCATGGTGTTTGCAATGTGTTAAGACAGTTTCAGGGTGGGGGTCATCTGTGCCTGTGCCCTGGACAGAGGATTGGCCAGCATATAGCACAGGGGATGAGGCGGTAGGGTTACCAACAGATAATAATTTTGGACTTAGGCATTCAGCCCACCTAGTCGGGTGTTTGTATGACATGTGCCTGAGGATGCTGGTGGTGGTCAGGCTGGTAGCGGTATGACTCCTACTGAGCTTGCTATAGCACAGATTGCAAATGACCATTTTCTTGTCTTCTGCACTTTCTGCAAAAGAGCGCCAGACTAGGGAACACATAACCCTTGGTCTGGGATATTGCCGCATGGGGGTGTTCTGGGGAACAGTTGTCTGTCTTCTCCCCCTATGGATGCTATGGATTCCTTTCCCTCTGAGCTGCTGTCTTTGCTCTGCATGCCCCCACACCGTGTTGGGTCAGTAACTTCATCATCCACCACCTCGACGTCCACTTCCACACTCTGTTCCTTCTCCTGACTTCTAGACTTCATCTGACTTGCTGGCAACTGTGTCTCATTATCATCCACCTCTTGAGACAGTAATTGACATTCCCCACAATCACCTTCCTCTGACTGTGGCGTCTCAAATTTTTGGGAATCACTGTACACCATCTCCTCATATACCTGTTACCTGTTGAGCCATACACATTGAGAGGCCAGACAAGCCATAAATGGAAAGGTAAAGAGCTCCTTGGAGTGCCCAAGTGTGGGGTCACTTGTCTCCTTAAACTCACAATGGTGGGAGGAAAAAGGATCAGAGTGAGTATTATGTGGTCCTGACTCTTGACTAGTCTGACTGGACCATGTGGAAGACAGGGTGGTGGTGGTAAACAGACTGGAAGCATTATCTGTTATCTAGCCCACAACCTGCTAGCACTGTTCTGGCTTAAATAGTGTTGTCCCGTGGCCACCCCCACCCCCTAAAATAGGGCAGGAAGGTAGATCTAGATGTGAGATTGCTGTTCACCCACAGCAGGCCCATTTTGCCCTGGCTCATGGCCACGGCCCCTGTGTGCACCACCATCTGGGGATGACTACTTCCACTTCCCTTACTGCAGGTTTTGGGCATTTTAAATTATGTATGCAGCTAAGAGCGGTATTATTAGAACATAAATATTTTTTTGTAGGTATCAACAGCACGGTCTGTAAAGCTAGAATCACTTCTTAATGCCTATAAAACACAATTCCTACTCCACCAGCTTGCCCTACAGTAAATGCAGCTAACAGTGGTATTATTAGAGAATAAATTAAATAGTTTAGGCATCAGCATCATGGTTTGCAATCACTGACTAGAGACCTGTAAGACACAATTCCTACTCCAACAGCTTGTCCTACCATAAATGTAGCTAAGAATGGTATTATTAGAGAATGAATGGCATTTTTGAGGTATCAGCAGTACAGTCTGAAAGACTAGAATCACTGCCTACAGTAAATGCAGCTAAGAGCAGAATTATGAAAAAATAAATGGAATTTGAGTTATTAGCAGTACAGTCTGTAAGGCTGCAAGCACTGCCTACAGGCCTGTAATACATGATTCATACTTTAGCAGCTTGCCCTACAGTAAATGCAGCTAACAATGGTATTAAAGTTATAACACCAATTTTATTGACCTGTACATAAAAATAACATCTACAATGTGAACAACCAGCAGGTGGTGCCAAAGTCCACAGAGAGCAGCAAAACACCCTTTATGTCCTAACAGCACAAAAAATCAGTATCAATATACAAAATATGAGGTCAATATGTACCGCCCCCGTGCGAGCAGCCGGGCTGCTGCTGCTGCTCGAA
The DNA here is from genome assembly GCF_048569485.1 of Anomaloglossus baeobatrachus. NCBI lineage: Eukaryota > Metazoa > Chordata > Amphibia > Anura > Aromobatidae > Anomaloglossus > Anomaloglossus baeobatrachus. Next base: position 374,600,803 of record NC_134358.1, on the reverse strand, counting down.
TCCGGATCCGCGTTGGCTCGAGGGGTCGTGCGGCCACTCGATTAAAAGAAGGGGGGAGATATGTACAGGGTTTTTTTTTGGAAAGTTCGTGACGCCACCAACGGTGCATGGTAATGTGAGGGACCACCACTGCCGTTGGTGAGCCCGGTGACGATGATATGGCAGCCTGATGTTTAACCCCTCCGTGGGTAGGGGGTTCGTGTCCCGGGGCCCGTTGATGATGGATGGTGTTTGGGTGCTGTGAGGGAATAGACTTTGCCTGCACCAAGACAAGTATGCACCATATAAGTATGATGCATTGAATTAGGCCAGAGATATTATTATGATACACTTGGTAATCTTCCATCACTTCTCTGCCATCATCTAATCACCATGTCTATCTTCCCACAGGTATGTCAAGTCATCCATCCAACTTTCCCATCAACTGATCTGCTCTCCCCTTCTGTCTGCTGTGTGTTTTAACCCCTTCACCCCCGGCCACTAAAACACCCTAATGACCGGGCCATTTTTTGCAATTCTGACCAGTGTCCCTTTGACAGGTTATAACTCTGGAACGCTTCAACGGATCCTGGCGATTCTGAGATTGTTTTTTCGTGACATATTGTGCTTCATGTCAGTGGTAAATTTAGGCCGATATTTTTTGCGTTTATTTGTGAAAATTTAGGAAATTTGGCGAAAATTTTGAAAATTTCGCAATTTTCAAACTTTGAAAATTTATGCCCATAAATCTGTGAGATATGTCACACAAAATAGTTACTAAATAACATTTCCCACTTGTGTACTTTACATCAGCGCAATTTTCGAAACAAATTTTTTTTCCGTTAGGAAGTTAGAAGGGGTCAAAGGTCATCAGCAAATTCTCATTTTTCCAACAAAATTTACAAAATAATTTTTTTAGGGACCACATTACATTTGAGGTGACTTTGAGAGGCCTAGGTGACAGAAAATACCCAAAAGTGACCCCATTCTAAAAACTACACCCCTCACACTGCTCAAAACCACATCCAATAAGTTTATTAACCCTTTAGGTGCTTCACAGGAACCAAAGCAATGTGGAAGGAAAAAATGAAAATTTTACTTTTTAACACAAAAATGTTACTTTAGCCATAAAATTTTCATTTTTACAAGGGAGAAAAGAGAAAGTACACAATACAATTTATTGTGCATGTTCTCCTGAGTACGCTGATACCCCATATGTGGTAAAAATCAATTGTTTGGGCGCACGGCAGAGCTCGGAAGGGAAGGAGCGCCATTTGAATTTTTGAACGCAAAATTAGCTGCACTCATTAGCAGACGCCATGTCGGGTTTGAAGACCCCCTGAGGTGCCTAACCAATGGAGCTCCCCCACAAGTGACCCCATTTTGGAAACTAGAGCCCTCAAATAATTTTTCTAGATGTTTGGTGAGCACTTTGAACCCCTGGGGGCTTCACATAAGTTTATAGCGTTGAGCCGTGAAAAGAAAAAAAATTTTTTTTACCACAAAACGGTTGCTTCAACTAGGTAGCTTTTTTTTTCACAAGGGTAACAGGAAAAAATGCACCATAAAATGTATTGTGCATTTTCTCCTGAGTACGCAGATACCTCATATGTGGTGGAAATCAAATGTTTGGACACACAGCAGTGCTCGGAAGGCAAGGAGCGCCATTTGAATTTTTGAGTGCAAAATTAGCTGCACCTGTTAGCGGACGCCATGTCGGGTTTGAAGACCCCCTGAGGTGCCTAAACAATGGAGCTCCCCCACAAGTGACCCCATTTTGGAAACTAGAGCCCTCAAATAATTGTTCTAGATGTTTGGTGAGCACTTTGAACACCTGGGGGCTTCACAGAAGTTTATAGCGTTGAGCCGTGAAAAGAAAAAAAATTTTTTTTACAACAAAACGGTTGCTTCAACTAGGTAGCTTTTTTTTTCACAAGGGTAACAGGAAAAAATGCACCATAAAATGTATTGTGCATTTTCTCCTGAATACGCAGATACCTCATATGTGGTGGAAATCAAATCTTTGGACACACGGCAGTGCTCGGAAGGCAAGGAGCGCCATTTGAATTTTTGAATGCAAAATTAGCTGCACTCATTAGCGGACGCCATGTGGGGTATGAAGACCCCCTGAGGTGCCTAAACAATGGAGCTCCCCCACAAGTCACCCCATTTTGGAAACTAGAGCCCTCAAATAATTTTTCTAGATGTTTGGTGAGCACTTTGAACACTTGGGGGCTTCACAGAAGTTTATAGCGTTGAGCCGTGAAAAGAAAAAAAATTTTTTTTACCACAAAACGGTTGCTTCAACTAGGTAGCTTTTTTTTTCACAAGGCTATCAGGAAAAAATGCACCATAAAATGTATTGTGCATTTTCTCCTGAGTACGCAGATACCTCATATGTGGTGGAAAGTAATTGTTTGGGCGCATGGCGGGGCTCAGAAGAGAAGGAGCGCCATTTGACAGCAAAATTGGTTGGAATCATTAGCGGACGCCATGTCACGTTTGGAGACCCCCTATGGTGCCTAAACAGTGGAGCTCCCCCACAAGTGACACCATTTTGGAAACTAGAGCCCTCAAATAATTTTTCTAGATGTTTGATGTGCACTTTGAACACCTGGGGGCTTCACAGAAGTTTATAGCGTTGAGCCGTGAAAAGAAAAAAAATTTTTTTTACCACAAAACGGTTGCTTCAACTAGGTAGCTTTTTTTTTCACAAGGCTATCAGGAAAAAATGCACCATAAAATGTATTGTGCATTTTCTCCTGAGTACGCAGATACCTCATATGTGGTGGAAAGTAATTGTTTGGGCGCATGGCGGGGCTCAGAAGAGAAGGAGCGCCATTTGACAGCAAAATTGGTTGGAATCATTAGCGGACGCCATGTCACGTTTGGAGACCCCCTATGGTGCCTAAACAGTGGAGCTCCCCCACAAGTGACACCATTTTGGAAACTAGAGCCCTCAAATAATTTTTCTAGATGTTTGATGTGCACTTTGAACACCTGGGGGCTTCACAGAAGTTTATAGCGTTGAGCCGTGAAAAGAAAAAAAATTTTTTTTACCACAAAACGGTTGCTTCAACTAGGTAGCTTTTTTTTTCACAAGGCTATCAGGAAAAAATGCACCATAAAATGTATTGTGCATTTTCTCCTGAGTACGCAGATACCTCATATGTGGTGGAAAGTAATTGTTTGGGCGCATGGCGGGGCTCAGAAGAGAAGGAGCGCCATTTGACAGCAAAATTGGTTGGAATCATTAGCGGACGCCATGTCACGTTTGGAGACCCCCTATGGTGCCTAAACAGTGGAGCTCCCCCACAAGTGACACCATTTTGGAAACTAGAGCCCTCAAATAATTTTTCTAGATGTTTGATGTGCACTTTGAACACCTGGGGGCTTCACAGAAGTTTATAGCGTTGAGCCGTGAAAAGAAAAAAATTTTTTTTTACCACAAAACGGTTGCTTCAACTAGGTAGCTTTTTTTTTCACAAGGCTATCAGGAAAAAATGCACCATAAAATGTATTGTGCATTTTCTCCTGAGTACGCAGATACCTCATATGTGGTGGAAATAAATTGTTTGAGCGCATGGCGGGGCTCAGAAGAGAAGGAGCGCCATTTGACTTTTCAAACGCACAGACGCAGTGCACTGATCGGCCGCTGCAGGACGCACGGTCGGATGCGATAAAAAAAAGCGTCGGGGATACGTAAAAAAAAAAAAAGTCACGCCAAAAATTGACCATGGATGCAGATCCGTTATGTGCATCCCTGATCAGCGCTTGGTGGGACGCACGGACGGATGCGATACAAAAAGCGTCGCAAATATGGAAAAAAGTCACGCCAAAAATTGACCATGGATGCCGATCCGTTATGTGCATCCCTGATCAGCGCTTGGCGGGACGCACGGATGGATGTGATACAAAAAGCGTCGGGGATACGGAAAAAAAAAAGTCACGCCAAAAATTGAGCAGGGATGCCGATCCGTTATCTGCATCCCTGATCAGCGCTTGGCGGGACGCACAGACGGATGCGATACAAAAAGCGTCGGGGATACGGAAAAAAAAGTCACGCCAAAAATTGAGCAGGGATGCCGATCCGTTATCTGCATCCCTGTTCAGCGCTTGGCGGGACGCACGGACGGATGCGATACAAAAAGCGTCGGGGATACGGAAAAAAAAAAAAAAGTCACGCCAAAAATTGAGCAGGGATGCCGATCCGTTATCTGCATCCCTGATCAGCGCTTGGCGGGACGCACGGACAGATGAGGTGTAAAAATGGACAGGGGATACGGAAAAAAAAAAAAAAAAAGTTATACTCACAGTACCCAGAGGACTAGCAGGAGGATCACTGACCAGAAGAGCTGCAGAGGAACAGATGGCAGAGAGATGGACAGCTTTACAGGAGCAGCAGGCAGATCAGCAGAATGCCCAGGAAGGACCCAGCGATGGACGCAGATGTGATCAGGCCGGTGAAGACAGGTAAGAGGACGTCGGGGGAGAGCAGAGGGGGAGAGGGGGGGGTGAGAGCAGAGGGGGGGGTGAGAGCAGAGGGGGAGGGGGTAGAGCAGAGGGGGAGACCGGAGAGGGAGCTGCAGAACAGAGATAATGGGGGAGGCAGTCAGATCGCGGGGGGAGCAGATCGGGATGTCGGGGGGGGGGGGGGGGGGTTGGGGGGAGCAGATCGCGGGGGGGGCACGGCAGGGGCTACCATGGCAGCGCGCAGGGGCACCACGGGAGCGCGCAGGGGCACCACGGGAGCGCGCACGGGCTGGCTGCAAAGTGAGCACAGTACTCACGTGCAGCAGCGGTGACAGCTAGGGCGGCGGCGGCGGCAGCAGCGGCGGTGGCGTGGTACCACAAGTACCAGCCACTGCACGCTGCAGACATGTTGGGGGAGGGCTCGCAGGCCAGCACAGGCCTGGGGAGGGCGGCCACCGGCAAATCACACCGCCCCACTGCACACTGATTGGAGCGATTGCGCGTCATTGCACGATCGCTCCAATCAGTGCTGCAGGGGCTGGGGGAGACATGTTTGAGGTCCACCTATGATATGCTGCAGCAGCTGCGGCATCTCATAGCTGGATCTCACAGGATCGCACTAATTCGGGCATTATTTTTGCCGAAATTAGTGCGATCGATGTGGTTGGCGGTTCAGATTTGAACAGCCAATCACATCGATCGTCGATAGGGGGTGGCGATGCCGCCCCCCCTGGGGTCAAGCAAAGGTCCCCTGCTGTAAGAAACAGCAGGGGACATCATTTGAAAGCCGTTGCTATGGCCACGGCAATCAAATGAAGTTTAGGCAGTAAAATTACGTCCCTGGTCGTTAAGTCACGTTAAAATAGGACGTAATTTTACTGCCCGCGGTCGTGAAGGGGTTAATACATGGTATGTCAATTCATCCATCCAGCTTTTCCAATAGATCTGACCTGTTCCCTCTCTGCTTCAATATCTCCCTGGCATGCTCCAGCATCTCACACTGTGATCTCTCACCCCCTGTTCCCCACCTTACTTTTATGACCTTTGTTTATTTTGCCTATGTGAAGCTGCATCTGGCAATCTGATTGAGTGATCAAGGGGTTTTTGTTGCACCCCACCCCTTCACAGCTGATTGCACTTGTATGTGTTTTAAGGTTGCACCCCGCAACCTGGGGGGTTCCACTCACTTGCAGCGGTGCAGGGTAGCTTAGGCATACACAGGCAACACAGTTTTTCTCAAAAATGCAGCAGTTTATTAGTAACCAACATAAACTGCACTTCCAAAACACAATGAAGCCTCTCCTGGCTTAAAAGGAAAAGGTAAACTAAACACCTTCACATACCTTGGGCTTCAAGTCCATTTAAATGTCCATAGTGAAGGTATAATAAAGAGAGAATAACTCCGGCACACTAGTTGTTTCCAATGAATATATAGGAGTAAATACACGAAAAAATTGATAGCAGTTCCTTTTCATTTATTGGTGAAACAAATCGTGAAGAGGTGCTGTACAAATTAATGTCCGCCAGGTGACGACGTTTCGGCCTGATTGGCCTTCCTCAGGTCGGACAGGCTAGTTTCAGCAGGTAATATGTAGAGTATATGTGTGCGTAATCAACCATATATAGTCACATAGTCACAAGGATGAAGTAGCTCCAGTGTACAGGACGGGTATTAGTAGAAATAAACTATATAGAGAGGGGATCGGTCAAATCCAGTGGTCAGTTGGATGCTTCTATACTGTGACTAAAAGTTGAAGACATGAGGAAAGAGATCTTCGCGATTGATAGAGATGATCTCAGATGGTGTATGTTGGTTGCGCACAGTCTGGTGTGACGTGGAAGATGTGGGTTTCCAAAGATGTATTGCTGTGTTGAGGGGTATGGGGGGGTATACCACATAAGCGGAGAGTATCCTAAGCCTACTGATAAGCAGGTTAGTAGGTGGATATGAGTCTCTGGATTACTCTATTAAGGAGCACAAGGAGTGTGCTAAATCAGCAGGGTAGTGTCCCAAGCAGGCTGATGCGTACGGGGTAGGCTGATATAAATCTCTGGATGGCTGTGGCTTCAAGGGGTTAACCTGGGAGAGAGGTCCATGGATAATGTTTGGCAGGAAATCCAGAGATTATCAGGCTAATGCAGGTGCCTGTGGTACAGCGGTGGAGCCGTTTGAGTGTCCTGTGCGTCCTGTGAGGTCACTATGTGAGGTCTCTATATAGTTTATTTCTACTAATACCCATCCTGTACACTGGAACTACTTCATCCTTGTGACTATGTGAATATATATGGTTGATTATGCACACATGTACTCTACATATTACCTGCTGAAACTAGCCTGTCCGACCTGAGGAAGGCCTATCAGGCCGAAACGTCGTCACCTGGCGGACATTAATTTGTACAGCACCTCTTCACGATTTTTTTCACTAATAAATGAAAAGGAACTGCTATCAATTTTTTCGTGTATTTACTCCTATATACTCATTGGAAACAACTAGTGTGCCGGAGTTATTATCTCTTTATTAACGTCTTTTTTCTCCTGGCACCTAAGTAGGGAGATGCGAGGTCTTTTCTCGACATAGTGAAGGTATGGCTGTCTCCCCAGGAGACACTGATTTCTGGTCAGTCTTTGTAGCGGACCGCCCCCTCAGGTTTGGACACTACAAGTGTCAGAGTGGAGCTCCTTCAGCCTCCACACACTCAGTTCCAGATGGTTGAAGGCAACCCACGATTCCTTAGGCAGGTTCCTTCCAGAGGCTCCAACCTCTCTGAGAATAGCAGCCTCTTTACCTGCCTGAGGCTGTTCCTCATGCAGGACTGCTCCACACACTGCTTCACACTCACTGACAGCCTGCTAAATCAAACAATAGGATAAAGAGTTGCACACCAGTCACAATGTATAGGGGAATAATGAAAAGCATAACTGCTATATGAATACTAGACTGAAGGGACCCCAAAAATAGAGATTACCTTGGCGTTTGGTTTTGGGGCTCCTTTGCATTGATCAATACAATGGCTAAATATCTCTCATTTCTATTTTTCATAGCAGTTATGCAGATACCATTTTCATGTTTTTCACTTATTTCAGATAGTCCATTGTATTTTTCAGTCTAGTATTCATATAGCAGTTATGCTTTTCATTATTCCCCTATACATTGTGACTGGTGTGCAACTCTTTATCCTATTGTTTAGTTGTATATTTTTGAGTCTTGCACCCTGTTCACACCATTGGTGTTCCAGACATACATTCTTTAGTTAGTATGCACTTTTTGTCTGAGAACCCTGCCCCACCCATAGCCATGTCTCTTATTTCACACATATATAGCTTGGTCCCTTGCTTCCCATACAGAGCAAGTTTTTTAACTGCAGGTGAGGTTACACATAGGTTAGGGACCCCAAAAATAGAGATTACCTTGGCGTTTGGTTTTGGGGCTCCTTTGCATTGATCAATACAATGGCTAAATATCTCTCATTTCTATTTTTCATAGCAGTTATGCAGATACCATTTTCATGTTTTTCACTTATTTCAGATAGTCCATTGTATTTTTCAGTCTAGTATTCATATAGCAGTTATGCTTTTCATTATTCCCCTATACATTGTGACTGGTGTGCAACTCTTTATCCTATTGTTTAGTTGTATATTTTTGAGTCTTGCACCCTGTTCACACCATTGGTGTTCCAGACATACATTCTTTAGTTAGTATGCACTTTTTGTCTGAGAACCCTGCCCCACCCATAGCCATGTCTCTTATTTCACACATATATAGCTTGGTCCCTTGCTTCCCATACAGAGCAAGTTTTTTAACTGCAGGTGAGGTTACACATAGGTTAGGGACCCCAAAAATAGAGATTACCTTGGCGTTTGGTTTTGGGGCTCCTTTGCATTGATCAATACAATGGCTAAATATCTCTCATTTCTATTTTTCATAGCAGTTATGCAGATACCATTTTCATGTTTTTCACTTATTTCAGATAGTCCATTGTATTTTTCAGTCTAGTATTCATATAGCAGTTATGCTTTTCATTATTCCCCTATACATTGTGACTGGTGTGCAACTCTTTATCCTATTGTTTAGTTGTATATTTTTGAGTCTTGCACCCTGTTCACACCATTGGTGTTCCAGACATACATTCTTTAGTTAGTATGCACTTTTTGTCTGAGAACCCTGCCCCACCCATAGCCATGTCTCTTATTTCACACATATATAGCTTGGTCCCTTGCTTCCCATACAGAGCAAGTTTTTTAACTGCAGGTGAGGTTACACATAGGTTAGGGACCCCAAAAATAGAGATTACCTTGGCGTTTGGTTTTGGGGCTCCTTTGCATTGATCAATACAATGGCTAAATATCTCTCATTTCTATTTTTCATAGCAGTTATGCAGATACCATTTTCATGTTTTTCACTTATTTCAGATAGTCCATTGTATTTTTCAGTCTAGTATTCATATAGCAGTTATGCTTTTCATTATTCCCCTATACATTGTGACTGGTGTGCAACTCTTTATCCTATTGTTTAGTTGTATATTTTTGAGTCTTGCACCCTGTTCACACCATTGGTGTTCCAGACATACATTCTTTAGTTAGTATGCACTTTTTGTCTGAGAACCCTGCCCCACCCATAGCCATGTCTCTTATTTCACACATATATAGCTTGGTCCCTTGCTTCCCATACAGAGCAAGTTTTTTAACTGCAGGTGAGGTTACACATAGGTTAGGGACCCCAAAAATAGAGATTACCTTGGCGTTTGGTTTTGGGGCTCCTTTGCATTGATCAATACAATGGCTAAATATCTCTCATTTCTATTTTTCATAGCAGTTATGCAGATACCATTTTCATGTTTTTCACTTATTTCAGATAGTCCATTGTATTTTTCAGTCTAGTATTCATATAGCAGTTATGCTTTTCATTATTCCCCTATACATTGTGACTGGTGTGCAACTCTTTATCCTATTGTTTAGTTGTATATTTTTGAGTCTTGCACCCTGTTCACACCATTGGTGTTCCAGACATACATTCTTTAGTTAGTATGCACTTTTTGTCTGAGAACCCTGCCCCACCCATAGCCATGTCTCTTATTTCACACATATATAGCTTGGTCCCTTGCTTCCCATACAGAGCAAGTTTTTTAACTGCAGGTGAGGTTACACATAGGTTAGGGACCCCAAAAATAGAGATTACCTTGGCGTTTGGTTTTGGGGCTCCTTTGCATTGATCAATACAATGGCTAAATATCTCTCATTTCTATTTTTCATAGCAGTTATGCAGATACCATTTTCATGTTTTTCACTTATTTCAGATAGTCCATTGTATTTTTCAGTCTAGTATTCATATAGCAGTTATGCTTTTCATTATTCCCCTATACATTGTGACTGGTGTGCAACTCTTTATCCTATTGTTTAGTTGTATATTTTTGAGTCTTGCACCCTGTTCACACCATTGGTGTTCCAGACATACATTCTTTAGTTAGTATGCACTTTTTGTCTGAGAACCCTGCCCCACCCATAGCCATGTCTCTTATTTCACACATATATAGCTTGGTCCCTTGCTTCCCATACAGAGCAAGTTTTTTAACTGCAGGTGAGGTTACACATAGGTTAGGGACCCCAAAAATAGAGGTTACCTTGGCGTTTGGTTTTGGGGCTCCTTTGCATTGATCAATACAATGGCTAAATATCTCTCATTTCTATTTTTCATAGCAGTTATGCAGATACCATTTTCATGTTTTTCACTTATTTCAGATAGTCCATTGTATTTTTCAGTCTAGTATTCATATAGCAGTTATGCTTTTCATTATTCCCCTATACATTGTGACTGGTGTGCAACTCTTTATCCTATTGTTTAGTTGTATATTTTTGAGTCTTGCACCCTGTTCACACCATTGGTGTTCCAGACATACATTCTTTAGTTAGTATGCACTTTTTGTCTGAGAACCCTGCCCCACCCATAGCCATGTCTCTTATTTCACACATATATAGCTTGGTCCCTTGCTTCCCATACAGAGCAAGTTTTTTAACTGCAGGTGAGGTTACACATAGGTTAGGGACCCCAAAAATAGAGATTACCTTGGCGTTTGGTTTTGGGGCTCCTTTGCATTGATCAATACAATGGCTAAATATCTCTCATTTCTATTTTTCATAGCAGTTATGCAGATACCATTTTCATGTTTTTCACTTATTTCAGATAGTCCATTGTATTTTTCAGTCTAGTATTCATATAGCAGTTATGCTTTTCATTATTCCCCTATACATTGTGACTGGTGTGCAACTCTTTATCCTATTGTTTAGTTGTATATTTTTGAGTCTTGCACCCTGTTCACACCATTGGTGTTCCAGACATACATTCTTTAGTTAGTATGCACTTTTTGTCTGAGAACCCTGCCCCACCCATAGCCATGTCTCTTATTTCACACATATATAGCTTGGTCCCTTGCTTCCCATACAGAGCAAGTTTTTTAACTGCAGGTGAGGTTACACATAGGTTAGGGACCCCAAAAATAGAGATTACCTTGGCGTTTGGTTTTGGGGCTCCTTTGCATTGATCAATACAATGGCTAAATATCTCTCATTTCTATTTTTCATAGCAGTTATGCAGATACCATTTTCATGTTTTTCACTTATTTCAGATAGTCCATTGTATTTTTCAGTCTAGTATTCATATAGCAGTTATGCTTTTCATTATTCCCCTATACATTGTGACTGGTGTGCAACTCTTTATCCTATTGTTTAGTTGTATATTTTTGAGTCTTGCACCCTGTTCACACCATTGGTGTTCCAGACATACATTCTTTAGTTAGCCTGCTAAATCAGACTGGACACACCCACAGGTGGAGGTCTGTGATTCTCCAGACCTGCACAGCACACAGGCATTATTAAAGGGAACCTGACCCTTATATGCAGAAACAAGCCTTTGTGGAGCTACAAGTCCCATAGCAACCTCTCAGTTTAATATCGCAGCGACCTTCTCCACTGAGACATATAGCGACCATTTACCACATTGGTGGTCGCTACCTCACATATCTCCCCCCTCTGTTCAAACTTGTAGGGTTGAACACTCGATACCCTACAGGGGCCCCGAGACAGGGCATCAGGGTCACCTTGCCCTACCAGTTGAGAGGACCCACTTTGACAACCTTGAGCTCCAGTTCTCGACATACCGTCTGTCACCAAACCCTTCACAGGAAACCCACTTCTCAGACACGGTCCCTGGTCAGACCTATCTCTCCATGACCGTCTCAAATGGTCAGTGTGGTAGTGAGACACTCTCTTAGTCATAACTACTGTGCGGCTTGACCCTGCGCTATTCAGTCCACTAGAGGGGCTACTGTTTGGGTACATCTGCCCTGAGGTTCTGCCATAACTAGATCCTATGCATTCTCTTTGTCCAGATCGATATTGGGCTCTTCTTCTAGGACATCTTCATCCATTGCTCCGATAGTTCACTTTCTCAATGCCATCTTTGGCTAGAGACATGTCCCAAGCGCCACTCTTTCCTTCGGACATTGTCTTAGAGGGCTTAGAGTCTTCAGAGTCTGTGCTATAGCCCGAGGTATAATTAGGTCCTCTATAACCTTGGCTCCTTTTACTACAGGACCTGCTTCCTTTGCCATCTGAAGCAACACAGTCACCAGGTGGACCGCACTTCTTTGGGCCCTGGCCCGAAAGCGGTCGCGACCTCACACTAACTTGACAAAGTTTCTCTGCAATCTTCTGTCTTTCAAGACTCAATTGCTTTAGTTCTTCCAGGTATCCCAGTCGGTATTCTAGGAGAACTCGTATATTTTCAACACACTCCTTTATTCCCACAATGACACAGGGAACCATACCGACTTCACAGAGTATCCTGGCTTCATTATGAATATTAATTTTTACTCTTGTCACACCGGACGTATCAACCATCTCCTGCATGACTCTTCCATTTATTCCAATCAGCTTCTTGACAAGTTCTCTGGGCACTTGTGTGACTTCTTCCACAAACTCCAACAGCCTTCTAGCTGTCTTCACTGCTTCTGCAGTTTTCCCATAGATTCGGAATGTTCCACTGTGTTCTTCTACTTCAACAGCTGTAATACCTGGTACCTTCCTGGCTTGCTGAATCTTACTTCTCAGCGCTCTTATTGCAAGCCCAATTAATGGTTTCTTCACAACCACCACTTCCTGAAATGCTGTGGTGAGCTGCTTCATATGCTCCAATTGTTTGGTGTCTTCTGCCATCTTTGTAGAGATGAGCCACTTCGTGCGAACACACTGTAGGTGCATGCCACTCAGGATAGCCACCCGCTTCTTTGTGACATCACTTACAGAGCATACCACCAACCGACAAGACTCTGGGGCAAAGTACACTTTATAGGCTCCTACGGCCGTCTTGAAGTTTTCATGTACCGCCTCACTGGCACAGGCATCTCTCAAGTCTTCTGGCACATCTACCATGCACTTAAGGACTAAACTGCCTCCTTTACCTTCAGTGACATTAAACTGTCCCTTTGGTCTCTTGCATACATCTTTATTCTTCACCAAAAGCTCCATCTCTCGAGTTACACACTCTTCAGGTTCAGCACCAGCTTCAGAGCCTTTGGGTTTCTCTTTGCTTTTAATCTTCGGTGTCTCCTTCTGAGTGGAGTCAATCTCTTTGTCTTCCATCTTGGTCTTACCAGCTGGGTCAGTCAAACTCTCAGCTCTGGATGAGACCTCTGGTCCAGACTTCACCTCCTCAGAGGCTCTTTCCACTTCAGCACCAGCTGTTTCTTGGACCCTCACTGCATTACCTTCAACTTCCTCTTGGGGCTTTGCAGTGTCACCTTCAGTCTTTTCTTTTCCTGCCAGAGTGTCACACCCTTCAGCATGGTACTCTGTTCCTTGTAAAGCTTTGGCACTATTTTCACTGTCCATCATCCCAGCACTGTATGGACCACCAGTCTGGTCACCATAATCTTTGTGGATTTTCTCTCCTTCACCACTCTCTAGGATGTCATCTCTTACAGTACTTTCCAGGATTTGATATCTTATAGTGCGTTCCAGGATGTCATCTCCTATATTACTCTCACTTGACAGATCATCAGCTTCATACTTGGAAATTATAGGGGACACCACTACTACTTCCTTAGTTGGCTCCGTTTCTGTGATTTCACCTTTCTGATTTCTGTCATTACAGTGTGTCAGTTCAGTTTCTGACTCTCTCTTTTTCAGGATTTCACTGTCTGACTCTACATTAGCGGTTGCTACTGGCAACGTGCCTTCCTCAACCTTCTCTTCCCACTCAGACGATATACATTGCACTACCCCTTGGCGCTTATTACGTCTTCGGCGTCGAGAGGAGATTTTGCCTTTCTCAACTGTCTGTACCTCACTGTACTCGCTCGTCAGGTTACTAGAGTCAGTGTCTTTACTAGAGTCATCGTCACTCCCCCTGGTGTCCTGGACTAACAAGCCCCCACTTAACCAAGTGTTAAACCCCCTGTCTGGAGCTCTCCCGTTTTTAACTGTCACACTATCCTTTGTTACTGTAAACATCATATCCCTAGGGGGGGCACGTCCATCTCTTTCTTTGGTCACCCGGAACTTAGTACTGTCACCTCTAGTAGGCACGGGCTTCCCCTTATTACACAATATCATACTACTAGGAACACTTTCAGCCTCCCGCTGTGATAGGGCTTTCTTTGAGCCTTTACGGCTTTTACACAAGCAGCTGGCCATTTCCGCCATCGACCACATGTCCTCAAAAAAATTAAAGTCCCGGCCTATTATAATGGGATGCGGTAAGTCAGGCACTACCCCAACATTAACGGATCCAAACACCCCATCCGTCTCAACGACCACTCGGGACCGTGGATACTCTCCAATGTTCCCATGTCTGCAGCTGGCTTCCATCCTTCCAAGAATCGGGTAGGTATCGAGCATGGCCCTCACCAGGGACACCAAGCTCATCGAGTCTACCATCCCAGTCACACATTTGCCATCAACTTCCACAGAACACAGACGTGACTTCTCGTCAGCCGGGCAGTCTGTACCACAGACCAGACACGCATAGCATGAACACCATTGTCCTTGGCTATTGTCCATTGGTGCCACTGCAACTTCAGATTTGGGATTCTCCGCCCCCTTTTGGGCAACAAAGTCTAGAGGGGGTACATTCTATGGCCTTTCCAGGGAAAACTCATGTCCCAAACCACACAGTACCTCGGTGCCCCAGGTGTCCTTCTGGGCACCCTGTGTGTGCACAGGCCCCACAAGGGACTGTACCCACTTGTCCAGTGCCACCAAGTCCAGACACTCTGCCAGAGACTCCTGTCACCGCTGCAGCTCATTCTGCCTTACCTCCTGGCGGCCAGTCTCCTGCAGTCGCTGCTCACCGACCCGCACCAGGTACTTTAACAGTATCTCATCCACAAAAGCTGCTCCAGTCATGGTCACTCAGCTCCCACGGACCTTTGTGGACCCGCCGATCCACCGCAAGCCGCTTGAGTGCGCCGTCAACTTTCGTGGACCCGCCGATCCACTGCAAACAGCTTCGAAAATTGTTTTCGTGGACCCGCCGATCCACAGGCAACACTTCAATGCAGTGTGTAGACAGCAGAGAAAAAAAAAAAACCTTCGTGGACTCGGCTGATCCATAGGAACACCTCTGCAGTTGCTAGACGTGCTGCCTGGATTGCTGCCCGTGCTCTCCACCATATGTAAGGTTGCACCCCGCAACCTGGGGGGGTTCCACTCACTTGCAGCGGTGCAGGGTAGCTTAGGCATACACAGGCAACACAGTCTTTCTCAAAAATGCAGCAGTTTATTAGTAACCAACATAGGCTATGTGCACACAGTGCGTTTTTCTCGGCGTTTTTGCGCGTTTTTCGGGTGCGTTTTTGGCCTCAAAACTGCATGACTTTGCTTCCCCAGCAAAGTCTATGAGTTTTCATTTTTGCTGTCCCCACACAGCGTTTTTTTTTCAGCTGCGTTTTTGTGGTGACCACAAAAACGCAGCATGTCAATTATTCCCGCGTTTTTCACTGCGCTTTTCATCCATTGAGTTCAATGGGATGTTGAAAGACGCAATGAGAAACGCAAATAGCTGCGTTTTGGTGCGTTTTGGTGCGTTTCTAAGACCAAAAACGCAGCTATAAACGCAGGAGGTGGGTAGTAAAGTGACGTGTACAGGAAGAGGATTCCTTCTGTCAGTATATACAGAAGCGTGAATCCTCCCGGTACCGTCACCGTCGCGTCCACCTCCCGTCCTGTGCATGTATGCTGCCGTGCGGCGCCATGTGTGGGCGGGAGGTGGAAGCGGCTGCGAAATCAAAAGTGAACAGTAGAAAAAAAAAAGTCAATACTCACCTGTCTGCAGACTCCCGGTGCCATGCCCGCTCCCAGATCCTCCTCCCGGTACCGCCGCTCCGGCTGTGTGCAGACGGCCGGGAAAGCTCCGATGGATGCAGGACCTGGCGATGGATCACCTGATGCAGTCACCTGACGCATCAGGTGATCGTAAGTATCGCGGTGACGCCAGCGCCCGGCCGGTATCAGCGGATGCGTCAGGAGACTTCATCCCTGATTACCGGCAGCTGCTGCAGCGATCGGACGGGATCAGACTCCTCCAATCGCTCCAGGAGCTGCCGGTAATCAGCACATAAGTGAGTATTATTTATTTTTTTTTTTTGCACCGATGCATCAGCTGATTGTATAAACGGCTTTTATACAATCAGCTGATGTGTGATGGGATTCAGGCACTTGATCCTGACACATCATCTGATCGCTTTGCCTTCCAGCAAACCGATCAGATGATATTGGATCCTGATTGGACGGCGCGGGACCCTGACCCAGGATTACTGCGGAGGGGGGTTCTTTATTTCAATAAAGATGGAGTCACTAATTGTGTTGTGTTTTATTTCTAATAAAAATATTTTTCTGTGTGTTGTGTTTTTTTTTTTATCTTTACTAGAAATTCATGGTGGCCATGTCTAATATTGGCGTGACACCATGAATTTCGGGCTTAGGGCTAGCTGATAATATACAGCTAGCCCTAGCTAGCTGATAATATACAGCTAGCCCTAACTCCATTATTATTACCCAGCTAGCCACCCGGCTTCAGGGCAGCTGGAAGAGTTGGATACAGCGCCAGAAGATGGCGCTTCTATGAAAGCGCCATTTTCTGGGGTGGCTGCGGGACTGCAATTCACAGCGGGGGGTGCCCAGAAAGCATGGGCACCCTGCACTGTGGATTCCAATCCCCAGCTGCCTAGTTGTACCCGGCTGGACTCAAAAATTGGGCGAAGCTCACGTCATTTTTTTTTTAAATTATTTCATGAAATTCATGAAATAATTTAAAAAAAAAGGGCTTCCCTATATTTTTGGTTCCCAGCCGGGTACAAATAGGCAGCTGGGGGTTGGGGGCAGCCCGTACCTGCCTGCTGTACCTGGCTAGCATACAAAAATATGGCGAAGCCCACGTCATTTTTTTTGTTTGGGGGGGCAAAGAAATCCTGCATACAGTCCTGGAAGGAGGATGCTGAGCCTTGTAGTTCGACAGCTGCTGTCTGCTCTCCTGCATACACTATTGGATGGAGGATGCTGAGCCTTGTAGTTCTGCAGCTGTCTGCTCTTCTGCATACACTAGTGGAGAATGAAGAACACATTGAAGAAGGAAATGACATCAGACCTTTTTTTTTTGTTCACTGATAAAAAACGCATAAAGACGCAGTGAGCAAAAACGCAGCAAAACGCAGCAAAAAAACGGACCAAATCGCGGCAAAACGCGTGCGTTTTTTGCCGCGTTTTTTCGACGCAGGTGCGTTTTTGTGCGTTTTTAGCGGCCAAAAACGCACAAAAACGCAGCGTCAAAAAGACGCACTGTGTGCACATAGCCATAAACTGCACTTCCAAAACACAATGAAGTCTCTCCTGGCTTAAAGGAAAAGGTAAACTAAACACCTTCACATACTGTGTGCTTCAAGTCCATTTAAATGTCCATAGTGAAGGTATGGCTGTCTCCCCAGGAGACACGGATTTCTGGTTAGTCTTTGTAGCGGACCACCCGCTCAGGTTTGGACACTACAAGTGTCAGAGTGGAGCTCCCTCAGCCTCCACACACTCAGTTCCAGATGGTTGAAGGTAATCCACGCTTCCTAAAGGTCCAGTCACACTAAGCAACTTACCAGCGATCCCAACAACGATAGGGATCGCTGGTAAGTTGCTAGGAGGTTGCTGGTGAGCTGTCACACTGCGACGCTCCAGCGATCCCACCAGCAACCTGACCTGGCAGGGATCGCTGGAGCGTGGCTACACGAGTTGCTGGTGAGCTCACCAGCAACCAGTGACCAGCCCCCAGTCTCCTAGTTACAGCACACATCAGGTTAATTAACCCGATGTGTGCTGCAGCTAAATGTGCACAGAGCAGGGAGCAGCGCACACTGAGCGCTGGCTCCTTGCTCTCCTAGTTACAGCACACATCGGGTTAATTGCCTGATGTGTGCTGCAGCTAAATGTGCACAGAGCAGGGAGCAGCGCACACTGCTTAGTGCTGGCTCCTTGCTCTCCTAGTTACAGCACACATCGGGTTAATTGCCTGATGTGTGCTGCAGCTACATGTGCACAGAGCAGGAGACGGCAGCACAGGCAGTGAGAGCGGAGGAGGCTGGTATCAAAGGTAAATATCGGGTAACCAAGGACAGGGCTTCTTGGTTACCCGATGTTTACATTAGTTACCAGCCTCAGCAGAAGCTGGCTCCCTGCTCACTGCACATTAGTTGTTGCTGTCTCGCTGTCACACACAGCGATCTGTGCTTCACAGCAGGACAGCAACAACTAAATAATGGCCCAGGACATTCAGCAACAACCAACGACCTCACAGCAGGGGCCAGGTTGTTGCTGGATGTCACACACAGCAACATCGCTAGCAACGTCACAAAAGTTGTTCGTTACCAGCGATGTTGCTAGCGATGTTGCTTAGTGTGACGGGGCCTTTAGGCAGGTTCCTTCCAGAGGCTCCAACCTCTCTGAGAATAGCAGCCTCTTTACCTGCCTGAGGCTGCTCCTCATGCAGGACTGCTCCACACACTGCTTCACACTCACTGACAGCCTGCTAAATCAGACTGGACACACCAACAGGTGGAGGTCTGTGATTCTCCTGACCTGCACAGCACACAGGCATTATTAAAGGGAACCTGACCCTTATAGGCTAGTTTCACACTTGCATTGTTTTGACGCAAACGGAATCCATCACTAATGTAGTACAGTTCATTTATTTACATTTGAAGCGTGTTACTATGGCGCGTGTGTGTGTCATGCAGTACCTGCTTGTGTCCACATGATGTCGCGCTTCCACTGTAAATAAATGATCTGTACTGTATTTGTAACGGAGCCCGAATCCGTTAAAATAGCGCAAATGTGAAACGGCCCATATGCAGAAACAAGCCTTTATGGAACTACAAGTCCTATAGCAACCTCTTCAGTTTAATATCGCAGCGACCTTCTCCACTGCGACATATAGTGACCATTTACCACATTGGTGGTCGCTACCTCACAGTGTATATACTGGACCAACTAAAAGTCTGCCCCAGACTTTGCCTGCACCAAGACAAGTATGCACCATATAAGTATGATGCATTGAATTAGGCCAGAATTGGGCCGGAAGTGACCGGAAGGTAACAGCATACATAGTCACTGTAAACAATGTTTGTGTTTTTCTTCACTTTCACCTCTATAATACCTCACTTTCTACTGCACCCTCTGTTCACTAAACCCAGTAAAGAACTTTTCATCTCTCCCTCCATCCTCCCCACCCATCTCACCTTCCCCTCACATATTTTCTTCCACATTTCACCCAGTGTCTCCAGACACACGGCCACCTCACGGCCTCTCCTGCTTCCACCTACTAACACTCTCACTGCTTCTCCTCACTGCTGAAGATATCTCTCCAAATCCTGGTCCTACTCACCACATCCCTATTGTCACTTCAAACCCTCATCCACAATCTAACACAAATTTCCGCACCCTCTCAAACCTCATACCCACTCACCCAGCCCCCGCTCCCCCAGTCCCACTAACAGGAGCTCTATGGAACGCTCGCTCTGTCTGCAACAAACTATCCTACATCCATGATCTTTTCATCACTAATAAACTCTCCTTCCTCGCCATCACTGAAACCTGGCTCACCCTCTCTGACACAGCCTCTCCTGCTGCACTTTCTTATGGCGGTCTCCAACTCTCTCACACCCCCTGCCCCAGCAACAAGCATGGTGGAGGAGTTGGTTTGCTCCTGTCCGACCAATGCTCCTTTACACCAATTCCACTACCACCCTCTGTTACTCTCCCATCTTTTGAGGTGCACTCCGTACGCATCTACGCCCCCTCCAACCTTCAACTGGCTGTCATTTACCGCCCTCCAGTGCCAGCCACTGCCTTTTTTGATCATTTCACCACCTGGCTACGACACTTCCTTTCCACTGACATCCCCACCATCATTATGGGCAATTTCAATATCCCCATTGACACTTCCCACTCATCTGTCTCCAAACTTCTAACACTTTCTTCCTCCTTCGGCCTCACCCAATGGTCTTCTGCAGCTACTCACAAAGATGGCCACACGCTGGACCTCATCTTCACTCGCCTCTGTCCCCTATCTAACCTCTCTAACTCGCCTCTCCCCCTGTCTGACCACTCACATTCTCTTCCCTCTCTTCGCCAAGTACGCAACCCCCCTCCACAAACTTTCACACCCTCGCAGAAATATCAAACACATTGATTTACACGCCCTTTCTCAGTCCCTTCTCCCTCTCACAGACATTGCATTTCTACACAATGCAGATGCTGCTGCAACTTTATACAACACCATAATCTCTGCAGCTCTCGAATCAGCTGCCCCCCTCACACACACCAAAACCCGCACAATCAACAGGCAACCCTGGCACACGAGGCACACTAAAGAACTGAGACGGGTTTCCAGAATTGCTGAGCGCAGATGGAAAAGGTCTCATTCCACTAAGCACTTCATTGCATATAAAGAGTCCCTGACCACTTTCAAGTCCACACTCACTGCTGCAAAACAAACCTACTTCTCATCCCTCATATTCTCTCTCTCTCACAACCCTAAACAGCTATTCAACACTTTCAATTCTCTCCTCCATCCTCCAGCACCACCTCCCTCTCCTCTCCTCTCAGCTGAAGACTTTGCCTCTTTCTTCAAGCAGAAGATTGACAACATCAGTGCAAGCTTTGGCCCACAATCACTACAGCCACTTCTCACAACTACTCAGCCTTCTTCCTCCAAATCCAGCTTCTCCACCATGACAGAAAACAATCTTTCCACTGTACTCTCAAGATCACATCTACAACCTGTGTACTGGACCTGCTCCCATCCCACCTCATCCCCAACATCACTGCAGTCCTTATCCCAGCCCTAACCCATCTCTTCAACCTATCACTAACAACTGGTGTATTCCCTTCATGCTTTAAACATGCCTCTATGACACCCATACTCAAAAAGCCCTCCCTTGACCCATCCTCTGTGTCAAACTATCGCCCCATATCCCTTCTCCCCTATGCCTCAAAACTACTAGAACAGCATGTCCATCTTGAACTGTCCTCATACCTGTCATCCTGCTCTCTCTTTGACCAGCTACAATCTGGCTTCCGACCGCATCATTCCACTGAAACTGCCCTAACTAAAGTCACTAATGACCTACTAACCGCCAAAGCCAAGCGACACTACTCTATCCTCCTCCTACTGGACCTGTCCTCTGCCTTCGACACAGTAGACCATTCCCTCCTACTACAGATTCTCTCATCTCTGGGCATCACAGACTTGGCCCTATCTTGGATTTCTTCATACCTAACCGACCGAACTTTCAGCGTCTCCCATTCTCACACCACTTCCTCATCTCACCCCCTATCTGTTGGTGTCCCCCAAGGCTCAGTTCTTGGACCCCTGCTGTTCTCCATCTACACCTTTGGCCTGGGACAGCTCATAGAGTCCCACGGC
Source organism: Anomaloglossus baeobatrachus (assembly GCF_048569485.1). Classification (NCBI taxonomy): domain Eukaryota; kingdom Metazoa; phylum Chordata; class Amphibia; order Anura; family Aromobatidae; genus Anomaloglossus; species Anomaloglossus baeobatrachus. Next base: position 374,579,393 of record NC_134358.1, on the reverse strand, counting down.
TTCCAGTATCATCTCTATGCCGATGACACACAGATCTACCTCTCTGGACCTGACATTACCTCTCTACTAACCAAAATCCCACAATGTCTGTCTGCTATTTCATCCTTCTTCTCTGCGCGATTCCTAAAACTTAACATGGACAAAACAGAGTTCATTGTCTTTCCCCCTCCTCACTCATCTCCTCCAACAAGCCTGTCCATCAAACTTGATGGTTGCTCACTCTCCCCAGTCTCACAAGCACGTTGCCTTGGAGTAACCCTCGACTCTGCTCTAACCTTCAAGCCACACATCCAAGCCCTCTTCAACTCATGCCGATTACAACTCAAAAATATCTCCCGGATCTGTGCTTTCCTTAACCAAAAATCAGCAAAAACATTAGTGCATGCCCTCATCATCTCCCGCCTTGACTACTACAACCTCCTACTCTCTAGCCTCCCTTCCAACACTCTTGCACCCCTCCAATCTATCCTAAACTCTGCGGCCCGCCTAATCCACCTCTCCCCTCACTACTCCCCAGCCTCGCCACTCTGCCAATCCCTTCACTGGTTTCCCATCACCCAACGACTCCAGTTCAAAACATTAACAATGACATACAAAGCCATGCACAACCTGTCTCCCCCCTACATCTGTGACCTAGTCTCCCGGTACCTACCTGCACGCAACCTCAGATCCTCACAAGATCTCCTTCTCTGCTCCTCTCTTATCTCCTCTTCCGTACAAGATTTCTCCTGTGCATCCCCCATACTCTGGAATGCTCTACCTCAGCACATCAGACTCTCACCTACCATGGAATGCTTCAAGAGGAACCTCAAGACCCACCTCTTCCAACAAGCCTACAACCTACAATAGCCATCAGTCCAGTAGACCACTGTGTAACCAGCTCTGTCCTCACCTATTGTACCATCACCCATTCCCTGTAGACTGTGAGCCCTCGCGGGCAGGGTCCTCTCTCCTCCTATACCAGTCTGTTTTGTACTGTTATTGATTGTTGTATGTATACCCTCTTTCACTTGTAAAGCGCCATGGAATAAATGGCGCTATAATAATGAATAATAATAATAGGAACAGGGGTTTCCAATGTACTCACTCAGTCCCAGAATAACCACACCGACAGCTTGTAAATCAGAATTCTGAGCACTACTGCAGCCTCCAGGGAGCACGCCTGGATCCGTGCCCTTGGTGTTGCTGTTGGTCTGTGGCTCTGTCCTTGGCACCTTAGTCTCTGTTGGACCCATTGGTATGAAACTCTCTGGGTCCCGCTCACCCGTATGGCTAACGGAGTGAGCTTGCTTTCAGGGTTCACGCGTACGATTTCTTTGGACTGTATTGGGAAAGTCCTATCCCATCGGTGCGCTAGTACCCCGATTTTGGAGCGGGTTGGGGATGACACTTGAAGTTTTCACCCCCGTCGGGTAAATTGCCGGAATGCGTGAAGCTACTTTCCGGCCTGGGGTCCACGTACCCCGTCGTGCCCTGGCCCCTGCCCGGTGATAGCTCAAGGTCGCCGGCTGCCCTCCTCGGCAGTCCGTGCCTCTTGACACTGTCCCCAGTGACTGGGTTCCAGCTCCTACCAGGCCCAGACCAATGTCTGCCACCTAGTACACAAGAGCTCTCCTCCATGGCCTTTCCTCACGAGAGCCACTTCATCTCTCTCCTCCACTGTCAACTCTCAACTCTCTACTGTCACTGTCCTCACTTGCTCCCCACCAACCCCCCATGTGGGTGGCCCTATTCTCTTCAGGCCCCCCAATGGTGTGTCTGGTAGGTTCAAGTGGGAAGTGTTCCCAGGATTTTGATTGGCTAAGCTGTTAGCAACACCAAAGGACCAGGATCCCTAACCAAGGAGGGTGGATACTGTGCAGAAGGGCAGATTGCATAATACCCTGTGACGACCTGATAGGCCAGGGCGTCACAAATACAATGGCTAATGTTAGTGTAATTGTGATTCCCTGGACTATTCAGGTCATCACAGGGTCCTGCACGCTCTTTCTTCATTGCAGGATTCAACCCCCCATGGTTCTGGGAACCTAACTTGCAGTACTTTCTCCACCAGCATTCACAAATCCTAGATGCACCTTGCACCACACCTGTCATGCACACCAGTGGGCTGCTTAAGCAGGAATAGGGTGGCCCACCTAGGAGTCAGGCAGGGAGGTGGGAGGTGTCAAGTCAGTTCAGTGGTAGCCCGCGAGCTGTGAGGAGCTCTGAGGAAGCTGGGAGTTGTAGCTCCCAGGGGAGAAGCAGACTAGGTCGTAGACGGTGGTCTATACCTAGAGGAGTCGGACCCCTGGTCCCAGGGGATTGAGGCTAGGTGCCTGGGACCTGTCTTGGAGGACGGTCAGCAACCTGGTCCTATCACCGGTCGGGGTACACGGACCCTAGGTCGGGGAGAAGCTTCAGGTGACCCGGCAATTAACCTGCGGAGGACAGGGCCTATACGGACTGTTCCCACCCAGCCCAGAGATCAGGGGCACTAGTGCACTAGTGCAACGAGGGGGATAGGGCTTTCCAAACAAGCGGCCCACTGAAATCCCACGCGTGAGCCCCTGAGAGCAGGCTCCTTAACTTAGCCACAGTTAGGAGCGGGGCCCTGAAAGCTCCAAGCTAACGGGCCACAAAGGACACTCTAAATTCTGTGCCAGGAGGCAGATCACAGACCACCAGGCAGTGCTGCAGGGGACGAGACCCGGACAAGGTTCCCTCAAGAGACAACGGCAGTCAGAGACTTGGTTTACCCTGTTGTCAGCATCTGGTTTATTTCTGAGTGAGTACCCGACTGACCCCTGCAACCAGCAAGCCCCCCTGCATCCCATAGCACCATCCAGAGTGTAGGGTAACGTCATCTTGCTGCCCCACTCCATCACCCCGGGTACTCCCAATGGCAGCAGCGGTTCTCCCAATTACCGTACACCACGGGTGGCGTCACGAACTATACCAATCCCCTGTAAGTACCCCCTTTTCCATTTGAGTGTGGTCCCTAGCCCCCGGGTCCGAAGACCCTCGAGCCACGAGTAATCACCACCCCCGGATCTGAGCGGTTTGATCCGTTGCAGGGGCGTCACATAATTAGTTTGCAAAAGATCACAACAATGTTGTACAGTTGTTTTAGAATTTATTTATTTTTTGATCTGGCAGGGGAGAGTTGAAGAGTTGGACACTTTTTTCAGTATCTAAACACCAATGACATCAATCTACATTTAACATAGAAATATAATGAGAAGACAATGGAGTTTCGGAAGATAATGGGGCATTACAAACTGACTTATATTGGAAGGAATAATCAGTAAAATCAGTTTTGCATGCCACGTCATCACACCCCCTTATGTTGTTCGTTCAGTTCCAGTGGGTCAGTTTCTTAAGGCCCCGTTACATACTACGATTTATCTAACAATCTCATGAGCGACGTGACATGCCCAGATCGTGGTTATGATTTGCCGAGATCGCACATAGGTCGTTTATTAGTAGTCACACGTAACGATCGTACAAGCGACGCAAAATCGTTCAGCGATATATTGCTTGACCAAGGCAGTCGTGTGGATGTTGTTCGTCGTTTGTAGGGTGTCAAACGTACCAATATGTCTGCTGCGATCCAAACGACGAAAAATATTTTGAAAATGAATGACGTGTTAGCGATCAGCGACTTTCAACCTATTTGCGATCGTTCGGAGTCGCATGTAGGTGTCACACGCAACGACGTCGCTAATGATGCCGGATGTGCGTCACGGAAACCGTGACCCCGCCGACATATTGTCAGATAAATCGTAGCGTGTAACGCCGGCTTTAGTATACATCGGATCTGTTCTTCAGATTCCGACTTTGAGTATAAGGTATATGAATTAAAACAGAGGTTTTTAGATTGGGGCTATAGAACCGGAACAACACCATCAGAATCGTTACACAATACAATTTCCACTGAAACCAAATGGTCAGTACCATCTCTAAATATTGATCTATCTTGTTGATTGATCCAGTCTTGAAACAATATCTTCCACATAGACCTATGACAGCTCAACATTTGAGATACTTGACATTTTGACCTGCAGTCACTATGACAAGAAAGAACATACTGTATGTTCCTTCCTTTGTCAGGACGTGTGGTCAGAAATGGGGAAGCTTAGCTTGTGGGGCATGTGTTGCCTGCCCCAACATTTTCTTTCATCTAATGGTAACAAATGTTTCCAAATAACTTAGTACATTACCTGTTCAACATGCGTGCCTTAAAGATATGCGTGAGAGAACGAGTACGGGACATTGCTGCTATTAAGGAGGAAAAGAATACTGAAATATTGAAAACTGTACCGAAGCACTTCCAGATGTCCCATTAGTGCAGATTGTGTTGTGATGGGGTTCGGGGAAGAGTTACCTCCTAGCACAACAAACTAAATGGAATTGGGTTCTCAAAACAATGCAACCTCACAGTTTGAATGAAAGTGTGAGCTTTGTACCTTTTCTCTGAAACATTACATGTAATCTTGAAGATTTAGATTGTTCATCCTAAGGGTAAGTTCACACAGTGCATTTTTCGCGGCGTTTTTGCGCAGTTTTCGGGTGCGTTTTTGCTCAGAAAACTGCATGACTTTGCTTCCCCAGCAAAGTCTATGAGTTTTCATTTTTGCTGTCTGCACACAGCGTTTTTTTTTCAGCTGCGTTTTTGTGGTGCCACAAAAACGCAGCATGTCAATTATTTCCACGTTTTTCACTGCGCTTTTCATCCATTGAGTTCAATGGGATGTTGAAAGACGCAATGAGAAACGCAAATAGCTGCGTTTTGGTGCGTTTTGGTGCGTTTCTAAGACCAAAAACGCAGCTATAAACGCAGGAGGTGGGTAGTAAAGTGACGTGTACAGGAAGAGGATTCCTTCTGTCAGTATATACAGAAGCGTGAATCCTCCCGGTACCGTCACTGCCGCTTCCACCTCCCGTCCTGTGCATGTATGCTGCCGTGCGGCGCCATGTCTGGGCGGGAGGTGGAAGTGGCTGCGAAAACAAAAGTTAACAGTAGAAAAAAAAAAAAAAGTTATACTCACCTGTCTGCAGCCTCCCGGTGCCATGCCCGCTCCCATCTCCTCTCACGGTATCGCCACCCCCGCTCCGGCTGTGTGCAGACGGCCGGGAAACCTCCGATGGATGCAGGACCTGGCGATGGATCACCTGATGCAGTCACCTGACGCATCAGGTGATCGTAAGTATCGCGGTGACGCGGGCGCCCGGCCGGTATCAGCAGATGCGTCAGGAGACTTCATCCCTGATTACCGGCAGCTGCTGCAGCGATCGGACGGGATCAGACTCCCGCCCATCGCTCCAGGAGCTGCCGGTAATCAGCACATAAGTGAGTATTATTATTTTTTTTTTTTTTTTTGCACCGATGCATCCGCTGATTGTATAAACGGCTTTTATACAATCAGCTGCTGTGTGATGTGATTCAGGCACTTGATCCTGACACATCATCTGATCGCTTTGCCTTCCAGCAAACCGATCAGATGATATTGGATCCGGATTGGACGGCGCGGGACCCTGACCCAGGATTACTGTGGAGGGGGGTTCTTTATTTCAATAAAGATGGAGTCACTAATTGTGTTGTGTTTTATTTCTAATAAAAATATTTTTCTGTGTGTTGTGTTTTTTTTTTATCCTTACTAGAAATTCATGGTGGCCATGTCTAATATTGGCGTGACACCATGAATTTCGGGCTTAGGGCCAGCTATACAGCTAGCCCTTACCCCATTATTACCCAGCGAGCCACCCGGCATCAGGGCAGCTGGAAGACTTGGATACAGTGCCAGAAGATGGCGCTTCTATGAAAGCGTCATTTTCTGGGGTGGCTGCGGGATTGCAATTCCCAGCGCGGGTGCCCAGAAAGCATGGGCACCCTGCACTGTGGATTCCAATCCCCAGCTGCCTAGTTGTACCTGGCTGGACTCAAAAATTGGGCGAAGCTCATGTCATTTTTTTTTTAAATTATTTCATGAAATTCATGAAATAATTTAAAAAAAAAGGGCTTCCCTATATTTTTGGTTCCCAGCCGGGTACAAATAGGCAGCTGGGGGTTGGGGGCAGCCCGCACCTGCCTGCTGTACCCGGCTAGCATACAAAAATATGGCGAAGCCCACGTCATTTTTTTTGTTTGGGGGGGGCAAAGAAATCCTGCATACAGTCCTGGAAGGAGGATGCTGAGCCTTGTAGTTCGACAGCTGCTGTCTGCTCTCCAGCATACACTATTGGATGGAGGATGCTGAGCCTTGTAGGTCTGCTCCCCCTGACTTTCCCTCAAGCATACAGTCCTGGATGGAGCATGCTGAGCCTTGTAGTTCTGCAGCTGCTGTCTGCTCTCCTGCATACACTATTGGATGGAGTATGCTGAGCCTTGTAGTTCTGCAGCTGTCTGCTCTTCTGCATATACTAGTGGAGAATGAAGAACACATTGAAGAAGGAAATGACATCAGACCTTTTTTTTTTGTTCACTGATAAAAAAACGCATAAAGATGCAGTGAGCAAAAACGCAGCAAAACGCAGCAAAAAAACGCACCAAATCGCAGCGTCAAAAAAACGCAGTGTGTGAACCTAGCCTTAATAGATGTGATTAGATTTGATTTTCATTGTTTTTAATCACGTCATGTGGGCAAGTCAGCTGCTCCTGCATAGACGGATGCGCTGTATTGGATCTGCCCTCTATGAGATCATCTGGTATCCGGAAAATACTTCATCTGAAAACCCCGTAGAAGGTTGTTCCATATAAACACTAATCGCATGGTTTGTCACATAAAAGCATGGTTGCAAAGATGCATGGTTTATAGCGATTGGTGGCAACTAAATTCCTGTTATTGCATTTTGGACGTGCACATTCTTTACCCCTCTCATATCATTGGCTGCTAGACATATAAATGATTACTATCTGCAGATGTGAGGCAACCCATGGAAGAAGGCGAGCAAACCGAAATATGCATGCAGGGGTCAGGGGCGTAAACAGAAATCATGGGGCCCCATAGCAGAAATAGTAATTGTGCCCCTCTCCCCGCCCCTCCCCCCAAAAAATAACATATATTTATATTTGGCTGGGTTACAGAAGAACATATTTCACACCTTTACAACCCTTACAAAGTAATTTTCCTCCCATTGAAGCCCCTAGATTCCCCTTTCATTGCAACCATAAAGTATGTTGGCAACAAAAGTGGCCCACAAGTACTGTATGATACGCCTCAGTAAAATCCTCCACAGTACCCTCTACACACACAGAATGATAACCCTACTGTACCCCTTCAACTACCCCAGCAATGAATGGTGACCCCTTAACACAGTAGGACCCCTACACAGCCCTCTATGCAGTAAAATGGGCTTACATACAGTGTAATGGCCCTTACTATCCCTCCAAATAGTATGATGGCCCCCACACAGCCTTCCGCACAATATGACAGACCCAACACATTCCTTCACACTGTATATATGCTTGCATACAATATAATGGCCCTCGTATAACTCCCCCAAAGCCGTCCAAATATTATAATGGTTCCACAAAGCCTTCCATATAGTATAATGGCCTCACAATGCCTTCTATATGGTATAATGCTCCCACAAAGTCCTCCATACAGAATGGGCCCCACATAGTCCTCCATATCATCTAATATACCCCATAGTCCTCCTTGTACTATAATACACTCCCCATATTCCTCCATATAGTATTATGCTGCCCCCACATAGCAGTATGCAGCCCCACATAGTATTATGCTGCCCCACATAGCATTATGCTGCCCCACATAGTATTATGCTGCCTCACATAGCATTATGCACCCCCACATAGCATTATATTATATTGGCTTGATAAATGACTCCTTGAATGAAAACAAGAAGCAGTCAAAAGAGTGGAGGCACCGTGCTTCTCCTCGTCCAAAGAAGTTCAGGGTGCAAAAATCAGCCACTAAGGTGATGGCGTCTGTGTTCTGGGAAAAGTAGGGTGTGCTGCTTGTGGACTACCTTCAAAAGGGTTCCACCATCAATGCAAGGTATTACATTGAACTTTTGGACCAATTGAAGGCAACTATGAAGGCCAAAAGGTGCAGCAAGCTGTCCAGAGGAATCTTGTTCCTGCAAGACAATGCCTCCGCTCACACTGCACAAGCGACCATGGCAACTGGCAGAGCTGGGCTTCCAGCTGGTTGACAACCCATCTTATTCACAAGATCTAGCTCCCTCCAACTATCAACTGTTTCCAAACCTGAAGAAACAACTCAAGGGTACCAAATTTCTGATGCCATGGCTGCTTTGGATGCCTGGTTTGAGTCACAACCTAAATCCTTCTATTTGCTAGGCTTACAGAACTTGGAATACCTATGTAAGGCGTGTGTTGACATCAGTGGAGAGTATGTGGAATACATGTAAAGTTTCATCATCCTATTTCGTTTCTTTCTGGGTAATGAGTTATCAGCAGCACCTTGTAGATGGTTTAGAAGGTAGGACGTTTTTAAGAATTGGATCAGTTAACAGAATATTCCAATGCTTTCTAATCACAGTTCAAAGTTGATCCCATTGTGGATTATATGTTGTGATGATACAGGTTATTTGTTGCTGATCTTTCTCCTACAGTTTTTTTTAGGGCCAAACAATAATTGTTCCCTCTCCCGTTCATTAGCCTTTTGATCTGATACATCTTCTACTATAACCTCGCTCTTCAAACCTACGGGCCATGTCTCTAGATTGAAATTCAAATTTTTCCTTCCGGAAACAAATCCTCTTTGCTCCCAAGAATTGACCTATAGGAATGCCACGTATGGTTGAGATAGGATGAGACAAGGTGGCATGTAGTAGGGAGTTGGTAGATGTAGGTTTGCGGTACATATCTGTAATTTCACTGGTTTCCAGGGGTTCGATTTTAATATCCAAAAATTCCACACTCCTTCCAAACTTATAAGTAAGTTTGATTTTGAGATTATTTTTATTTAGATCAGAAAGGAACAGATCCAAATCCTGTTCAGAACCATCCCAAATGAATCACACAGCATCAATATACCGCATCCACTCCTGTATGCAGGCAATCAATGATATGGGTTCACTCTGAAAAGTTGTGCATTCCCAATAGCCCAAAAAAAGGTTAGCATACGAGGAGGCACAAGAGGCCCCCACCGTTGTGCCTTGTTGTTGTAAATAGATTGTTCCATAAAAAAGAAAAATGTTATGGGTGAGAACGTATGCCAACAGTATCAATACCAATTCCACCAAAGGCTCATCAATATTGCTATTATATAAAAACCACGTTGTTGCTTTGAGTCCATCTTCATGTTTCATTCATGTGTAGAGGGATTCAACATCTACCGTCACAATGACCATCTCCTCCTGTATATGAATCTGATTACGTTTCTGCAAAGCTGATGTAGTATCTTTAATAAATGATGGTAAAGTTGAGATAATTGGTTTGAGGAAATGGTCAATGGTGACAGAGATGATCTCACATAATCTATCATTGCTATCATGAGCTGGGGGGCCCGCAGCAGCGGCTGCCCGCTTTCACTTTAATCTCAGGCTGAGTTTCAGGCTGACTCTCAGCTTCGGCTTGTACAATGTCTAGGAGGAGTTTCTCCTGCTTTGTTCCTCGTCTCTCTGGCTGAATTTGCATGCACACGCCCCTGGAGGAAGGGACCCCTGTTTGCTATACCCGGGTGTGGGACCCGAATATACCCACCAAAGGCAACCGGTCACTGACAACTTGGTTTACTACTGGACTTGTGTGTGGGATTACTGAACTGGGAGTACACCATCGATCCCCGGACCAACCCGGCACGCCACCTCCAGCCGCCATTACTCCCGTGTACCAAAGGGCCCCGGGACTACGCCTCCCCTACCCATGGAGGGGATCCCATCTTGCTGCCCCACACCATCAGCCCTGGGCGCCCCATCACCAGGCAGCTGTGGTGTCACCTTCCGTCACCGCAACCCATGGGTGGCGTCATCACCGACACATCAATCCCCTGTAAATACCCCTTTCCGACTGTTGTGAGGATGGACGGCCGTGCGAGCCCGGGTCCGGTCACCACCTGAGCCGCAGCTGTGAACCCGGATCCGAGCGGCCCCAGAGGCGGCAGCAGCCCCCGCCAGCAACATATGGGCTCTGTCCAGATAGGGCTGAAGTGTATGTGCTCCGTCCAGGTAGGGCTGAAGTGTATGGGCTCCGTCCATGTAGGGCTGAAGTGTATGGGCTCCGTCTAGGTAGGGCTGAAGTGTATGGGCTCTGTCCAGGTAGGGCTGAAGTCAGGGCTGCCACTAAGAATTTCAGGGCCCCATACTGGCAAAAGTTCGGGGCCCCCTTGATGCTCCACCCCAGCTTCGCCTCCACCCCGTGAATCTTCCATAGTCTCACCGCCACTCTTGGAAAAACTTCACTTCTGCACTACAACCTCACCAATCACACATTAACCCTTCACATTGAACACCGTATCACACACACAGCCATCAGATTTTGTTTTGGCCAACAGATTTTTTAAGCCTGTCACCAAGACAAGGTAGACTCTTTTGGCAGGGTCCTACTCTAACTTTTTTTTTCTTTTTAAATCTATCTTCTTTGGTATATATTTCTTTTTGGTATATCTATTTGTCACATACAATGTGTCACATACAGTTTTTAAAGTAATTGAAACCAAATTATGATAATGCAGACTTGTGGATTTAGACCTAACAACCCCTTCAAAGGGAATCTGTCACCAGGTTTTTAACACCTAATCTGAGCGCAGCATAACATAGTGGAAGAGATCCTGATTCCAGCGATTGTCACTTATTGGGCTGCTTAGCATAGTTTTGATAACATCACTGGTTAATCAGCAGGAGATTATCATTACAGGGCTACTTGTCATGCTGCAGGTAGTTCAGCATATTCATGAGCTCTGTATAATTGCTAGATCTGCAGCAGAGAAAACATTGATTTTATCACAATGAAAGCAAACAGCCCTGTAAGTGGCACATCGCTGGAATCAGGATATCTGTTTCTACTTTATGCTGCTCTCAGATGAGGGAGCAAAAACCTGCTGACAGATTCACTTTAAAAGCTCTTTCAGCAGATAGATAGAATCATAGATAGATAGATGGATATGTGGCACCCCTGAGGCTTCAGTCACCAAAGGGTACTGCACCTCACTTAAGGTGCAGCACCCATTCTTCCTGGATCCAGAGAAGATCGGTACCAGTTCCACAACACAAACTCATATACACAACCAGGTTGGCCTCCCGATTGGGGACCAGGCTAGGGTGGGGTCTTAAGGTAGTCACCAAACATGGGGGGCAGCCACCAGCTAGTGACAGGGAACCGGGGGAAGAGCAGCCACCAGGGAGAGTTAGGAGCTTACACAACAGTTAGAGTGTTCTCCAGCAGGAGAGAACAGGAGCGGGACCGATACGGTTCAGGCTGCAGAGCCTTAGGGTGGAACAGACTTCACGTTGTATCACCAGAATCTGCAGGACAGGGGGATTGCATGTCCCTCTGACCATCACAAGATCCCAGAGCACAGTGCCACATATGGTCCAAAGTCATGATTACAGTCAAGCCCCACAATGGCCCCGTGTCACCTATACACGGGACAGGAGCTAACACTACACGAACTGGGGTCCCCAAGCAGCATCAGGACATGGGGATCCATCTTTAAAGGCGCAAGAAGGAAGAGCCCATCGACCACCGTACCGGTTCTAACCACCAACGGATCTGGGATCGGCTGGGGCCCATCATGGCTGGAACCACAGCAGCTGATTAAGCCTTTTGATTGCCGTCGCCCCGCACTTCGGCGCCAACAGCCACTACGCTCCTCATCATCCTCCCTGGGGCCCCGCTCCACCTGTGGCGAGCAGCACCATCCTTGCTGCAACACCATCCGTCCCAGAGGACAGTGACAGCAGCGGCGGCTAATCCCTCGCCACGTACCACAGGTGGCGTCACAAGACTATCAACCTCATCATTCCCCCACCATCATCCAAATCCCCTTTTATTGTACACCTCGAGGCCCTGAAGCCGAGCAGGGCCACCTGTGACATCTCCCTGACCCGACATCACCGGCCCGGCGACGAGTAACATTTAACCTCTGCCCCATGGGTGCTACATATAGATGAGAGACGGATAGCCAGAGAGACAGAGGGACACATGGACAGATAGATAGATAAATAGAGGGATAGAGGGATAGATAGATAGATAGATAAAGGGATAGATAGATAGAGGGATAGATAGAGGGATAGATAGAGAGATAGTGGGGGATCACAGCAGGTGGTGGGAATCACAGTAGGTGGTGGGGGGAATCACAACAGGTGGTGGGAAGAATCACAGCAGGTGGGGGGGAACCACAGCAGGTGGTGGGGATCACAGCAGGTGATGGGAGGATCACAGCAGGTGGTGGGGGGAGTCACAGCAGGTGGTGGGGGGAATCACAGCAGGTGGGGGGATTAAAGCAGGTGGGGGGATTACAGAAGGTGGGGGAATTACATCAGGTGGGGGATCACAGCAGGGTGGGGGGGAATCACAGCAGGTGGTGGGAGGATCACAGCAGGTGGTGGGGGGAGTCACAGCAGGTGGTGGGGGGAATCACAGCAGGTGGGGGGATTAAAGCAGGTGGGGGGATCACAGCAGGTGGGGGTATCACAGCAGATGGAGGAAGGTGAGAGGGGGCAGCAGATGAGGGAGGGGGGCAGCAGATGAGGGATGGGGGCAGTGGCTGATGGGGGATAGAGTGGTGGCAGATGGAGGGGAGGCAGCAGATGGGTTCAGTGGTGGTGGATCGGGAGTAGTGACTGCTGCAGCCGGCAGCTGAAGGGTGGGGGCTGGGGCAGTGGCGACGGCTGACAGTGGGCAGTGGCTATAACTTACCGATCGCTCCCTTCAGCTTCCACAGATGCCGGAGTGAAGCTGAGGGGAGTGGTCACCGGCCGCAGATCCACAGTGATAGGAGAGATCGGTCACAAGGCCGATCTCTAGAAAATCAGAGCTGGGGGCGGGTGAAACTGAGGTCACCCAGCTCCAGCCAATGATCGGTGCTACAGCTGCACTGATGATGGCTGGATTTCAATGTTTTAGCCATTTTCAATGGCTGAAACATTACAGTGGCTGTGATTGGCTGAGCGGCGTTCGTCAGCCAATCAAAGCCTCCGTAGGTCCGGGGAGGAAACACCACCCCTTCTGAGGTCAGGCAGAAGGCCCCTCCACCCTGAATCTAAGATATTTGCAGTGATCGCATCCTCCGGGGCCACGATCTCACCATGACGTACCCAGTACGTCATGGGTCCTTAAGTACCAGGGAGCTATGACGTACCCAGTACGCCATAGGTCGCTAAGGGGTTAACACGTTTTCAGGCTCTAGGGGCCCGCTCTCGCTTGGGGCCACTTTGCGACTGCAGGTGCTACACCGCTACATGTCTGCCAGTGCAATGCCCTCGCCCCCTGCCTATGGGGCCCGGTGAGCAGAGGAATGAAAGGGGAGGAGCCCGAGCTGTCAGCCGGGCCCCCCCTCCTGCCTGCTGCTCACCGGCCCGATACAGGAGTCCCAGTACTAATGCCCTGGTGGAAGTGTATGGGCTCCGTTCAGGTAGGGCTGAAGTGTATGGGCTCCGTCCAGGCAGGGCTAAAGTGTATGGGCTCCATCCAGGTAGGGCTGGAGTGATAATGTATATGCTTCCCCTCCCAGTAACATGTATGCCTCATCCCATCAATAATGCATGGATGTCTATGCAGGATGCATTATAATGCATGGAGGACTATGCGGAGGACATTATAATGCATGGAGGACTATGCAGGATGCATTATAATGCATGGAGGACTATGCAGGGTGTATTATAATGCATGGAGGACTATGCAGGGTGCATTATAATGCACGGAGGACTATGCAGGGGGCATTATAATGCATGGAGGACTATGCAGGGTGCATTATAATGCATGGAGGACTATGCAGAGTGCATTATAATGCATGGAGGACTATGTAGGGTGCATTATAATGCATGGAGGACTACGTAGGGTGCATTATAATGCATGGAGGACTATGCAGGGTGCATTATACTGTATGGAGGACTATGCAGGATGCATTATAATGCATGGAGGACTGTGCATGATGTATTATAATGCATGGAGGACTATGCAGGGTGCATTATAATGCATGGATGACTATGCGGGAGGCATTAAAAAGAATGGAGGCCTATGCGCGGTGCATTATAATGCATGGAGGACTGTGCGTGATGCATTATACTGCATGGAGGACTATGCAGGGTGCATTATAATGCATGGAGGACTGTGCATGATGCATTATAATGCATGGAGGACTATGCAGAGTGCATTATAATGCATGGAGGACTATACGGGAGGCATTATAATGCATGGATGACTATGCGGGAGGCATTAAAAAGAATGGAGGCCTATGCGGGGTGCATTATAATGCATGCAGGACTATGCGGGGCGCATTATAATGCATGGAGGACTATGCGGGGTGCATTATAATGCATGGATGACTATGTGGGGTGCATTATAATGCATGGAGGACTATATAGGGTGCATTATAATGCATGGAGGACTATGCGGGGTGCATTATAATGCATGGAGGACTATGCGGGGTGCATTATAATGCATGGAGGACTACGTGGGGGACATTATAATGCATGGAGGACTATATGGGAGGCATTATAATGCATGGAGGACTATGCGGGAGGCATTATAATGCATGGAGGACTATGCAGGGTGCATTATAATGCATAGAGGACTATACGGGAGGCATTATAATGCATGGATGACTATGCGGGAGGAATTAAAAAGAATGGAGGCCTATGCAGGGTGCATTATAATGCATGGAGGACTATGTAGGGTGCATTATAATGCATGGAAGACTATGCAGGGTGCATTATAATGCATGGAGGACTATGCGGGGGACATTATAATGCATGGTGGACTATACGGAAGGCATTATAAAGCATGGAGGACTATGCAGGGGTGCATTATAATGCATGGAGGACTATGCAGGGGTTCATTATAATGCATAGAGGACTATGCAAGGGTGCATTATAATGCATGGAGGACTATGCGGGGGGCATTATACGATATGGAGGGCTAGTGAGGACCATTATACAATGTGGGGGGCTAGTGAGGACCATTGTACAATGAGGAGAGCTAGTGGGGACCATTATACAATGTGGAGGGCTAGTGAGGACCATTATACAATGTGGAGGGCTAGTGAGGAGCATTATACAATGTGGAGGGCTAGTGGGGACCATTATACAATGTGGAGGGCTAGTGGGGACCATTATACAACGTGGAGGGCTAGTGGGGACCATTATACAATGTGGAGGGCTAGTGGGGCACATTATACAATGTGGAGGGCTAGTGGGGACCATTATACAATGTGGAGGGCTAGTGGGGAACATTATACAATGTGGAGGGCTAAAGGGGAACATTATACAATGTGGAGGGTTAGTGAGGACTATTATACAATGTGGAGGGTTAGTTGGGACCATTATACAATGTGGAGGGCTAGTTGGGACCATTATACAATGTGGAGGTCTAGTGGGGACCATTATACAATGTGGAGGGTTAGTGAGGACCATTATACAATTTGGAGGCTTAGTGGGGACCATTATACAATGTGGAGGGTTACTGGAGACCATTATACAATGTGGAGGGTTAGTGAGGACCATTAAACAATGTGGAGGGCTAGTGGGGACCCATTATACAATGTGGAGGGCTAGTGGGGACCCATTATATTATACAATGTGGAGGCCATTATGCTTTATGTAGGTACATTATACTGTATGTAGGTTTCTTTATACAGTATGGAGAGGTGTGGGGGTCACAGATGGGGGATCATACTGTGTTGGAGTAGTTGAAGGGTGGTACAGTAGGGTCACCATACTGTGCGTGTGGAGGTTACTGTGGAGGAAGTTACTGTCAGTGCATTATAATGCATGGAAGACTATGCAGGGGTGCATTATAATGCATGGAGGACTATGCGAAGGTGCATTATAATGCATGGAGGACTATGCAGGGGTTCATTATAATGCATGGAGGACTATGCAGGGTGTATTATAATGCATGGAGGACTATGCAGGGTGCATTATAATGCACGGAGGACTATGCAGGGGGCATTATAATGCATGGAGGACTATGCAGGGTGCATTATAATGCATGGAGGACTATGCAGAGTGCATTATAATGCATGGAGGACTATGCAGGGTGCATTATAATGCATGGAGGACTACGCAGGGTGCATTATAATGCATGGAGGACTATGCAGGGTGCATTATACTGTATGGAGGACTATGCAGGGTGCATTATAATGCATGGAGGACTGTGCATGATGTATTATAATGCATGGAGGACTATGCAGAGTGCATTATAATGCATGGAGGACTATACGGGAGGCATTATAATGCATGGATGAGTATGCGGGAGGCATTAAAAAGAATGGAGGCCTATGCGGGGTGCATTATAATGCATGGAGGACTATGCGGGGTGCATTATAATGCATGGAGGACTATGCGGGGTGCATTATAATGCATGGATGACTATGTGGGGTGCATTATAATGCATGGAGGACTATATAGGGTGCATTATAATGCATGGAGGACTATGCGATGTGCATTATAATGCATGGAGGACTATGCGGGGTGCATTATAATGCATGGAGGACTACGTGGGGTGCATTTTAATGCATGGAGAACTACGTGGGGGACATTATAATGCATGGAGGACTATATGGGAGGCATTATAATGCATGGAGGACTATGCGGGAGGCATTATAATGCATGGAGGACGATGCAGGGTGCATTATAATGCATGGAGGACTATACGGGAGGCATTATAATGCATGGATGACTATGCGGGAGGAATTAAAAAGAATGGAGGCCTATGCGGGGTGCATTATAATGCATGGAGGACTATGTAGGGTGCATTATAATGCATGGAAGATTATGCAGGGTGCATTATAATGCATGGAGGACTATGCGGGGGACATTATAATGCATGGTGGACTATACGGGAGGCATTATAAAGCATGGAGGACTATGCAGGGGTGCATTATAATGCATGGAGGACTATGCAGGGGTTCATTATAATGCATAGAGGACTATGCAAGGGTGCATTATAATGCATGGAGGACTATGCGGGGGGCATTATATGATATGGAGGGCTAGTGAGGACCATTATACAATGTGGGGGGCTAGTGAGGACCATTGTACAATGTGGAGAGCTAGTGGGGACCATTATACAATGTGGAGGGCTAGTGAGGACCATTATACAATGTGGAGGGCTAGTGAGGAGCATTATACAATGTGGAGGGCTAGTGGAGACCATTATACAATGTGGAGGGCTAGTGAGGACCATTATACAATGTGGAGGGCTAGTGGGGACCATTATACAATGTGGAGGGCTAGTGGGGACCATTATACAATGTGGAGGGCTAGTGGGGACCATTATACAACGTGGAGGGCTAGTGGGGACTATTATACAATGTGGAGGGCTAGTGGGGCACATTATACAATGTGGAGGGCTAGTGGGGACCATTATACAACGTGGAGGGCTAGTGTGGAACATTATACAATGTGGAGGGCTAAAGGGGAACATTATACAATGTGGAGGGTTAGTGAGGACTATTATACAATGTGGAGGGTTAGTTGGGACCATTATACAATGTGGAGGGCTAGTTGGGACTATTATACAATGTGGAGGGCTAGTGGGGACCATTATACAATGTGGAGGGTTAGTGAGGACCATTATACAATGTGGAGGCTTAGTGGGGACCATTATACAATGTGGAGGGTTACTGGAGACCATTATACAATGTGGAGGGTTAGTGAGGACCATTAAACAATGTGGAGGGCTAGTGGGGACCCATTATACAATGTGGAGGGCTAGTGGGGACCCATTATATTATACAATGTGGAGGCCATTATGCTTTATGTAGGTACATTATACTGTATGTAGGTTCCTTTATACAGTATGGAGAGGTGTGGGGGTCACAGATGGGGGATCATACTGTGTTGGAGTAGTTGAAGGGTGGTACAGTAGGGTCACCATACTGTGCGTGTGGAGGTTACTGTGGAGGAAGTTACTGTCGGTGCATTATAATGCATGGAAGACTATGCAGGGGTGCATTATAATGCATGGAGAACTATGCAAGGGTGCATTATAATGCATGGAGGACTATGCGTGGGGCATTATACGATATGGAGGGCTAGTGAGGACCATTATACAATGTGGGGGGCTAGTGAGGACCATTATACAATGTTGAGGGCTAGTGGGGACCATTATACAATATGGAGGGCTAGTGAGGGCCATTATACAAAGTGGAGGGCTAGTGAGGACCATTATACAATGTGGAGGGCTAGTGGGGACCATTATACAACGTGGAGGGCTAGTGGGGACCATTATACAATGTGGAGGGCTAGTGGGGACCATTATACAATGTGGAGGGCTAGTGGGGCACATTATACAATGTGGAGGGCTAGTGGGGACCATTATACAATGTGGAGGGCTAGTGGGGAACATTATACAATGTGGAGGGCTAGTGGGGAACATTATACAATGTGAAGGGTTAGTGAGGACTTTTTTAATAAAAAAAAATAATTATGCAAAAAAATTGAATTTCTGCATGAATCTTTTTTGTCCATTGCCTTACTGGCCCAAATAGAGTTGTTGTTATATAGGTTTGGTGAAGTGTCATGCACCTTATACATATATTTTGGACTTAGTTTGTAATAAAAGTATGATATCACAGTATAATACAACGGTCTACACACTGCATAATGGCCACCACAGTAGCCGACACACTTATTAATTGTCCCCACAGTAGCCCTCACATTGTATAATGGATTCAATAGTAGCTCCCCACAGTATGACAGCTCCCACACTGTATAAGGGCTCCCCACACTGTATAAGTGCCTCCCACACCAGTGGCATAACTAGTCCCACGGACTCCTATTACCACTCCCCTGCATGTTTATGTCAGATGTACAGGCCCTTGTGGCTTTCTAAATCCTATAAAGACGCGTTGCTCCTCCTTCATTACGTAGTAATGATCTTAATCCTAGTATATATGTCCCCAGCCTGATGTATATGTCCCCCAGTCTGGTGTATATGGGCCCCCTGCCTGGGCTCCATCCTGGTGTATATGGTCCTCCTGCCTGCGCTCCATCCTGGTGTATATGGGCCCTCAGCCTGGGCCCCATGCTAGTATATATGCACCTCCAGCCTGGGCCCTTTCTTAGTATATAAATGAACCCCCAGCCTGGGCCCTATGATAATATATATGAACCCCAAGCTTGGGCCCTATGCTAGTATACTGTATTTTTCGGATAAAATGCACTTTTCCCTCCCAAAAATTTGGGAGGAAAATGAGGGGTGCATCTTACAATCCGAATGTAGCTTACTGGGAGGTAATGGAGAAAGGTAGCAGGAGATTGTAGTGATGCTGCAGGTGCTGTGCTGCTGGGGCTGCGCTGATGGGGCTGCGCTGCTGGGGCTGCGCTGATGGGGCTGCGGACACTGTACTGCTGGGGCCTCTAGCCCAGGCCATATGCTAGTATACATGGACTCCCAGCCTAGTCCTCATGCTAGTATTTTTGAATCCCCAGCCTGGGCCCTATGCTAGTATATATAAACCCCCAGCCTGGGCCCTATGCTAGTATATATAAACCCCCAGCCTTGGCCCTAGGCTAGTATATATGAACCCCCAGTCTAGGCCCTAGGCTAGTAGATATGAACCCCCAGCCTGGGCCCTATGCTAGTATATTTGAATCCCCAACCTGGGCCCTATGCTAGTGTGATGCCCTGGCCTATCAGGTCATCACAGGGTATTGTGCAATCTGCCCTTCTGCATGATATCCACCTCCTCCTTGGTTACGGGTCCCTGACTTTTGGTGTTGCTAAGAACAAGTTAATCAAAACCCTAGGAACACTCTGCACCACACCCACCAGACACACCAGTGGACAGCCTGAAGGGAATAGGGCTGGCCACTTGGGGGGTTGGTTAAGTGGAGGTCAGGAGTGTTAGGAGACAGTCAGTTGAGGAGTGACTCTCAAGAGGAGAGGTTAGGAACTGGGCTTCTCGTTTACTAGGAGGCAGACGTTGGTCTGGGCCTGGTAGGAGCTGGACCCCGGTCGCAGGGGATCGTGACAAGGGACACGGATTGTCGAGGAGGACAGCCGGCAGCCTTGTGTCCTCACCGGGCAGGGGCCAGGGCACAACGGCGTATATGGATCCCAGGCCAGGAAGTAGCTTCAGGCCTCCTGGTAATTCACCCGATGAGGATGGAGCCTTCAAGATCCGTACTCCACCCGCTCCAAAATTGGGGTACTAGCGCAACGAGGGGGTTAGGACTTTCCCACTGCATAGTCCAGAAAATCCCAAGCATGAACCCTGAGAGCAAGCTCACTCTGTTAGCCATACGGGTGAGCGGGACCCGTTTAGTTTTAAGCTGAAAGGGACCAACTAGAGAAAGAGGTGCCAAGGTCAAGGTCACAGGCTAACAAGCAACAGCAATGGGCACAGGATACAGGCGTGCTACCTCCCTGCTGCAGTGGCATCAAGAACTTTGGTTTACCACGGTTGTCAGCGTCAGCGTTATTGGACTTACTTGCAATTAACCCTTACCGGCCCGACGGCACCTTCCCGACTTCATCCGTGGAGGGGTTAAACACCTGGCTGCCCACACCATCGCCACCTGGTACTCCCAGCCGCAGCGGTGGTACTTCACCCTTACCACACACCACGGTGGCGTCACGAACTTTACACACCATCCCCTGTACATAGCCCCCCTTTATTTGAGTGGCCGCACGACCCCGGTCCGGAGACCCCTTGTGCCACCGCGGATCCGGATACGAGCAGCCCGGCTGCTGACGCGGGGGTGGCGCACTAGTATATGAGGACCCTCAGCCTGGGCCCCATGCTAGTATATATGGACCCCCAGCCTGGGCACCATGCTAGTATACATGGACCCCCAGCCTGGGCCATATGCTGGTATATATGGACCCCCAGCCTTGGCCCCATGCTGGTTTATATGTCCCCCGTTCTGCATAAAAAAAATCATACACTCACCTAATCCAGCAGGTCTTGATCACTGGAGCGCAGGCAAATCATGGCATGCGCAACACACCAGACTCTTGGCGCTTTGCGATGACGTCACATGCTGGGACTCTGATATCCTGCGTGTACGCTGCCATCAGTGGCAGTGCAGGGAGATCATGTCTCCCAGCACTGCTGCAGAGATTACCTATATCGACGCGCAAAGTAAAAGAGGGGAAATTGAGAAGAAACAGTTTGTAGTGCCCAATCACTTTAATGAAACGTAAAATCAAGCTCCAACCTCAAAAAAACACTTTAGCATATGTTCACACGTTCCATTTTTTACATTTTTCTCCCTTTTTCAATTAGAAACGGCTCTAACTTATACATTATATTACATACATTAAATTGATGTCTGTCTCGCACCTCCTTTTTCGGACATATTTGACAGCACTTTAAAAGGTCACCTACAATGTGCCCATTGGGATGTTGGCCTTACCCTCGTCCTCCACCAACACCACCGGCTCCAGTATCCCTCTATTCAAATTCTATTCAAATGATTCAGTAATGTATGTTTTATGGACAAATGAACGCCATGCTGGGACATTGAAGCTGATGTCATTGATGATGATTACATCTGGCCAAAAGCAGATTGAGAGAAGGAGGCATCATCGCCTGCTTCCTAGACTGCAGTTTGTGAAGCATGCAGCACCGTGGAAGTGGCAGTTGTTTCACTCTGGAACTCAAGCTTTATTCCACTAGCTAACACCGAGGATTTAAAAAGTTCAGTTTCCCCAGGGCGGAATGGTTCAGACATCATGGAGCACAGCATGAGAAGGTACTCCCAACAGCTCCCAACTGTTTTTTTTTTTTTTTTAAATTAGGAGGATCTGAAACAGTGCATAACATGCCAAGGCGTTAAAAAAAAATCTGATTCCGCAGGGGGCCATGTGTAACACACCGTGGAGCACAGCATCAATAAAGAACACAAATAGAGACTGCCTGACCAATTGTTATAGACAGTGTAGCCTCGAGAGTGGTTGTGCCAGTGCATAATGTACAAAGGCTTAAAAAATATTGCCCTGGGTGATTGGGCAGAACGATTACATCGCAGCACCATAACATGTTAGATTAGTCATGCGGTGTCATTAGACGATAGAAGACAAAATAGTCTTGAATGAGAAACAATGGAACTTTTTGAACTTAAGAAATACAAATTTTGGAGCTACACTTATTATTGGGTCTTGTTAACAGGCGGCCTGAGATACTCTGGGGCAATCCATCTATGGTTCATTTTGATTATCATCAAACTGTCTGCACTTTCCGTGGATAGTCATGTGCGGGTATCTATTATTATTGACCCTGCTGAGCTGAAAACATGCTCAGACAACACACTCGCAGCAGGGCAAGCTAGCACTTCCAAAGCGTATACCGCGAGGTTTGGCCAAGTGTTGAGCTTGGAAACCCAATAGTTAAAGGGAACTGTAGACTCTGAAAGCCCGCTAATACGGTCACCTACATGGTCCCTCACCATCTTACTTAAGTGTTCCCTCCTTGTCATAGTTTCCCCAACCGGTATCTGATTCAAAGTTGACGGTTTGTGGAAAATGGAACAGTTTTGGCACATTAGTCCCCCGCCTGTGTTGCTTCTACTATGCATAGCCCTCTCTTGTAATCCTGGTGCGTGAGATGACACGCTACCTCTGACGCCAGCATTATCTGAGGGTAATCGTTTCATCAACTGCTTCACAACAGCCCTATGTTTTCATAGTACAATCCTTATTTGCCTCGACAAGTAACTGGAGGCATTTTCTGCTAGCCAACCGTTTCCTGTTCGCACTGTTCAGGGAGCAAGAGTTGTTTCCCACTAAAGTGCTGGACAGTTATTTCAATGGCAATGGGCTAACATCCATCTTCTCTCTCTTCACACAGATACAAATAACCTTGCTTGCTGTAACTCCATTTGTCCTGCATTATACCTCTGCTGAACCCTCTTTTTGGTACTAATAACCCTGCTTGCTGTAACTCCATGTGTACTGCATTATACCTCTGCTGAACCCTCTTTTCTGGTACAAATAACCCTGCTTGCTGTAACTCCATGTGTCCTGCATTATACCTCTGCTGAACCCTCTTTTTGGTACTAATAACCCTGCTTGCTGTAACTCCATGTGTCCTGCATTATACCTCTGCTGAACCCTCTTTTCTGGTACAAATAACTCTGCTTGCTGTAACTTTTGCTATGTCATCTTTACATTAAGTTTAATACTCACTGATGTATGACTGTATTTTCTTCTTTGTAAACGTTATCTGAGTCAGGCTGGATGTCAAATGTGTTCTGTTCCCTTTGATTCACTAATCATTCCCTGGTGTGATCACCTTTTGTTAATTTCCCTTAACAAGCTGACCTACCACAATTCCCCTCACCTACTCCTCTAGCTTTCCCTATATATCTCGGGCTTTCTTAAGGGGTGCACGCGTGTGGGTTGCTGTATGTGTGTGCCATCATTGCTAAAGTGCTAGGCAGTTATTTCAATGGCAGTTAGTCAGGGCAGGAGGTGGCAGATCACCTACTATGATCTTTACTTCTATCCTCATATCCTATATGCTTTTTCTGTCCACTTTCACCGCCCTGTTCCCCTTCCATCACCACTCATCCACATCAGTTCCTCTCTCCTCCCCTCTCCCTTGTACGGCTCCCACGTTCTTTTCACCTTCCTTACTAACCTCACTCTTTCATGCTCCAGGGTCTTGCAGAAAAAAACATGCCACAACTCCAAAAACTGTCTGATCTTTCTCCTTTTACTGCTACTTCTTTCAGGCGATATCTCTCCTAATCCCGGTCCACCCCATGCCAACTTTACCCCCTCCCCCACCTCTCATAGAAATTCTACTATCCTCATTAACATTAGTTGTACACCATCACCTCCCTCTTTTGATTGTGCTCTCTGGAATCCACGGTCTGTATGTAACAAGCTTCCTTACATCCACAACTATTTTCTCAAGAACTCTCTTAATCTGCTTGCCCTCATTGAGACCTGGATTCAGGATTCAGACACTGCTTCCCCTGCTACCATTTCTCAAGGTTGGCTTACACTTTTCCCATTCACCAAGATCTGAGAACAGACATAGTGGTGGAGTCAGCTTACTCCTGTCCCCACATTGCACTTTCCAGGTCATCCCCCCAGCTCTATCACTCTCATTCCCATCCTTTGAGGTCCACACCATCAGGCTCTTCGATCCCCTCTCCCTCAGAGTAGCGGTCATATACCGTCCCCAAGCTCACCCACCCAGTTCCTTGACCACTTTGCAACCTGGCTGCCGCACTTCCTGTCCTCAGAATTATCAACTCTTATCCTAGGAGACTTTAACATACCTATGAACAGCCCCACCTCCCCTTCTACATCCCAGCTTCTATCTCTAAACACCTCCTTTGGCCTCTGACACCTCTCATCCTCTAAGACAGATGAAGACACCCTTGACCTGTTCTTCGTCCGCCTCTGCTCCATCTCTCACTTTGATAACTTAGCTCTTCCCCTCTCTGACCGAAACATCCTCTCCTTCAAGCTCCCAAACCCTCACCCACCCCAGCACACTCCCACCTATCACACATTCAGAAATCTACAGGCCATCGACTCTCAAACATTTTCAGACTCTCTACACTCATCACTGTCTCCTAGCTCCTCACTTTCCTGTCCTAATCTGGCTGTAAACCACTACAATGACACACTCAGAAATACCCTAGACCAAGTAGCGCCCCTCACCTTTAGAAAGACCAAACACAGAGTAAAACAGCCCTGGCTCACATTGCAAACTCGATTTCTCCAGCGATGCTCTAGGAGTGCCGAACGCCTATGGTGGAAAACCCACACACCAGAAAAGTTCATCCACTACAAATTCATGTTAAGAACCTACAACGCTGCTCTTCACCTCGCCAAACAGACCTACTTCACCACCCTGATCTCCTCACTATATAACAATAGAAAAAAGCTCTTTGACACCTTTCATTCCCTTCTCAGTCCCAAAGCACAGATCCCTATCACAGACCTTCATGCTGATGATCTGGCCTCGTATTTCACAGAGAAAATGGAAAACATCCGGCAAGAAATCAGCTCCCAGTCACCAAACGTCGTGATTCCCATTATCCCCCCCACATCCCGTCTGGATCACTCTCCACATTTGACCCAGTCACAGAGGGAGAAGTCTCTAGGCTACTGTCCTCTTCTCGTCCTACCACTTGCCCTACTGAACCCTTTCCCTCACACCTACTCCGGTCTTTCTCTCCAGTCATCACTACTCACCTAACTAAAATCTTCAATCTCTCTCTCTTATGGTATCTTCCCCCCCTCCCTTAAACACTATAATTACACCATTATTAAAAAAAACTACTCTTGACCCATCTTGCTCAAACAACTACAGACCAGTCTCCAATCTCCCGTTCATTCCAAACTCTTGGAGCGCCTGGTCTATTCCCGCCTCACCCGCTACTTCTCCTCTCACTCTCTTCTAGATCTTTTACAGTCTGGCTTCCGCCCCCTACACTCAACAGAAACTACCCTGACCAATGACCTACTGACAGCAAAATGTAATGGTGACCACTCTCTGCTTATTCTTCTTGACCTCTCTGTAGCCTTCGACACTGTTGACCACCATCTCCTTCTCTCTATGCTCCATTCAATCGGCCTAAAGGGCACTGTGTTCTCCTGGTTCTGTTCCTATCTTTCTGGCCGCTCATTCAGCATATCATTTGCTGGCTCAACATCTTCTCTTCTTCCTCTCACAGTTGGGGTCCCTCAAGGTTCAGTCCTCGGCCCTCTTCTTTTCTCCCTCTACACTACGCCAATTGGACAGACCATCAGTAGATTTGGATTCCAGTACCATCTTTATGCTGATGACACACAACTATACACTTCATCTCCTGACCTCACCCCCGCTGTACAACAGAACACTAGAGACTGTCTGACTGCAGTTTGCAACGTCATGTCTGCTCTCTATCTGAAACGTAACCTTTCCAAAACTGAACTACTTCTATTCCCTCCACTTCTAACCTCCCTAAACCCAGCATCTCCCTCTCTGTGTGCGGCACTGTAGCACCCCTGAGCCACTCAGGGCACTACTAGGAACCGTAACCTCATGGGGATGCAGGGCCTACCCCCAGGGACCTGGAACACCAGTGCCAGCAACACCTAGACACACCAACATCCTAGTTACCACTCCACACCAGGGTTAATTGGTTAGTCAGACACAGGGGGATGGCCACCTAGAGGGCAGAGCCAGACCAGAGGACTAGACAACTTGGTGGGAGGGGACAAGGCAGAACAGTGTAGAGAGTGACAAAGGAAAGAGGTGCTTCAAGCTGGGTCATGTAACGGTGACCTGAGGGCACAGGAGAGTGGTCACCAGGGCAGGTACACCCGAGTACAGCTGGGACCAGAGCACCGACGGGGCACAGGGACTTAGGTCAGGCGACAGTTTCAGATGGCCTGGCAAATACCTGCACAGTGAGGGGACCTTCACGGACCTCACTGACCCACAGATCCGGGGGCATCAGCAGTAAAGCAAGGATCAGAGTTCGGGACACAGACCAGCCATACAGGGTCCACACTGCCCGTCGTACGGACGAAGAGACTGCCATCACAAAAAGTTAACAGTCGGGCCCCAAACCGCTCCAAGCTACGGGGACCCAACCACACTGAGGGTACTGGTGACAGAGCAATCGAGTCATCAACTGGCACTGGAATTACAGGGACCTGAACCAGCCATCCAAGACTAAGTAGAGACTGTTAACTACAATCCACGGTGTGGCCTCCCTTATTACTCCATCATACATCTCCCAGGCTCAGCCCTACCTGCGGAGGGCCTTCCACCACAGCTTACATTACCACCAGCCCTGGGGGATAATCAACTCTGCAACGATGGTTTTACCATCCTAACCGCAACCCACAGGTGGCATCACACAAATTAATTTCATCTCCCTTGTAAATACTCCCCTTTAAAAAAACACCCAGGGCACGTAACCGGGCAATGGCCACCAAGGTGACATTCCCCAGGGATACATTGCCCGGAACCGAGTACCCCATAACTCTCGGCAACACAGCACCATGATAACTCCTAGGCAGCAGGCTCACTGTCTGGGTGTTATACTTGAGTTATAGGGTATTGGTGTGCACTCAGCTAGAGTATGGTTTCATTAGAGGTGCTAGTGTGGGGTCAATAGTCCCAGAACGTATTATATAATAGACACTGCACTCTCTTGTTGATAAAATGAAGACAAAAGGAAAAGACCACTTTTCACATCCTAGATCTGGCAAGTCATTTCCGATACGAGACTACTTCACCTGTCAAAGCAACTTTGTTGTGTACATCATTAAATGTCCGTGCGGTCTCCTGTATGTTGGAGAAACTATCCAGCATGTGGGAGACCGCATTGCGAGTCATAAATCCAACATCAGGTGTAAAAAAACATGGCTCCCAATCCCCTACCACTTCCATGAGGCCAATCACTCTATAGCACAATTACGTTACCAGGTAATTGAGAAGGTACACCGACCGAGAAGAGGCGGAAACCATATTGAACTACTTAAAAAAAGAGAGAGCTTTTGGATGCATACCCTTCAAACCCTGACACCAAAAGGGTTAAATCGAGAAATAGATTGGTTATTATAATATGATGATCATATTTTAACTTTCTTATTATATCCTTTCCAGAAGCCTTGATGAACTTCACCTCTCCTTCTCCTTTCCTCCACCCTTGCATATATAGTAACGTATACCCTCCGTCCCTTGAACACCCCCCAAACCATTCCCCCCCCCCTTTGTTTTCTCCCTTTTTCCTCAATTACTTATCTGTAACTATATCCCATACCAATGTTTTAACTACTCTGTATACTATGACCTCCTTTTGTCCTATGATTATCCATCTTGTATGGTAAACTTTGGTAGTACGGGACCCTTACTTAGAGCAATGTACAATTTATATGTCTATACTTAACACATTGCATTTCAGACTAAAAAAATCCTCCTCCAACGTTGGACTCAAGAATTTATCATATATATCTATATATAATGTGTGCCTATATGCCTTATAAATTATGCTTTATGTAATCTATACCTCTTTTTTCATATATCCCTAATACATATAATGGACCTTTTGAGACTCTTTTCTCCTTTCCTCTAGCTATTCTGCCAAACAGCAGCATTTTCCTATATAACACATTGCAATACCCATCACTTTCAATGATTACGGTAATGTACCGCATACTCAGTGGATTACAGCTGTCTCCACTGCACGTGCGTTTAGTCTGTGGCCACTTCATGCTTTAAGGCTACTTTACACACTGCGATATCGGTCCCGATATCGCTAGTGTGCGTACCCGCCCCCATCTGTTGCGCGACATGGGCATATCGCTGCCCGTGCCGCACAACATCGCCCAGAGCCGTCACACATACTTACCTGTCCGGCGACGTCGCTGTGACCGGCGAACCGCCTCCTTTCTAAGGGGGCGGTCCGTGCGGCGTCACAGCGACGTCACTGAACCGCCGCCCAATCGCAGCGGAGGGGCAGAGATGAGCGGGACGTAACATCCCGCCCACCTCCTTCCTTCCGCATAGCGGCCGGGAGGCAGGTAGGGAGACGTTCCTCGCTCCTGCGGCGTCACACGCAGCGATGTGTGATGCCGCAGGAACGAGGAACAACCTCGTTACTGCTGAAGTAACGATTTTTGGGAATTAGGACCCGTGTAGCCGATTAGCGATAAATCACGCTTTTGCGACGATTTTACATCGCTGAACGCTGTTACACAAAGCTATATCGCTAACGATTGCGGAAGTGCGTCACCAAAACCGTGACCCCAACGACAAAATTCGGGCGATATCGCAGTGTGTAAAGCCCGCTTTACGTGTTAAAAGCCATCACAGCACTGAATAGTGCTACTGACGTCCAGATCCTGGGAAGGTGGCATGCAGGTAAGGCTAGTTTCACACTTGCGTTGAACCGGATCCGTAGCATTGAAGCGACCGGTGGTAGGGCCGCGGGTGTGTGTGTATGCTCTATTCCAACAAAATTCCCATACTCAGATTTTACCGGTAGTAACATTTCTTTACTATGAAACATATTTATAACACAGTCAACCGAACTATCTGCGCACATGTGTATGGTGGAGTCCCCGGATTTTCACTCCTTCCGGGTACGCAGCAAAGAAAAAAAGAAAAAAGAAAAAAACAAAGAAATGGCGGCAACGTTCCCTAACTTTCCCTGCAATCACGTACCAGTCTATCCCAGAAGAAGATGCCGCTCCCACGTCGCAGGCCTGGAGTCTCACGATGATGGGTCCCGGTACAGCGCTGAAGGGATGCAGCTCCTCGGTCTTCTCTTTTGATCTTCTCCCGCTGGTAACGGATTCTAGTCAGTCTCTTAGTCCCGGGGCACACCGAGCAGAAGAAGGGAGGTCACGGTTGCACGGATGGCTCCCTTGTGTCGGTAACGGCCCCTGCACTTGCACTCAGGGTGCGATGCTCTGCAGTCAAGTTGTCACAGCCCCTGGATATGCACTCCGGGCGCGATGCTCTGCAGTCTGGTTAGATCCTCGGTGAAAACAAAGTCCTGCAGACCGGGGATGGCAGAACCCACTTCCACAGGGTGATTCTTCCAAGAATCCGGTTGCAAAAGAACCCTCTGTTCAGGGACACCATACGTAGCTCTGTCCTGGCTCAGCTCTGGGTCTGTACTCCTTTGCCGCTCTTTTTCTTCCTGGTTCAAACACACAAGTTGTAGGGGATTTCCCACCTCTGTGTCTGTGATTGCACAGTCTGACACTGCCCCCTTGTGGGCAAGTGCTGAAGCAATTTTCAAATCCATTTCTACATTGATGATGCAGTCTGAATGGTTGATCCCATTACATACCCCCCCACTTAAAGGTTGGCAGACCCTGTCAACTACCGTCGGTTCCCAGGCAGTGATGACTGCAGATGTCACAGGGGTTGGTTGAGAAGTGGGCCATATATACTGATCCCTGTAAGACCGCCCGGGCGGGATCCCAGCAGTGGTGCGGTCAGTGCGTCTCAAGGGTCGGTTGTTCCCCTCCCCGTCACTGTCTTTACGCCCCACTTCAGTCAGCGCTCCGGGGGAAGAACTGGGTTGTGTAGGTGGGTCACCGGTCCCGGAGTCGACGTGATCACTATGCTGGGAAACGTCCGTGACGTCAGTCGTGTCGGCAGTGTCACCCCCTCCGGGTACTGTGGTAGGGGAGTCAGGCTGGGATCGGCAGGGACGCAAGATATTTCGGTGCACAGTGCGGATGCTGCGACTGTCTTCACCCCGCACTCGGTATACATGCCCGTTGGGGTAGGGGCGTTCGATTACCCGGTAGACCTCAGTCTCCCACTTGGCTCGAAGTTTCCCTTGTGGCTTCTTGATACGGAGCAGGACTAGCTGTCCCAACCTCAAGGGTTGCTCTTGCACGGGGAGTGGGTCAGCATGTATCTGGCCCCGGATTTGTTGGCTCACCAGCCGGTGTACAGTCTCCATCTTCTGTCGGTGAGCATTTAGCCAGGAGGGGTAGTTATGGCAGACATCATCTCCGGGGCGGAATAGGTTCAGGTCATGGACCCCTTTTCCGGGGCGGCCAAAGAGAAGGGTGTGTGGGGTGTAACCAGTCACGGAGTGGACCTGGTTGTTGTAGGCCCATACTAGATCGGGAAGGAATTGGGGCCATTGGTCTTTCTTATCATCGGCCAAGGTGCGGATCAGCTGGAGTAGAGTCCGGTTGAAGCGTTCACATGCACCGTTCCCTTGTGGGTGGTAAGGAGTGGTCCTCGACTTCTGGATCCCATACATCTGATGCAGCTCTTCGATGACTCGGCCTTCGAAGCAAGCCCCCTGGTCGGAGTGCAACCTCTCCGGACACCCATAGACGTGGATGAACTGTCGACAGATGGCCCGTGCAGCGGATTCAGCCGTCTGGTCTTTGGTAGCAACAGCGACAGCGAATTTTGGGAAGTGATCCACCATGACTAGGCAGTACTGATAGCCACTGCTCGCTGTCCCAATCAGCAGATAGTCCACCATCAACAGCTCAAGGGGCCTGGATGTTTTAATTGTCTGGACAGGTGCAAGCTGTTCAGGGGACTTGTGTAGTTCACAGGTGCGACAGGTTTGGCAGACGTCTTCAACCAGCTTGCGGAGCCCCGGACAATAGATGGACTGTTGAATCCACCGAAAGGTCTTGTCTATCCCGAAGTGTCCATTCCTTTTGTGGGCTTGGGCCACCATCTCACGGGCCAATTGATCAGGCACCACAACTTGTGTGCATTCCTCCAGCATATGCGACAAGAGAACCTTCCGGTATAGCACTCCTTCTCTCAGAATCAGCCAGTCCCACTGACTGAGCAGGGTCAAGGTCCCGGTCGACAGTCGTGCCCGTATATCGGCGGGAGGCTTCTGCTGCCGCTTCACCCATTGTTTGAGTAGAGCCCATTCAGGGTTCTGGTCCTGAAGCCTGCACCACTCCTGGGGTGGCAAGGCGACCCCCACTGGAGTTCCAGCTTCGCCCACAACGAACTGGCGGTAATCCATCATCTGTTGGGTGAGCTTTGCAAAGTCAGGCGTCTCGTCCCCTTCTAATTCTTCATCCCGGTCTCGGTTGAGTAAGGGGTATGACACTCTAGACAGGCTGTCCGCATTTTGATTCTCAGCTCCAGCCCTATATTTGATCTTGTAATTGAACTTGGAGAGCCGAGCCATCCAACGCTGCTCCATGACTCCGAGATTTACATTTTCTAAGTGGGCCAACGGGTTGTTATCGGTCAGGACTAGTACTTCGGTCCCCGTGAGGTACCCTGCAAATTTCTCCGCCATAGCCCACGTTAGGGCCAACAGCTCCAGCCGGAACGAGCTATAATTGGTGGGGTTCTTCTCGCCCTCATGTAGGGACCGACTGGCATAGGCTATGACCCGTTCCTTGCCTTCTTGTACCTGTGAAAGTACTGCCCCTAGACCCTGTAGACTGGCATCGGTGTGTAGTTGGAAGGGCAGGTTGTAGTCCGCATATGCCGGGATGGGGGGAGACGTTAAGGCACCCTTTAGGGCTTGGAAGGACTCTTCCTGGCTGGGTCCCCAGCTGATGGGTCGTCCTCTGGGGCTGTTGGTGGTCCCTCGAAGCAGGTCATGCAAGGGTGCAGCAAGCCGGGCAAAGTTTTTGACGAACTGGCGGTAGTAGCCGGCCAACCCCAGGAAAGCCCTGACCTCCTTGACGTTTGTGGGCTGCGGCCAATCCCGTACGGCGGCTATCTTCTCTGAAGACGGCTGAACACCTTCGGCTGAGATCCGGTGGCCCAGGTAATTGATCTCGGGCTGCAGAAGACGGCACTTGCTGAGTTTCAACTTCAGGCCATGTTCTCTCAACCTACTGAACACATGGCCCAGCTGCTGCAGGTGTTCTTCAAATGTGGCCGAATAGACTACAATGTCGTCCAGGTAGATGAGGGTGAAGTCGAAGTTGAAGTCTCCCAAGCAGCGCTTCATCAGTTGCTGGAAAGTCCCCGGCACGTTGTTCAGACCAAAGGGCATCCGGTCGAACTCGTACAGGCCCATGGGTAGGATGAAAGCAGACTTCTCTCTATCTTTCTCGTGCATGGGTACCTGCCAATATCCGCTGGTCAGATCCAATGAAGAGAAGTATTTGGCTTTCTTCAGGGCTGTCAGGGATTCTTCGATCCTTGGCAAAGGGTATGAGTCCCGGGTGGTGCAAGCATTCAAACGGCAGTAGTCCACACAGAACCTCAGGGACCCGTCCTTCTTCTTGACTATCACCACCGGTGCAGCCCAGGGGCTCTGGCTTTCTCATACCACTCCAGCGTGTAGCATGGAATTCAGGAGATTTTTCACTTCTTGGTATTGCTGGGGAGGTATTTGGCGGTACCTTTCACGGATAGGAGCAGTGTCACCGGTGGGGATTTCGTGCTTGATACTGGTGGTGCACCCAAAGTCGGTGTCATGCCGGGCAAAGGATGCCTGATGCTCTTGAAGTAGCTCTTCCACCTGGGACACCTCCCGTTTGGAGTATTGGGATACGTCCAACTGACACTTCTCTCGTAGTTCTCGCCCCGCGTTGGTGTCACCCGCGACAGCGGCCATGGCAGAGACTGTAACTGTCCATTCTCCCTCTGTAGACAGTACAAACTGGAGGGGGCTCATAGGGTTCACCTCCTCAGTTAGAGCGTAGACTCGGGCGAGCTGTGTCCCAGCTTCTAGGTCAACGCTCACGTTAGCCGTGTTGCCCAGCCTGACAGGAATTCTTCCCTTTCTCACTACTGCTAGAGTTCGAGCGACTAGTGGATTCAGCTTCCCTTCCTTCGGGGTGCGCGGCTCAATCAGCACCTCCACGCCTTCAAGCTGTCTCGTGGTGCTAAGGGGTAGTGAGATAACTGTCTCTTTCCCTGCCGGTAAGGTGATCCTAGTATGGCGGGGTACGGTGATCGTGGCCAGTGGCAGTTGTTCTTCGGTCATTCGCTGGAGGTTGCAGGTCCGGACCACTTGCTGAAAGGCACGGCGGGTGGCCCTATGTGCGGTCACTTCTTGCCAGTACTTGGGCCCCCTCTTGGTAAACAACACCAGATTCAGGTCTTTCAAGATGTTCATCCCAATAATCATGGGCGTTTCTGATCCAAAGCCTTCCCTGACCACGATTATCCCTCTCTTCCCGAGATCTTGGCCACAGATTTCAGTGTTCATCCAGGCAACTCCCGTCACCGGAATGGGTAGATTATTGGCTGCTTTGATCTTGATGGCGGTATCAGGGTCATAGGCAACCCGCGACTTTAGACATTCTTCGTAGAACTGCTCGGAGATGGTGGATACCTGAGACCCAGTATCCATTAACCCTTGTACGGCGATCCCTTCCAGTAATACTTCCAGGGTGGGGCTATTTGATGCAAGTTTGCTCCGTGGCTGGCTCTGTTTTCCTACACCCCTCACTTTGGCCTCCCCTGCCGAGTGAGCCTCTTTGGCAGGGGCGTCTAGTTTAAAGGCGGCCACTGTTGTGGGACATGACTTGCTGGTTCTGGTAGATCGGACCGTGGATGAACTTGAAAGTTCCGGGGGCAACGGTTTGCTCTATGGCGGGGGTCGCCGCATGTCCAGCATCTTCCC
The DNA here is from genome assembly GCF_048569485.1 of Anomaloglossus baeobatrachus. Lineage (NCBI taxonomy): Eukaryota > Metazoa > Chordata > Amphibia > Anura > Aromobatidae > Anomaloglossus > Anomaloglossus baeobatrachus. The sequence continues at coordinate 374,545,256 of NC_134358.1, read as the reverse complement.
ATCGGCCGGCTGGGTTGTTGTCTCGCTTGCCGGCCCGCCTGTTGGTCTAGGGTGAGCTGTAACACCTGTTTCTGCAACTCTGCCACCATCTGCTTCAGTTCTTCCGTGTCGCTGTTCGGAGTCCCGATACCAGATATGGACCTGCAAGCCGCGGTATATGTCTGTGTCTCCACGACAGGTCCCCTTGAACGTTCTATAGCTTCTTGTTTGACCTCAGCAAACGTAAAGGCCAGATTTATCCGGAGTAGATCTTGCAATGAGCGGTTAAGGTACGGGTCTCTCAATCCGGTCACGAACTGATCTCTCAACACCAGGTCACGGGCACCCGTACTAGCTATCTGTTCTTCTTTTCTACAGGCTTGTTCTAGCAGCACTTGAAGGGCATTGGCATATTGAGGAATGTCCTCCGACTCGAGCTGAGTACGCCGGAAGAACATATAGCGCAATGTTCCGGCATATGTGGTCGGCCCATAGGTGTTCTCCAGCACCCGCACCAAGTCATCCAACGTGCGCTGGCCCCTAACCGTCTCCAGCCTGACTGAAGTCCACGCTTCCCCCTCTAATGTTAGCATGGCCATTTCTGCTAAGGTCTTAGGATCAGTGTTATACATTTCCCCCACTATCTTAAGTTGTTCAGTCCATTCAGTTACAGGATAGTTCCATCCGTTAAACTTTCTCACCTGATTGACAATAGACGTCAGGGGAGCTGTCCGGTTATAAGTTACTACCGGGGGATGATTTTGTTGGTCACACATCCTGCCGACTACGCCACATGAAGCGACCGGTGGTAGGGCCGCGGGTGTGTGTGTATGCTCTATTCCAACAAAATTCCCATACTCAGATTTTACCGGTAGTAACATTTCTTTACTATGAAACATATTTATAACACAGTCAACCGAACTATCTGCGCACATGTGTATGGTGGAGTCCCCGGATTTTCACTCCTTCCGGGTATGCAGCAAAGAAAAAAAGAAAAGAGAAAAAAACAAAGAAATGGCGGCAACTTTCCCTAACTTTCCCTGCAATCACGTACCAGTCTATCCCAGAAGAAGATGCTGCTTCCACGTCGCAGGCCTGGAGTCTCACGATGATGGGTCCCGGTGCAGCGCTGAAGGGATGCAGCTCCTCGGTCTTCTCTTTTGATCTTCTCCCGCTGGTAACGGATTCTAGTAAGTCTCTTAGTCCCGGGGCACACCGAGCAGAAGAAGGGAGGTCACGGTTGCACGGATGGCTCCCTTGTGTCGGTAACGGCCCCTGCACTTGCACTCAGGGTGCGATGCTCTGCAGTCAAGTTGTCACAGCCCCTGGATATGCACTCCGGGCGCGATGCTCTGCAGTCCGGTTAGATCCTTGGTGAAAACAAAGTCCTGCAGACCGGGGATGGCAGAACCCACTTCCACAGGGTGATTCTTCCAAGAATCCGGTTGCAAAAGAACCCTCTGTTCAGGGAGACCACACGTAGCTCTGTCCTGGCTCAGCTCTGGGTCTGTACTCCTTTGCCGCTCTTTTGCTTCCTGGTTCAAACACACAAGCTGTAGGGGATTTCCCACCTCTGTGTCTGTGATTGCACAGTCTGACACTGCCCCCTTGTGGGCAAGTGCTGAAGCAATGTTCAAATCCATTTCTACATTGATGATGCAGTCTGAATGGTTGATCCCATTACAGCATTGCGTTGTGTGACGCATGCAACGGATGCGTTGCATATAGTGGCACAACGCATGCTACAGATCGTACAAAATAACGCAGTCCGTTGTAGTTTTTTTTCCTTGACTTTATCTGAGACATCTGAGCATGCGCAGTTGTGTAAAGTCAGCTGCGTTAACGGAATCCGTCAAATGACGCATTCTAACGGAATCCGCCACCATAGGCGTCCATTATAAAAACAATGGACGCCTAACGGATTCCTGCAGATTGCGTTTTTTTGACACTCCGCCAAGCGCAGAAAAACGTTACATGCTGAGTTCAATCCGCTAGACGCAGCGTCAAAATAACGCCGCTGCGTCGTCTAGCGGATGCAACGCAGACACTTGCGTTACAGTGCGTCGTCCATACATCTCTATGGAGAATAGCGCGGTCCGTTAACGGACCGCGCTATTCTCCATAGTGACGGAATGCGCTGAACGCAAGTGTGAAACTAGCCTAAGACACAACTACACCAGCGCTGCTGCTGAACTCACCCCTCCTCCACTAAATACCAAAGTCCTTTATTGCTTACGTAACGTTCTACCTACAGAAGGAAAATATCCACCCCACCAATGTCTAAAACCTCCTCCTCCATATGAGAGAAGTCTGCAGGATCCTTTATCAGGTATATGACCCTAAGCCTGCAGCTAATGGAGTAGATGCCTGTAACATGTCTCTGCATTTAACCCCTTTATCACTATATGCAACCTAATTACAGATGGTGTTTATATACATGTTCTCTTACAACCACCCAAACGTCTATGTGATCCACATGAATATATAAAGATAAAAGGTACTTGTACAAGTCTCTTTCAACACTATATAAACCTGCCAAATATTACTCTATAACTGCCCAGCACTATATAAGCCTATGAATTAATAGTACTAAAAAATGCATGATCTATTCTAATTTTAGCTGGAAATTTCTTCCATTGGAATACATGTACACTAATTCCTTCCAGCCAAAGGAAATCTAACCTGCTTCTAGGTATGTGCATAGAGGCTGGAATATAGTAAATATTGATGTCTCTTTGGTTTTTTATATATATATTTTTAAAAAAAATCCATTCAAGGTGAATGTAAAGAAGATCTATTCAATCACTGCTCCCTATTGTTTGCGATATTCACCCCTTGAAATCGCCGGTGCTCCAACAATCCCACATAACACTGATTGAAATATTATTCATAAAATCAATGATAAAGGTTCCTTATCATCTGTATACACAATAAACTTGTCATTTACAATCAATTAACACATATCCTTCCTCTGCAGACTTCATCCTCTGGAAAATCTTGTATCATAAACTATTCTTGGTGGTACTCCTTCCATCCTGCTCCATTATTTTCTTCTCTTCTGAAACAGCCCTCTTGTGGAGGTATGCGAGAATGTATTACCCCTATATTCTGATTGTAACCGTGATATACTGTGAGCCATGCATACTTTATAATACGCTCAGACATGGTATCTATTGTATATAGTTGTATATTATGTAATATATGTAAATATTGATTTCTTTATTTCTCACTTCACAGCGACTATACATGATAAAGGCCGTTGGGCCGAAACGTTCACCATCTTTTGTCGCCATCAAATAAATAATCACTTTTTTGCAAAGAAAAAAACTTTTTGTCTTCATTTTATCAACAAGAGAGTGCAGTGTCTATTATATAATGGGTGTTATACTTGACACCGATCTCTCTTTCACCTCCGATATACAATCTCTTGCCCACTCCTGTCGCTTGCACCTCAAGAACATCTCTAGAATTTGCCCCTTTCTCACAATGGAAACTACAAAAACCCTCACCGTGGCCCTGATCCACTCTCGCCTTGACTACTGTAACTCTCTATTAATTGGTCTCCCCCTAACTAGACTCTCTCCTCTACAGTCCATCCTTAATGCATGAGCCAGGGTCACCTACCTGGCTAACTGCTACTCTGATGCCTCCTCTTTGTACCAGTCATTGCACTGGCTGCCCATGTATCACATGATTCAATTTAAACTGCTTGTTCTTACCCACAAAGCTCTCCACAGTGCTGCACCCCTCTACATCTCCACCCTCCTCTCTGTCTATCATCCCACCCGTTCTCTATGCTCTGCAAATGACTTTCGACTAACATCCACACTAATTCGAACCTCCCACTCCCGGATCCAAGAGTCCTCCCGAGCTGCACCAATCCTCTGGAACACTCTACTCCAAGAAGCTAGGACGAATCATAATTTAGCTTCAGACGCTCCCTAACAATGCATCTTTTTAGGGCGGCCTATCACACTCCCTAGCTGAACTAAATTCATATAGTCCCTCCATGCCTTCTCAGAACATAACCCCATGTCAAACTCCATGGTACCCAAATGCATCTCAAGGTTCTGACCAACTGGTCAAGGCAGCCATTATCTATCCCCCATTTCCTTGAGATGGCTGGATTGTCATTGTAAATAAGCACTTGTACCTTGTCTCCCCCCACCCTTTATCTCATTGTAGATTGTAAGCTCTCACAAGCTTGGTTGTTTCTTTTTTTTCCATGCTCTATTTATTGTATTTTCTATAACTGTTATTTGTTTGTATATGAACCTCCTGAATTGTAAAGTGCTGCAGAATATGTTGGCGCTATAAAAATAAAGATTTATTATTATTATTATTATTATTATTATCATTATTATTAACAGAAAATTGGGATATGAAGGCAGAGGTAGATAAAGCAGGAACCTTTTTCTTTGGCGCGGTCACACTGCTTGGGCGATCACCACTGTCACTATCACCTCGTCCACGGCCCTTACCGCCTCTTTTTCCCATTTTTTTTGGGTTTATATTATTTGAAGGTGAATACTGTAACGTGACCTTTTGTACAGGCAGTGGAACAAGACTGATGCCGGGTTGGTAAACTTGTGTTAATAGTTTCCCACGATAGCTGTTTCTGTAATTCTAAAAAATGCAAGGTACCTTTATCGGACAAAGTACCACTTGGAGGAGTCGACAAAGATGTTGTGAATGTCTTTCAGCCCTAAAAGAAAACAGGGTTTGCTGCCACTTTTATTTCAGTATTGTTTTTTGGCACTCAGACTGTATTTTCGTAGCAGCAGGCCACTATGTAGGTTCTGTAAGATATGAAGTGAACACCAGGATGCTAGGTTGGTGCTATGACGGTATTTGGATTCAGGCAGAAGTACAGTCACTGACACTGACTATTAAGTTAAATTTTGTAACACTGACACTGTTTTAGTAGCAGCAGGCCACTATCTAGGTTCTGTACGATATGAATGAAACACCAGGATGCTAGGTTGGTGCTATAATGGTATTTGGCTTCAGGTAGAACTACAGGCCGTGACAGCAATTTTTTTTATTTTTTTTAGTAGTAGGGTACTATGGAGTTTATGAACGCTATGAAGCCAACACAAGGACGCAACTGTGCTGGTATGAATTGACATGGTGGCTGACAGGCACTACACCTGAACCCATTGTTTTGGAAATTTTGGTACATTTTTTAGGAATTTGCAATACCTATCCCTAGTAGAAGAGACACAAGGGATGTAGCAGTGCTGGGATTGTTGATTAATAGGAATGAGCGAATACCCTAATATTCGCTTCACCAAATATCCGACGAAAACGTGACCGCTATTCAACTATTTGCCTATATTCGACGCCCAATGTAAGTCTATGGGAAACCCGAATAATTTCGTGTTGGACCTAACGGTGAGCTGAGGTGACTGAGGAAAAGGCTGAAATGGATGGGAAAAGGCAGAAACAGTATGGGCACAGCCTGTAGAAGGTGCATGAGTGCAGTTCTGCCCACCCAGATCCACAACCCCCTCCCGATCATCCATGATGGCAGCGCGCACACCACAGCGCCATCCGCATTCACCCTCTTCCTCTGCCATGACACATACGACAGAAAACTCCTCCCCGACTCCAGCTAAATCACCCCCCATACCCCTCCCGGTGTTCCCCGATGTCTCTATGCCTGGCGCAGCATTGATCCCCCGCAATCCCTCCTCCTTCACAATAAACGATGGGTGCATGTGCAGAAAGTGGCTGTCAGCTCAGCTTCCTGCTTTGAGAACGGCTGTGCTGGAATTGGAATCATGCCTGGTCACTCTCCTCTCCTCTCACCTCTCCTCTCTCTTCCCCTCTCCTCTCCTCTCTCCTCCCCTCTCCTCTCCTCCCCTCTCCTCTCTCCTCCCCTCTCCTCTCCTTTCTCTCGTGGAGCTCACAGGAGCGGTGGTGTTCTAGGGCCGCTCCTGTGAGCTTCATGTAGCAGAGCTGGATGCGTCGAGGGACCTTCGTTTGGATTACGCCGGACCTGGAGGGGTATTTGGGGATTTTAATAAAGTGGTGAAAGAGGGGTTTTTTTGTCTTTTATTCCAAATAAAGGATTTTTTTCGGGTGTATGTGTTTATTTACTTTCACTTACAGGTTAATTATTGGGGGTGTCCCATAGACGCCTGCCATGATTAACCTAGGACTTACTGGCAGCTATGGGCTGCCATTAACTCCTTATTACCCCGAGTAGAGTCCCAGGACTGTCTCAAATAATGGATGCGACAATTCCGGGCGGCTGCTGGCTGATATCTTTAGAGGGGGGTTTCCCCATAATGTGGGGCTCCCTATCCTGAGAATACCAGTCTTCAGCCGTGTGGCTTTACTTTGGCTGGTATCAAAATTGGGGGGGACCGCACACCGTTTTTTTAAATTATTTATTTATTTTACTGCACTACATAGACCCGCCCACCGGCGGCTGTGATTGGTTGCAGTGAGACAGCTGTCACTCAGCGTGGGGGCGCATCTGAATGCAACCAATCATAGGTGCCGGTGGGCGGGGGAAGCAGGGAATACGAGATGGAATAATGAGCTGCTGGCATTTTCAAAATCTGGAGAAGCCGCTGGAGCAATATGACAGCTGTGCAGTGTCGGTGATCGGTCAAAGATTGGAGAGTATGAGAGAGGGGGGGAGAGGGAGAGACAGACAGACAGAGAGAGACCGAAAGACCTGTGTTCTGTTTGTCAAAAACGCGATTTATGGAGCTGCTAGCAGCTACTGGACTCTGTGTTCAGCCTTTACAAGGACTATTTATTAGTTAGATCTACGAACGGCTCTCCCGCACACAATACAGTCTATGTACACCGCCAGCTTCCTATCACTGCGTGTTCACAAAATGACAGCTGGCTTATATAGCCCCTATGACACTGTGCGGCCAAGCCAATCACAGTAACACCCCAACAAAGATGGCTGCAGCGTTACTGTGAGGGCAAGCAAAGATGTATTCATTGGCTGAAAAACAGGCGCTAGGAAGTCAGAAATTAAAATGAAAGTATCAGAGCGGATGTTGTTTTATCCTTTGGATACCGAATGGTGCAAATACCCCATTATCCGTCGGATACCGAATAGTGGCGAATACATTCGCTCATCCCTATTGATTAAATAGTAGCAGAAATCAGGACAGCTTTAACACTAGAACTACTGAGGTAGTCATTTTGACTACTTTGCACCATGTATTTCTATATAGGTGTCACGAGTCCAGTAGTTCTAGTGTTAAATCTCTCCCTGCCTCTGAAAAAGGTCTCCCTATATCAGACACTGCACTAACATACCGTATGCAGCACTAATAGGAGGATTTTGTTTTAAAGATGGATCGTTCTCACCTAACAAAGCACTGCACTAACACTGGCCCTATAGCTGGGTCCGCATTCACTGTTTTGCAGCCTGGTTATTTATGGAGCTGCTAGCAGCTACTGACTGCTGGCTTCAGCCCTTAGAAGGACTATTTAGGAGTTTGCAGCATGAACGCTATCACTTACAAGGCACTGCACTGTCACTGGCCCCATAGCTGGGTACGCATTCACAGATTTGCGCTCTGGCGATTTATGGAGCTGCTAGCAGCTAATGGACACAGTCTTCAGCCCTTAAAAAGGACTATTTATTAGTTGGATCTACAAACGCTCTCCCGCACACAATACAGTCTATCTAAACCGCCAGCTCCCCAATGACTGCGTGTTCACAAAATGGCAGCAGCCTTATATAGCCCCTATGACGCTGTGTGGCCAAGCCAATCATAGTAACACCACAACAAAGATGGCTGCGGCGTTAGTGTGAGGGCAAGCAACATCAGATGTGTTCATTGCCTGGAAAAAGGTGCCAGGAAGTCATAAATGAAACTGAAAGTATCGTAGCGGATGTTGTTTTATTCGTCAGATAGCAAATGGTGTGAATAGCCTGTTATCCGTTGGATACCGAATAGTGGCGAATACATTCGCTAATCCCTAATATCGATCCATTTTATTTTGCACTGGATATTAGAATATGGAATTTGAATGCATGTAACACACCCTTTATATTACATCAGATATACTATTGATATGGAATTTTACAGCTATATACAGTATACGTACAGTATATGCAGCATGTTGTTTCTCTAGCGGGTTTGCTTTTTTAAAGACAACTTTACAACATTGTTGTGATCTTTTGCAAACTAATTATACTAACATTAGCTATTGTATTGACCTCATATTTTGTATATTGATACTGATTTTTTGTGCTGTTAGGACATAAAGGGTGTTTTGTTGTTCTCTGTGGACTTTGGTGCCATCTGCTGGTTGTTCCCATTTATTTCACATTTTAGATGTAATTGTTATGTTTATGTCAATAAAATTGGTGTTTTAACTTTAATTTTGAAATTTATCATGGTACACGATTTTCCTATAGGATTCTACAAATATCTGTATGCGACAACTTTTTCCATAACACTATAGTGCACATATTTGTTTCTTCCTTTTTCAATGTGCAATTTCTTTGCTTTAATTAGCTACTCTCTAGCAACAAACATGAATTATAGGACCAGTGATATCTCCTGGCAAGTAAATTGTAATAAGTATTTTAATATTTGTCTCCCAGCAGGTAGTACGGATGAAAAAATGGGTCTTATTGAACTACAGAATACTACTAAACGCCTTTTACAGAGATGCACAAGAGTTTGGTGGAATAAGGCATTTCTTGAAAAATATACAGTCATATGAAAAAGTTTGGGCACCCCTATTAATGTTAATCTTTTTTATTTATAACAATCTGGGTTTTTGCAACAGCTATTTCAGTTTCATATATCTAATAACTGATGGACGCAGTAATATTTCTGGATTGAAATGAGGTTTATTGTACTAACAGAAAATGTGTAATCCGCATTTAAACAAAATTTGACCGATGCAAAAGTATGGGCACCCTTATCAATTTCTTGATTTGAACACTACTAACTACTTTTTACTGACTTACTAAAGCACTAAATTGGTTTTGTAACCTCATTGAGCTTTGAACTTCATAGGCAGGTGTATCCAATCATGAGAAAAAGTATTTAAGGGGGCCACTTGAAAGTTGTTCTCCTATTTGAATCTCCTATGAAGAGTGGGATCATGGGCTCCTCAAAACAACTCTCAAATGATCTGAAAACAAAGATTATTCAACATAGTTGTTCAGGGGAAGGATACAAAAAGTTGTCTCAGAGATTTAAACTGTCAGTTTCCACTGTGAGGAACATAGTAAGAAAATGGAAGAACACAGGTACAATTCTTGTTAAGCCCAGAAGTGGCAGGCCAAGAAAAATATCAGAAAGGCAGAGAAGAAGAATGGTGAGAACAGTCAAGGATAATCCACAGACCACCTCCAAAGACCTGCAGCATCATCTTGCTGCAGATGGTGTCACTGTGCATCAGTCAACAATACAGCGCACTTTGCACAAGGAGAAGCTGTATGGGAGAGGGATGCGAAAGAAGCCGTTTCTGCAAGCACGCCACAAACAGTCACCTGAGGTATGCAAAAGCACATTTGGACAAGCCAGTGACATTTTGGAAGAAGGTCCTGTGGACTGATGAAACAAAGATTGAGTTGTTTGGTCATACAAAAAGGCGTTATGCATGGAGGCAAAACAAAACACGGCGTCCCAAGAAAAGCACATGCCACCCACAGTAAAATTTGGTGTAGGTTCCATCGTGCTTTGGGGCTGTGTGGCCAATGCCTGCACTGGGAATCTTGTTAAAAGTGAGGGTCGCATGGATTCAACTTAGTATCAGAAGATTCTTGACAATAATGTGCAAGAATCAGTGATGAAGTTGAAGTTACACAGGGGATGGATATTTCAGCAAGAGAATGATCCAAAACACAGCTCCAAATCTACTCAGGCATTCATGCAGAGGAACAATTACAATGTTCTGGAATGGCCATCCCAGTCCCCAGACCTGAATATCATTGAACATCTGTGGGATGATTTGAAGCGTGCTGTCCATGCTCAGCGACCATCAAACTTAACTGAACTGGAATTGTTTTGTAAACAGGAATGGTCAAATATCCCTCATCCAGGATCCAGGAACTCATTAAAAGCTACAGGAAGCGACTAGAGGCTGTTATTTTTGCAAAAGGAGGATCTACAAAATATTAATGTCACTTTTATGTTGAGGTGCCCATACTTTTGCACCTATCAAATTTTGTTTAAATGCGGATTGCACATTTTCTGTAAGTATAATAAACCTCATATCAATCCAGAAATATTACTGAGTCGATCAGTTATTTGATATATGAAACTGAAATAGCTGTTGCAAAAACCCAAATTGAAACCAAGGGAAAAATTGTGAAAACATACCCTGCTGTAACTAAATAAAAGCATAGTGCATATAAACATAGGGTACTTAGTAAACACTGTTTTTGATCAAAAAAGCATAAAGCTATCCCACCAACGCCAAGGTGTACCCAGTTGGGATAGTACCTACACTCTCTAATATTAAAACCTTACCATGGGTCTAAAATAGGCCTCAATGTGGCTAAGGGCTGAGAGCGACCGGGTCCCAACAGGACACACACAGTCAGGGGGATTCACAGAATGAAATGTCCAGCTCACCAAGAGGGAGGGCCACACCCCATTTGTACTGAATACAAAAAAACTACATAAAAACAAAAAAGTGAGCCGGAGTATAAGATGGTATACATGGAGCTTCTGAGCTCATGTTCACACTGGCCATTAGACAAAGAGAAACCAAGGGAAAAATTGTGAAAACATACCCTGCTGTAACTAAATAAAAGCATAGTGCATATAAACATAGGGTACTTAGTAAACACTGTTTTTGATCAAAAAAGCATAAAGCTATCCCACCAACGCCAAGGTGTACCCAGTTGGGATAGTACCTACACTCTCTAATATTAAAACCTTACCATGGGTCTAAAATAGGCCTCAATGTGGCTAAGGGCTGAGAGCGACCGGGTCCCAACAGGACACACACAGTCAGGGGGATTCACAGAATGAAATGTCCAGCTCACCAAGAGGGAGGGCCACACCCCATTTGTACTGAATACAAAAAAACTACATAAAAACAAAAAAGTGAGCCGGAGTATAAGATGGTATACATGGAGCTTCTGAGCTCATGTTCACACTGGCCATTAGACAAAGATTTTTCCCTTGGTTTCTCTTTGTCTAATGGCCAGTGTGAACATGAGCTCAGAAGCTCCATGTATACCATCTTATACTCCGGCTCACTTTTTTGTTTTTATGTAGTTTTTTTGTATTCAGTACAAATGGGGTGTGGCCCTCCCTCTTGGTGAGCTGGACATTTCATTCTGTGAATCCCCCTGACTGTGTGTGTCCTGTTGGGACCCGGTCGCTCTCAGCCCTTAGCCACATTGAGGCCTATTTTAGACCCATGGTAAGGTTTTAATATTAGAGAGTGTAGGTACTATCCCAACTGGGTACACCTTGGCGTTGGTGGGATAGCTTTATGCTTTTTTGATCAAAAACAGTGTTTACTAAGTACCCTATGTTTATATGCACTATGCTTTTATTTAGTTACAGCAGGGTATGTTTTCACAATTTTTCCCTTGGTTTCTCTTTGTCTAATGGCCAGTGTGAACATGAGCTCAGAAGCTCCATGTATACCATCTTATACTCCGGCTCACTTTTTTGTTTTTATGTAGTTTTTTTGTAAAAACCCAAATTGTTATAAAGAAAAAAGGTTAACATTAATAGGGGTGCCCAAACTTTTTCATATGACTGTATACAGAAACAGATGGTTCCACAAAGGCTCTGTATACAGGTCTTCCCCTCATTCCTTATCGATGATACTACTTTCATCTCTATGTGAGAAGAGGTCTGTTCCAATAGTTCATTAAAACTTATGGATCTCTTAGGGGACTTAACCAGACCATGTTGGAGAACATTAAAAAAGATCTAGATAGTACGTACCTCCAGCTGAAGTCTGTGTCCTCGGTAGATGAGATTACATCTTTTGATTCTTTAACGATTAAAAAAATCAGACAAATGAGAGAAGCAGATAAGAGAAACCCAATCTCAAAAATTATTGCATGATACAACTGACTATTAGCAAACGATAGTATATAGATGGAGAAAGTACCCATCAACTAATCATAGAAATCGGTACATATCTATTTCCTCAATATCATCTTCTGGTGAGAACTCTGATCAATCACATTGTCCGATGACCACGTGACTTGGAAGGAGGAAAAAATGGGAATCCAAACAACTTATGAATAAGAAACAACCAATGATAAACAAGGAATCAGGGACCCCCAAGTTAAGAAATGTATCTAATCATTTTTCCGATTTGGAAAATAATTTAATATCTAAGGGTCTTATGTGACGCCCCAGCGCTATGGGGGTACTGGGTCCTGGGTCACCTATGTACAGGGATACTGTGTCACTGTTGTGTAACGGCCGATGCCCGGTTCTGTGACCCTGGGGGGTTGGTTTTTAATGGGGAATATGTACAGGGGAGATGAAAGAGTTTATATTGTGACGCCACTTGCGGGTTGTGGTTATGGTGATGGAACTGCTGCTGCACAGTCTTTTACCACTGGGGCTGATGGTGGTGGCAGCCTGGATGGTAGGCCCTCCACAAGTAGAGCCGGGCCAAAGGGAGTGGAGGGTAGGATCAGGCGCAGAAAGAAGGGAGACCACATGATGGGGATGCAGTGCAACTTCTGTTTTTACTCGTGGTGTTGTTGAGTTCAGGCACTGAGGACGGCTGCTTCAGACCCCCTGGTCCTTTTTGTCCCAGTGCTGGTGTGGTGACCTGGTAGTCTCTTTCCCCAACACCTTTCACTGGTTGGTGGGACCTCGTAGCTTGGAGCGTTTGTGGGTCCCTTACTATCTGTCGGCAGTCTCTTGTCCGTACGGCGGGCAGTGCGAACCCTGTAGGGTCGGTGTTCTGTTCCGGTCCCTGGCTCAATCTTTACTGCTGGTGCCCCTGGATTCTTGGGTCAGTGAGGTCCATGAAGGTCCCCTCACTGTGCAGGTATTTGTCAGGTGGCCTGAAGTTGTCACCTGACCTGGGGCCCTGTGTCCCATCGGTGCTCTAGTTCCAGGGGTACCTGGCTGTACCCTCCCTGAAAACACTCTCATACGCCACCTAGGTCAATGCTACACGACCCCGTCTGGAGACACGTCCCTCCCCTTCAACTGTCACTACCGGACTCTACTGTCTGACTGTCTCAGTGTCTGTCCCCTCCCACCGGGTTGCCGTCTAGTGGACTGGACTGGCTCCTCCTCTGGGTGGCCATCCATTGGGTCCCGGACTAGTCAGTCATCCCTAATTGGGAGTGGGAAACTGGGGATTTTATGTGTTTTGGTGGTAACGGCACTGTTCTTCCAGGTCCCTGGGGGTAGGCCCTGCATCTTTCTCAGGATGCAGTACCCAGTAGTGCCCTGAGGAGTTCAGGGGCACTACATTCCCCCTTGGTTAAACACAGCATGTCCTCGGGCTGCAAAAGAGTAACACAGTTTAACATTTTTTTTCTTTCTTAAAACAGTAAAATTATTAACATTGCTTTAACCATTGTAAACTGGAGTACTCCCCCCCCCATCACCCACCACCCAAAGGTCCTGGTCACCAAAAGCCCTAGGAGGAAGATCACAAGTTTCCATGCTGATCGGGAATCCTGCGACCTTTTCTTCTTCTGTTGGTGGTGTTAATGAGTGTCCTTGGGGCAGGGTTTTGTACTCTGGTATTGGCACAAATGGTGCAACTGTTTACACTGTGAGAGTTCGGGTCATTCCCAGTCCAATGACCAGTGGTCCATTTTTATATCAAAAACTGTGCAGTATTATGTAAACATTATTCACACATTTTTAACATTATTCAACAGAACAACAAAACTGGGTAGCCTGGTTCAGCTACCAAAATGTAGAAAGGGGGCCATCTGGATCAACAGGCCTCCTGGGATCAGCACTTTGAGTTTGGGTGCACTGGTCGGCCCCACAATGTCCTCCTCAACACGGGCCCATTCCCACGTGGCGATTGCTACTCCCTCATTGCCTGGTTCAGAGGTTTCCATATCCGCAACCGGGCAGCTCACTGCCGGGTCCCCGACAGCAGCTTGGGACAGTACTTGGTGATCATCGGCGGAGAAGGTGTCCTCCTCCGCGTTTCCCGGTGAACGTGCGGCCTGATCGGTCTCGGCTGGGACAGACGATGCAGCCTGGTCTGGTCTGATCAGACGGTGGTGCGGTCCGGTCAACAAAGGGTGCCAGCATTCGGGTTGCAGCTGTCTGGGAGGGTCCTGGTGCTATCTCTGCCATCGGCTCCCGGTGCTCGTGGGCCCACATGGCCGCCACCACCTCCATCATTTCCGCTTGCCACTCCGCGATCTGCCGGAGCTGCTGCGCCCGCATCGTCCAGCACAGCCGCTGAACCTCCGCCTCTAACCTCTCTGCCGTCCAGGTCCCTCTGCATTCTCGTCGTCTTGCGCCTGCATTTTTTTTCTCATCCCCCTTGGTTGTTCTCACCACTCTCGTGGGGACTGAAGCACTTTGGGAGCTTCCGGACAGGGCACTGCCTCCTTCCGCCCATGCTTGCTGGCGTTGTGGGCGACATCACCTTTTGCACACTTTTCACCACATTGATGGCGCAGTTGTTTTTTCACGGAAATAAAATGGCGGTAGTTTGCACAGAAAAACAGTTCATAAGGCACATGTCACTTGTGTTAACAGGTCCAGTTCATATCCTGTTCACAGCACCAGGAAAAAGCTGTGACGCCCCAGAGCTATGGAGTACTCTGTTGTGAATGTCGTCTGTGTGGGTGCTGTTCTGAAGCTCCCTCTGGTGGCCAGGAATGGTAGTGGTGCTGAATCTGAGCTTGTGACTCAGACAGGTGTCGGCGTTTATTGGGAATTGGGGAAGTCCTATTGCAGACAAGTCTGGTCTATATAGGTGAGCACTTTGTGCCCTGCGGGCGCCAGTTATAATTGTAATTTTCTCAGTCTCTGTTCCCGGCCTGCAGCTTAGTCCTTCCCTGTATCCTTGAGCAAAACTTCTGCTGATAAGTTTCAGTTTTTGCCTTGCTCCCTGGTTTACACCTTAGGGCGTTTTTTTTCTTTGTTTTGCTTTGTATATGTTTTCTTGCAAGTGAAGTTTTGTTTCTCTTGTGTTGTGAGCATGGGGGTTCCCCTGTGCTGGTTCTCCTGCAGGAAAAGGGATTTTATCCCTGTCTAATTTGATTATTTGCTCTTCTGTATTTTCTGTTCTTTTTTAGTATTTTGTTCTTCCATTATTTACAGGAGTACCTGATATAGTGGGGTGAGGTCGTATGACCTCAAGGGCCATTTTTGCTATCAGGAGCTTGGTATTTTTCTACAGGGATTTTGTATTGGCCACAATCAGTTCCTTTCCTAAATCTATTTTTCCTATCTGAGTATTGTGTTTTCCTATATCACCGTAATCTTTGTATTTGGGGGGCTATCTACTCCTTTGGGAACTACTCTGAGGCAAGGTAGATTTCCTCATTTCATTCTGTGAGGCATAGCTAGTTTCTCAGGCTGTGACGTGGCATCTAGGTTTTTAGGTACGCTCCACGACTACTTCTAGTGTGGTCAGATAGGGGATTGCGGTCAGCCCAGGTTCCAACTACTCCTGTTTCTTGGTGTTTTGTCACCAATGGGAGTTTTTTGTAATCTTCCACAGTTACCGGATCATAACAGTATAACCGGCCAACAAAAGGAAAAAGGTACTCAAAAGAAGTGAAAATATTTTTTTTATCTCCATTTCGTTTTCCTCTTATTCTTTGGGTACCGTGGAAGATTTTTTTGTTTACATGGATACAGAATAGTTGGTTGAGCATGTTGAGCATCTCTCCTTTGAGGTCCAATCAATTTCAGCTTATCTTTATCTTTAGAACCTAAAATTCCTGTTCCTGAATCGTTTTCGGGGGATACATCTACATTTTTGAACTTCAAAAATAATTTTAAATAGTTTTTTGCCTTAAGGCCCAAGTCCTCAGGGAGTCCCGTGCAGCAGGTTCGGATTGTCGTCTCCTTGTGGTGCGGTGACCCTCAGGACTGGGCTTTTTCATGGGCTCCTGATGATCTGATTCTTGCTAATGTGGATTCCTTTTTCCAGGCCCTGGGATCATTGTATGATGAACCCAATGTTGTTGATCAAGCAGAGAAGGCCTTGCTGGCTTTGATCCAGGGTCAGGATCCCGATCAGCTGATCGCTCAGAAAAGCCGGCAGCCGGGCGATCAACTGATCGTTCCTGCTGCTGCAACTGAATTTACAGTCCATCATGGTTTTTTACTGTGCGCATGCTCACAGTAAAAAACAGATCCGCCGCACACAAAAAATGTTACATTCTGCGTTCCTACTGCCTGACGTTCAGTCAGTAAATGACTGATCCATCACGCGGCGGATGCAACGCAGGGCCATCAGTCACAATCCGTCGCTAATAGAAGTCTATGGGGAAAAAACGGAATCCTGCAAAATATTTTGCAGGATACTGTAATTCCTCAAGGCGACGGATTGTGACTGATGCAAAACAATGCAAGTGTTAAAGCAGCCTTAGGAGGAAAAGAATACTGAAATATTGAAAATAGTACTCAAGCACTTTCAGATGTCCCACCAGTGCAATCCCTTGCTTCTTAAGGCCCCGTCACACTAAGCAACATCGCTAGCAACATCGCTGCTAAAGAACAACTTTTGTGACGTAGCAGCGATGTTGCTAGTGATGTTGCTGTGTGTGACATCCAGCAACAACCTGGCCCCTGCTGTGAGGTCGCTGGTTGTTGCTGAATGTCCTGGGCCATTTTTTAGTTGTTGCTGTCCTGCTGTGAAGCACAGATCACTGTGTGTGACAGCGAGACAGCAACAACTGAATGTGCAGGCAGCAGGAGACGGCTTCTGCGGAGGCTGGTAACCAATGTAAACATCGGGTAACCAAGAAGCCCTGTCCTTGGTTACCCGATATTTACCTTGGATACCAGCCTCCCCCGCTCTCACTGTCAGTGCCGGCTCCTGCTCTGTGCACATGTAGCTGCAGGACACATCGGGTTAATTAACCCGATGTGTGCTGTAGCTAGGAGAGAAGGGAGCCAGCGCTCAGTGTGCGCTGCTCCCTGCTCTGTGCACATTTAGCTGCAGCACACATCGGGTAATTAACCCCATGTGTGCTGTACTAGGAGAGCAGGGAGCCAGCGCTAAGCATTGTGCGCTGCTCCCTGCTCTGTGCACATTTAGCTGCAGCATACATCGGGTAATTAACCCCATGTGTGCTGTACTAGGAGAGCAGGGAGCCAGCGCTCAGTGTGCGCTGCTCCCTGCTCTCTGCACGTGTAGCTGCGTGAGCTGGTAACCAAGGTAAATATCGGGTTGGTTTCCCGATATTTACCTTAGTTACCAAGCGCAGCATCTTCCACGCGGCGCTGGGGGCTTGTCACTGGTTGCTGGTGAGCTCACCAGCAACTCGTGTAGCCACGCTCCAGCGATCCCTGCCAGGTCAGGTTGCTGGTGGGATCACTGGAGCGTCGCAGTGTGACATCTCACCAGCAACCTCCTAGCAACTTACCAGCGATCCCTATCGTTGTTGGGATCGCTGGTAAGTTGCTTAGTGTGACTGGACCTTTAAAGTGAATGAAACTGTGAGTTTTGCACCTTTCCTCTGAAACATTGCATGTAATCTCGAAGATTTAGATTGTTCATCCTAAATAGAGCCCCAGTTGTTTTATCATGTCTATGGTTATATTTGATTTTAATTGTTTTCAATCTTTACATTCTTCTAGAAACGCCATTTGTATGTATTATAGCAGTCATGGAAGTATCGGAATTATGAACATTTGGGGAAAACATCATGTTCATTCCATTGACTAGGAGAATTTGAGTTAATGCCGCACTGCATGCAACCTGGAGTATATATTATCAACATGAATGAATTGCTATATATATTTATATTATTATTTATAAAAAACAAAAAAATGGGCCAGAACATGGGTTGATTATACATGCATATAAGCGCATGTTCACACTGGCCATAAGACAAAGAAAACCCAAGATGAAAATAATATGGACGTATACCCTGCTGTAACTAATTAAAAGCATGATGCATATGAGTAAACATAGGGTACTTAGTAAACACTATTTTTGATAAAAAAAAGCATAAAGCCATCCCACCGCGACAAGGTGTACCCAATCGGGACGGTACCTAATACACTCTAGTATTAAATCCTCACCATGTGTCAAAACAGATCTCAATCTGAATAAGGGCAGGGAGTGACTGGGACCAACTATGGACACAGCCATGGGAAGCAATATAGATACTCATTACAAATAGGGTATGGCCCCCTTTTCAATGAGCTGGGCATTTCATCTATAGTGCCTCCCATGGCTGTGTGTCCATAGTCGGGACCCAGTCACTCTCTGCCCTTATTCAGATTGATGTCTGTTGACACATGGTAAGGTTTTAATACTAGAGAGTATCAGGTACCGTCCCGATTTTGATACACCTTGTTACGGTGGATTGGCTTTACACTTTTTTGATCAGAAATAATGTTTACTAAGTACCCTATGTTTATTTATATCCACTAGTTACAACAGGATATACGTGTAATGCGGGATGATGGGACCAGACCCACTGCATGCTAGCAAGTGCAAAGTGTTGGTTGCACTTGGGGTTAGCTATCGCACTGTTGCACACCCATAAGGGCCAGGGATATCCTTCATCTGCCTGCCGGTCCCGGTAAGGGAGCCCTTTAACAGCCCTTCCCAGGCCGCAAACAGTGAGGCGACTGGCAATCGGGTATACACAACCCAGCTTTAACCAAAGACAAAGCTGAACCCTACAGCAGGAGAAGCATAAGGCAAACCACAGAGCCCCAGGAAGCAAACCAACCAAACCACCCCACAAAACTGAATTAATCAGCAAGGAAGGCAGATTGCAGGTTTAGATCTGCTTGCGCTCATGGAGGGCAGACCCGGTCACCGTGATGCTACTTTGATGCTTCATGGAGGCGTGTCAGCTGCTTTCGCATCAACGCATGCGCTGTATTGGATCCGCCCTCGAAGAGTTCGATGGTATCCAGAAAATTCTTCCTCTGAAAGCCCCGTAGAAGGTTGGTCCATATAAACACCAATTATATAGTTTGTCACATAAAATCAAAGTCCATTAGGTTTATAGCGATTGGCAGCCACTAAATTCCTGTTATTGTATTTTGAGCATATACATACTTTACCTCTCTCATATCATTGGCTATTAGACAAATAAATTGGGACTCTCTGCAGATGTGAGGCAACCCCCGGAAGAATGCGAGCAAACGGAAATGTGCAAGTAGGGGTTTGGTCTAGGTGCCTCACTCTACAGAAGATAACGTAACACTCTGTTATTTGTTAGATTGTTTCACAGCACCTTACCATACAATATTGTGGGAGAAATTCCTTTAGCAGAGATTAGGATGGATGGCTATCGATTTAATTTTATTTTGCACTGGAAATTAGAATATGGAATTTGAATCCATGTAACATCGTGTGGAAACCATTTATATCACATGAGAGTTACTATTTATATGGTATATTACAGCTATGTATACATATGCAGCCAGCATGGTGTTCCTCTAGTGCAGTCATGTCGAACCTTTCACAGGCCGAGTGCCCAAACTGTAGCCCTAAACCCATTTTTTTTTCCGAAGTGCCAACCAATCCTATTATGTAAATAATTGATTTTAACCTTACCTTTGCAGTCTTCTCTTTTCAGCAGGGGGCATCACGCTCATGCGTGCTTACCACACATTGAAGCTGAGCCCCTGCTCTTTCCAGACACAGCAGTTGGATTGATCTTTCTGGAAAAAATTGCAGCTTATTAGACAGAGATTTTACCATGGAATGCAGTCAGATTTCATCCTGTAATCCACATCTACGTTTCAAAGTCTGAACATCCTGAAATCCCATAAAGACGTACGAGTCGCTCCCCTCCCCCTTCATTGTGTAGTTCTGTCCCCCTTCCTGGCCACTTCCTGGTAAACATGTCCCCATCCTGATATATATTTCCTACATTCTGGTATATTTGTCCTCATCATGGCCCCATCCTGGTAAATGTACCCCATTCCTGGTAAATGTACCCCATCCTGGTAAATGTACCCCATCATTGTAAATTTATCCCATCCTGGCATGTTCCCCCATCCTGGTAAATGTCCCATTTCCTGGTAAACGTACCCCATCCTAATAAATGTCACCCTTCTTGCTAAATGTTCCCCATCCTGGCATTTTTCCTCATCCTGGCATGTTCATGTACTCCCATCTGTCACGCTCCCCGGGTCCCCTGCTCCGCTCCCCGGCTCACCTGCCACGCTCCCCGCTCTCCAGCCTCCATTGCCTGCGCTTCCCAGGCCTCCTGGTCCCCGCTCCCGGCGCCCGTCAGCTTCCCAGCCCCAGCCCGGCTCTGCTGCTTCCTCCTCACAGCTTCCTGCTCTGGCTTCTGGCACCCGGGCCGCGCGCATGCGCATTAGGGCGCGCGCGCGGTCACTGACCCTTTCTTAAAGGGCCAGCGTCCACTGACAGGAAATGAAGCGCACAGGTACAGGGTATAAAGGGGTTTAATGTCCAAGTGGGCGGGGCCTGTTCTTCGTGTTTCCCAAGCTAGGAGTCAGGTCTCCTTGTGTTCCTGTGAGATACTTACCTCTCTCTCTTCTAGAGCCGATCTTGCCTTCGCCATCCGGTCCTGCCGAATCCCGAACCCCGAACGCTGCCTATCTGCCATCCTGACAGTCCGTACCATCTCTGTTCCCTGCGGTGACCCGTCATCTCGCTCCAACGGTTCCGGACCCCGCCTGACATCATCCCGGCTTCCGAACCTGAGCTCCGTCACCTGGACTACCATCAGTGACTCCGTGGTCCCAGGGACTTCTCCATTGTGCTCTTGTGCACGGACTGTCCTGCTACCTATAGTGCTCCGGCTACCGGACCCCTTGCCATCATCGGGGAGTTCGGCCCAGTGGATCCACCTCCTGGGTCTGCCCGTCCACCTGGCCCTAACACCATCCTGGCATGTTTCCCCCCATCCTTTCATGTTTCCCCCTATCCTGGTAAATGTATCCCCTCATCCTGGTAAATGTATCCCCCATCCTGGTAAATGTACCCCTTCCTGCTAAATGTACCCCATCCTGGCATGTTTCCCCCCATCCTTGCAGCCATGTTTTCCCCCATACTTGCTTGTTTCCCCCATCCTTGCAGTCATGTTTCCCCCATCCTTGCAGTCATGTTTCCCCCCCATCCTTGCAGTCATGTTTCCCCCATCTTTGCATGTTTCCCCCATCTTTGCAGCCATGTTTCCCCCATCCTTGCAGCCATGGTTCCCCCATCCTTGCATGTTTCCCCCATCCTTGCAGCCATGTTTCCCTCCATCTTTGCAGGTTTCTCTCCATCTTTGCACGTTTCCTCCATCTTTGCACGTTTCTCCCCATCTTTGCACGTTTCCTCCATCCTTGCAGCCATGTTTGCCCCGTGCTCTGTATGCCCCATGCTCTGTTTGTATGCCTCGTGCTCTGTTTGTATGCCTTGTGCTCTGTTTGTATGCCTCGTGCTCTGTATGCCCCGTGCTCTGTTTGTATGCCTCGTGCTCTGTATGCCCCATGCTCTGTTTGTTTGCCCCGTGCTGTTTGCTTGCCCCGTGCTCTGTTTGTATGCCCCGTGCTCTGTTTGTATGCCTCGTGCTCTGTATGCCCCATGCTCTGTTTGTATGCCTCGTGCTCTGTATGCCCCATGCTCTGTTTGTTTGCCCCATGCTGTTTGCTTGCCCCGTGCTCTGTTTGTATGCCCCGTGCTCTGTTTGTATGCCTCGTGCTCTGTTTGTTTGCCCCGTGCTCTGTTTGTTTGCCCCGTGCTCTGTTTGTTTGCCCCGTGCTCTGTTTGTTTGCCCCGTGCTCTGTTTGTTTGCCCCGTGCTTTTTGTTTGCCCCATGCTCTGTTTGTTTGCCCCGTGCTCTGTTTGTTTGCCCCGTGCTCTGTTTGTTTGCCCCGTGCTCTGTTTGTTTGCCCCGTGCTCTGTTTGTTTGCACAGTGCTCTGTTTGTTTGCCCCGTGCTCTGTTTGCTTCGTGTTCTGTTTGTTTGCCCCATGCTCTGTTTGTTTGCCCCGTGCTGTTTGCCCCGTGCTGTGTTTGCCCTTTGCTCTGTTTGTTTGCCCCGTGCTCTCCATGTTTGCCCTTTGCTCTGTATGACCTGTGCTCTGTATGTTTGCCCCGTGCTCCCCATGTTTGCCCAGTGCTCTGTATGCCCCGTGCTCTGTATGCCCTGTGCTGGCACTGTCCCCCACACCTTGGCACAGCCGCACACAGCTTTTAAAAATAAAAAATAAAAAACTCACCTTCCAGCACTCGCTCCCGGGACAGTAGTAAGTTCAGATCCCGCGCGGCCACAAAATGCCAGCACCGCCTACTGATGCTCCTCCGTCTCCTAGGCAACAGGCCTGCGGCCCAGGAGAGGGGGAATGTCACTTTTTCCATGAAACTACAGTGCACACCACTAGACCAACGACAGGAAGCTGAAACCATGGCCTCCGGTAACTCACTTAATCCTATAAGCTGCTCACACAACAAACCCAAAAATAAAGGAAAAATACATGGCCTCGCCTGTCAGTCCAATGAAAATACATAACCAATGCGTGCCATAGGATTACACAATTGCACATAAGCATACCCAGTGCATAGGCATTCACCTGACTTCGAAACCATAACAGCCCACAGCCAAAGCGCGCAATGTACCACTAGACCAAGGACAGTAAGCTGAAATAACGGCCTCTGGTACCTCACTTAATCCTATAGGCTACTCACACAACAAACGAAAAAAACATGGCCTCGACTATCCATCCAATGAAAACGCATAACCATCATGAGCCATTGGACTACGCAAATGGACACAGCCATACGAAGTCCATAGACATTCACCTGGATTCAAACACACAACAGCTCACAGCCCAAGAGAAGAATCTACCACTAGACGAACGACAGGAGACTGAAATCGCGGGGTCCTGTAACTCACTTAATCCTATAGGCTACTCACACAACAAAACCAAAATAAAGGAAAAAAACATGGCCTCGACTATCCATCTAATGACAACACATAACCATTGTGAGCCATTAGACTACACAATTATACACAATCTTACGCAGCCCATAAGCATTCAGCTGGATTCGAACCCAGAACAGCTCACCGTCCAAGCAAGCAATTTATCACTAGACCAACAATAGAAAGCTGAAACCACAGCCTCCGGTAACTCATTTAATCGTATAGGCTACTCAAACAACAAACCCAAAATAAAGGACAAAAACATGGCCTCAACTATCCCTCTAATGAAAACACGTAGTGAGCCATTGGACTATGCAATTGCACACAATCATCCACATTCACCTGGACTCGAATCCACAATATCTCACAGCCCAAGAGAGCAATCTACCACGAGACCAACAACAGGAAGCTGAAACCATTTCCTCCGGTAACTCCCTTAGGCCTTGTGCGCACTGGGAAATGGAATTTTCTTGAGAAAATTCCGCATGCTCTCAAAGATTACCGCACCCCCGGTAAAAAACCGCGGGAAACCGCACCCGAAAACCGCATGCGGTTTGCTGCGGTTTTACCGCGTGCGGGTTGGGATGTGCTTTATTGCATTCAATGCAATAAAGCACATTGAAAAAAAAAAAAAAAAGTCATTTAATTCTGAGATAGTAGATAGACAGAAGAATAGATAGAGGGATAGACAGACAGACAGAGGGATAGATAGAGGGATAGATAGAGGACAGATCGCTGCATTTCCCACGGTCGGCAGTGCGTTCACATTACCGGCCGTGGGAAATGACCGGTAATTACCTCTGCTGTCTGCTGCTTTCATTCAGCGCTGTGTCTGTGACAGTCGCGGCTGGATGGAAGCAGCGCAGGACCTGTGGATTACGCCGGAGCTGTGGATTACGCCGGAGCTTTGGTGCGGGAGGGGTTAATAAAAGGGTGAACGAGGCTTGTTTGTTTTATTTAAAATAAAGGATTTTTCGGTGTCTGTGTTTTATTCACTTTACTTACGGGTTGATTATGTCAGCTGTCACATAGACGCTGCCATGATCAAGCCTGGAGTTAATGGCGGTGGTCCCCCACCATCATTAACCCCTTGTATTACCTTGCTGCCACTGCTACACGGCGGCAAGAAGAGCCGAGGACACGCCGGTGCTGCCGCATAATGCATGCGACAGTCCCGGGGCAGCTGCGGCTGATATTCTCGGCTGCCGGAGGGGGAGTGAGGCGGGGGACATTAACCCTGCCCCTCTCCCACCCCAGCCTGAGAATACCGGGCCGCCGCTGTGTGCTTACCTCGGCTGGACGGTAAATATACAGAGGAGCCCACGTTCTTTGTTTTCTATATTTCCGTTTGCTTTCTATGTATGTTCTATGTGTCTGTGTCTGTGATGTGTTCTATGTCTGTGATGTGTTCTGTGTCTGTGATGTGTTCTGTGTCTGTGATGTGTGTGTGTCTGTGATGTGTGTGTGTCTGTGATGTGTGTGTGTCTGTGATGTGTCTGTGTCTGTGATGTGTCTGTGTCTGTGATGTGTCTGTGTCTATGTGTTCTATGTCTGTGATGTGTTCTGTGTCTGTGATGTGTGTGTGTGTTTACTCTCTGCACGGCTTCCTCTTCCTGTAATGACATCACTTCCCTGCAAAACCGCAGACAGGCGATGTACATTACCGGAGGTAAACCGCGAAATACCGCAGGGAATAACGCAGCAAAACGCAGTGAACCGCACAGAATTTGCTGCCTGTGTTATTCCCTGCGGGATTTCATGATTAACATTGGAGTCAATGGAGTGAAATCCCGCAGCGATGTGCGGAAAAGAAGTGACATGCACTTGTTTTTGCTGCGGGATTCCCGCAGCAAAACATGCAGCTGTCAAATTCCGCCCAGTGCGCACAGGATTTTTTTTCTCCATAGGATTTGCTGGTGATTCACTGCAGAGATGTTATGAACATTTTCTGCAGCGAAACATGCAGCAAATCCGTGGAAAATCCGCGGCAAAATCCGGTAAGTGCGCACATAGCCTTAATCCTATAGGCTACTCAGACAACAAACCCAAAATAAAGGAAAAAAACATGGCCTCGACTATCTGTCCAATGAAAACGCATAACCATGGTGAGCCATTGCACTATGCAATTGCACAGTCGCACGCAGTCCATAGACATTCACCTCCCTTTATACCCACAACAACTCACAGGCAAAGCAAACAATCTACCACTAGACCAACAACAGGAAGCTGAAACCATGGCCTCTGATAACTCACTTAATCCTATAGGCTACTCACACAACAAACCCAAAATAAATTAAAAAAACATGGCCTCGACTATCCGTCCAATGAAAACGCATGACCATTGTGAGCCATTGGACTACAAATTTGCGCATTGTCATACGCAGCCCATAGGTATTCATCTGGTTTCACACCCACAACAGCTCACAGCCCAAGAAAGCAATATACCGTATTTTCGGATTATAAGACGCACTTTTCCTCCCAAAAATTTGGGAGGAAAATGAGGGGTGCGTCTTAAAATCCGAAAATAGCTTTACCTGTCTCTGCGGTGATCGGGCGGCCGGGTGCCTGTGTGAAGCGGCCAGGTACCTGTGCTTGCATGCGAGTGGCAGCCGGGTACCTGTGCCAGCGTGCGGCAGTTGGGTGCCTGTGCCTGCGTGCGGGCGGCAGCCGGGTGCCTGTGTGCGGGAGGCAACCGGCACCGACAGGCACCTGGCTGCCGCCCTCACACAGGCACCCGGCTGCCTCCCGCACACAGGCACCCGGCTGCCTCCCACACACAGGCACCCAGCTGCCGCCCGCAAGCAGGCACAAGTACCCAGCCGCTTGCACGCAGGGCGGGCGGGCCGCCTGCTGGCTGCCACTCTCTGCGTGCGGGCGGCTGTGCAGCAGGTTACCCAGTTTGTCCGCGATCCCAGTTTCAAATGATGGCGCCGGGAGCGGGCGCAGATGGAGCTCTTGGATGAGAGCTCCATCTGTGCATGTGTGGCTCCGGGAGTCAGCGCATGCGCAGATGGAGTCTTTGGATGAGAGCTCCATCTGCGCATGTGCCGCTCCAGGCGCCAACATTTGAACTGGGACCGCAGACACTGGGACACTCACCGCATCGGCCTGCTGCACGACTCACCTGCAGCCGCTGCTGCCGCCACCACGGACGCCACTGTGCCTGCCACCACGGACGCCGCGGCTCCTGCCACCACGGACCCCATGGCTACTGCCACCACGGACCCCGCGGTTCCTGCTTCCACGGACGCCGCGGCTCCTGCCACCACGGACGCTGCCGCACCTGCCACCACGGACGCCGCCGCACCTGCCACCATGGACCCTACCGCACCTGCCACCACGGACCCCACCGCACCTGCAACCACGGACCCCGCCGCAGCTGCCACCACGGACCCCACCGCACCTGTCACCACGGACTCCGCTGCACCTGCCTCCACGGATCCCGCCGTCACTGACCCGCCGCACCTGCCAGCACAATCTCTGCTTCCTGTGACCCTGCTTCACTACCACTGCTGCCCCCCTCCGGTAAGAGAACACCGGAGTATAAGACGGACCCCATTTTTATTTTTTTACTTTTTTTTATGTCTAAATTTGGGGTGCGTCTTATAAAGCAAAAAATACGGTACCACTAGACCAATGACACACAACAAACGCAAAATAATTGAAAAAAACATGGCCTCGACTATCCGTCCAATGAAAACACATAACCATTATAACTACACAATTGGACACAGTCACATGCTGTCCATTGGCATGCACCTGCATTTGAACCCAGAACCGCTCACAGCCAAAGCGAGCAATCAATCACTAGATCAACAACAGGAAGCTGAAACCACGGCCTCCGGTAACTCACTTAATCCTATAAGCTACTCACACAACAAACACAAAATAAAGGAAACAAAACATGGCTTCCACTATCCGTCCAATGAAAACGCATAACCATCACGAGCCATTGGACTACACAATTGCACACAGTCATACACAGTCCATAAACATTCACCTGGATTCGAACCTGTGGCACCCTGGACAAGCCAGGGGCCACAGAGAACAACACCCACACACCCCACACTCCCGGTCAGGCACACCGAAGTCAGACACAAAACCCTTGTTGCCTTCCTCCAGGGGCTGATGTTCACACCAGGGGGGTGGGCCAGGCGGTTGGTCCCGCCCACCGAGGAGTTCACAGTCCTGGAGGCGGGAAAAGAGTGCAGTTCAGTTTGAGAGTGGAAAGTGAGAGGAAGGAAAGTGTCAAGTGAGCAGACTGAAGTTAGTCCGGGTGTGTGGCCCGGACGGATCAGCAAGGTTGGCAGACGGTGGTGACCGTCTACAGGAGTGGCCTATCGGAGTCTACCATAAGGACCGTGGACAGTCGGTGGCCCGGCGGTACCGGACCTGTACACAAAGAGAAGTCAGCACCATCTGGCAGGGGCTTACGGACCCCGGCAAGGCTAGGAGTCGCCGTGAATTTGCCAAATTCGTCAGCGAAGGGAACCTCCTGGGTTTCCCAGCAGCCAAGTCCCGACAGAAGGCAACAGTCCAACCGTGAGAGGGAAACACAGCCACCGCCAAGGCTACCGTTCCCAGGGCCAGAGCCTGCGGGCAAAAGGGGCTCCTCCGGCCCATATCCAAGCTGGGGAGCGGGTTACCGGTGGGAACCCATTGGAACCGATTACCGTACATAGGTGCAGGGAAAGGCAGTCACCATCAACCTGCCGGGAGAAACAACACTGCAGCCGTCTGTGGGACCCGTCCATCCAGCCGTGTGTTTTACCGAGAACTGTGTCCTCATCATTGGCTGAGTGAGTACCACCGTGCCGTGCGGCACAGCGCTGCCCCCGCTACCCTGCACCTCACCAGGCCCCGTAACCCGCCTGCCATCCATCCCTACCCCATCACCGGGCCCCAGGACAACCAACCCCCTACCCATGGAGGGGAGAACTAGCAACAAGCTGCTCCCTGTCACCGCTCCCGGGATCCCCGTCCAGAGCAGCGGTGGTGTCACCAATATCACCACAACCGTGGGTGGCGTCACGGACAATACTCAAATCCCCCACAATCAAATCCCCACCCTTTTCACTCACGGGCGAGGAGCGCCGCTCGAGTCCCCGGGATCCGGCCCACCACTCGAGCCACCACAGAGCAGCGGCAGCAGCGGCCGGACCCGAGCAGTGGGAGAGCGCAGCGTCCCCTCCTCCGCCTGCGACAAACCCACAACAGCTGACAGCCCAAGCAAGCAATCTACCACTAGACCAACAACAGGAAGCTGATATCATGGCCTCCAGTAACTCATGTAATCCGCTAACCCTAACATCGGCAGGAGAACCTTCAGCCCCCAAGGAAGACGAGCGGGCCACAACACCTCCGGCCTCCCCACTGGCCAGACCAGACCAGGCCTCAGCGCCCCCAGCCAGACCAGACCAGGCCGCAACGCCTCCAGCCTCGCCACCGGCCGTCGCAACCCTTGTTGCGGAACCACTGGCATATCTTGTTGCAGCTGCAGAGGAGGAACCTGCAGGCATGCTGGTTCCACTGCAGCGTGGGATCCTGGTAGCTGCTGCGGCCGCGGGAATCCGTATGCAACCGGTTCCCCTGGAGGAGGGGCACACCCTCCCTGACTGAAACTTGAGGCCAGGAGTAATAGTTTCATGCTGCCAACAGTGCGGGTAGTGGTGCTGGTACGCCTTGGAAGATGATAAGTATACCCTGATTGTGGGGAAGATAGTGCCAGCCTCCACCACTGCCCCAGATTACTTGATAGGGTAAAATGGTAGCAGAACCCGGCTACCTCGTTAAAAATATTATTTTCTGTTGTTGTAAATGTCTGAAAATCTGCATAATCAAAAATGTTGAAAGTATAAATTAACCAGGAAAGTCACTTGATTTTCAATTGATTAAAATTTAACGATGGACCATGGCTGCAGGACTGGCAGCAGCCAGCACAAACTTGTGCTTTTTGTATATAGTTGCTCCTCGTGTGCCTACCAGAGTCGTTCCCTGAACCACCGGGGTTCAGTCCCCGTAACCAAGGACACAGCAAGTAACTTGGGGTGGTGCGACACCATGGCTAGCGGTGGCACCAGGGTTCAGGTGTTTTGGGTGGCAGGTTGAAAGGAAAGGGAAAATGGGAATGGACTGTCGCAGGAAGGAGCTGCAGTGGAGCAGGCTGAGCTACCGACTACTGCTACAATCGGTAGCATTCCCAGGCGTTCTTCACTTAAACTCTGAGAGTTGTAACGTTTTAAGTGTATTGCCACCCCTGAGTGGGAAGAATAATTAAAGCTGTTATCTTTTTTCAGTTCCAGCTTTAATAAAGCTCTAGGTGTCTGGTAGCTTGTGGACTAGCTATGTTTAACCAAGGGGGAATGTAGCACCCCTGAGTACATCAGGGTGCTACATGGAACTTCATCCTGTTCCCCAGGGTGCAGGGCCTACCCCCCATGGTTCCAGTTTCCCATCAACAGTGTCACTAACATCCGTACTACAAATCCCAACCACACCTCACACCAGAACTGGAGACACACCAGTGGGTTGGTCAAGTTGGAGCACGGCTGCCAACCTAATAGTCAGGCAAACTGGTGGGAGGGAATCAAGTGAGTTCAGAGTAGCCCTCAGAGAGTGAGGAGCTGGGGAGTTGGAGCTCCCAGGGAATCGACAGGTTGGGTTGCAGACGGTAGTCCGGGACCACAGGCATCGGGGACCGGTATTAGGAACACTGGACAGGAGTGTAACAGATGCAGTCTAGGAGGACTGTTGGCACCAGAAAGCCCAGCCACCTTACCGGTACCGAGCATGGTGGGGTACAGGACCCTAGATCAGGGAAAAGCTTCAAGCACCTTGGTGTTTAACTTGGGGAGGATAGTCTCTCTATGAACTTTCTCCAAGAGCTCAGAGATTGGAGGCATCAATACAACGCCGGGCATAGGGTTCTCCAAAATACACAACCCACTAAAATCCCAAGTGCCAGCCACCAAGAGCACAGCTACTACACACACGGGTAGCGAGGCCCCGAAAGCTTCAAGCCGAGGGGCAGCAACGGAAAAATCCATTTGTGCACAGAGGCAGGGCTCCGAACATACCACATAACACTGGTGGGAGCGGGACCTAGATGGGCTCCACCCGTAGAGACTGCGGTGCCTAGAGACTTTCGTTTACCATCTGTGTGAGTGTCTGCTTATTCCACCAAATTCAGCACCACGACGACCGTAGTGAGTAATCTGACCCCTGCACCCTGCTTCCCAAGGCCAAGCCACCCGTTCACCAAACCCCCCCACTATCCGGGGCCTTCCCTACCTGCGGAAGGACTGACACCTTGCTGCACCCACACCATCAGCCCCGGTACTCTCTTTGGCAGCGGCGGTACTCCCCTTACCGCAACCCGCAGGTGTTTCAAGTGGCCGCAAGCCCCCGGGTCCGAAGACCCTAGAACCACAGTAAACCCGGATCCGAGCAGTTCGACTGCTGCAGGGGCTGCACATCAGTGGTACTACCTCTGCCTGAAGGCCAGTACCTTCCTATCAGCAACCTAGTGTAATTGTGGGGGCTTCATATCTTACAGAACCTAGATAGTGGCTTGCTCTTATTAAAACACAGTCTCAGTGTTACCAAGTTTTTATTAATACTCGGTGTCAGTGGCACTACTTCTGCCTCAAGGCCAGTACCTTCCTATCAGCAACCTAGCGTAATTTTGGGGGCTTCATAACATACAGAACTTAGATAGTGGCCTGCTGCAACTAACACACAGTCTCAGTGTTACCAAATTTTTATTAATACTTGGTGTCAGTGGCACTACTTTTGCCTGCAGGCCAGTACCTTCCTATCAGCAACTTAGCGTAATTTTGGGGGCTTCATAACATACAGAACTTACATAGTGGCCTGCTGCAACTAACATACAGTCTCAGTGTTACCAAATTCTTATTAATACTCGGTGTCAGTGGCACTACTTCTGCCTCAAGGCCAGTACCTTCCTATCAGCAACCTAGTGAAATTTTTGGGGGCTTCATATCTTACAGAACTTAGATAGTGGCTTGCTCATATGAAAACACAGTCTCAGTGTTAACAAATTTTTATTAATACTTGGTGTCAGTGGCACTACTTCTGCCTCAAGGCCAGTACCTTCCTATCAGCAACCTAGCATAATTTTGGGGGCTTCATATCTTATAGAACTTAGATAGTGGCGTGCTCATATTAAAACACAGTCTCAATGTTAACAAATTTTTATTAATACTTGGTGTCAATGGCATTACTTCTGCCTCAAGGCTAGTACCTTCCATGGAGCCACGGGGGTCAGTGGGTGCTCTCGTCCGATCAGCCGGCTACCTTTAGAAAGACAAAGACAGCATGGCCCAGGGCTCATCCCAACTGAACGCCTGACCTCCTTAACTGTGGGCGGAACACTACTCAGACAACACAGTGTGAGGGAATCACAATATTAAGACTTTATTGGATCCCCAAACAATTAACGGCACATAGCACATAACCAGCAAAACACACAAATGTAACAGGCAACAGTTTCTCACCCTTCCGCTGGCTCACCAGGGATTTAGAATGTCCTTGCCTCAAAGCTTCCAGGGCTACTTACTCCAATCCAGCAGCACCCCGCTTTCGGCGGGCACCCACCGAGAATGGAATAACGCCAGATTTAGGAAGCTGGCTGAGGTCTTTAAAGTCTGTAGTCCAGTGATTGTATTGTCCCAAGCTGGTTTCCTTCCTAAGGTAGCCCTTGATAGCTCAGACGAATCCTTGCATTCGATACTGAGGTCCATGTGTACCACCCCGCGGCCTCGGCTGCGACCGCCGAGCCGCTCGGGTCCGTGCTCGTTCTGCGGTCGGTGGCTCGCGCCTCTCAAGGACCCGGGGGTCACTTCGCTCTGTAAGGGAGGCTGGCGCTACATGCGGGGGATGCGGGGATTTCGGGTGTTGGGGTGATTGCTCGTGACGCCACCCATGGGTTGTGGTGATGGTGGACACCACCGCTGCGGTAGAGGTGCGGGACTCCCGGGAGCAGTGTCAGGGCGCAGCTTTTGGTGTTAACCCCTCCGTGGGTAGGGACGGTGTGTCCCGGGGCCCGATTGCGGGGAGCTGGTGGAGGGCGCAGTGCTGCGGTACGGCGCGGTGCCGGATGGCACTGTTGTACTCACGATTAAGTCACACAGAGTCACTGGTAAACCAAACGTGGTGAGAGATGGGAGGCCCGCAGCCGGCTGCAGTCCACTAGACGGGTTGGCAGAGTCCACCTTTCTCCTGCCCCTAAATGTAAATGGACCACGGTGCCTAAGCACGGGTGGTCCGCTCCCCGGTGGGTGTGTCGAAGGAGCTCCTTTTCCCGCAGGCGCTGGCCCTTGGATCTCTGGCCTCTGGTGGTGGCTACTATCTGGTCGGGTTGGGCTGTTGCCTTCTATCAGGGCTTTGGTGGGAAAGAACCCCGGGAGGTCCAGATCCTCAATCAGTGAATTTGACTATGGTTGTGGCCTATGGCCTAGTCAGGGTCTGAGTACCCGTCCTGGTGCTCTGATATACTGTTGGCTCCCCGGTTCGGTTCCGGCGGGCTCCAACCCTGTCCCCGTCCCTACGGTTCCACCGGTCGTGTTCCTGGTCTCCTGCAGGTGGCTCCTGCCGTCTGCCTGCCTGACTGTTTTTGGGGGTCCTAGGCTCCAACCCAGACCCCGCGCAGAACTGCACTTCATTCTACTACTCTCCACTCCGCTGTACTGTCTGGACTACACTCCTTGTGTTTTCCTGCCTCAGGCCAGCAGACTCCTCGGTGGGTGTGTCTTTCCGCCTGACTCCGCCCACCTGGTGTACCTGTCTGACACTGAGGGAGGCAATCAGGTCTTTGTGGTTGACGGGTGTTACCTGCCTAGTGTGTGGGGGGGGTGTGGTGTAGTGACCTGTGACCCCTGGGGTCCAGGGCGTCACATTCCCCCTTGGTTTAATGCAGACCATCCGCGGGCTGCCCGTCCACACCGATTTATTTTTGTTGTAAACTGGAAATGATAAAAAAATGTAAACATTCAAAAGCATTTTCATTTCTTCCCTCACAGGAGGCACATTACTTGAACCGTTACAAATGGGGAAAAACATTCTTAATAACAAACGGGACGGGTCCATGTCCTTCCGCTTCCCCACCCAAGCAACCTAGACCTTGATGCTGCCCCTAAGAAACAGGCAGCACCCCTCTTCCCAGTCCGGAAAACGGGAACTGGCCCAGGCCACCCAAGCGGGAACGGGTACGGTGCCTTGCACCCGGTCAGTCTTGCAGGGGCCCCACATCCGAGGGGACCCCTGCCCCGGAGGATGGTCACCGGTCCAGGTGGTGACCGGACCCCAGCCTACTCTGCTGTGGGTCCTTCCTCCAACTAGCCTCTCCGGAGACTGGCAGTGCGGGAAGGGCATGGCGGGGGCAGGAAGGGACAATATTTACAGACCCAATAGCTTTTGGCTTGGCCTGCTAGTTCTTGGCCTTGTTCATGGCAGTCGCTCATGTGAAACAGGGCAAGGTGACAAAGGTGACAGCACAAGTCCCAACGGGGACGGGTGCTTCATAGCCAACGGGCTACCACAAACACTGTAGGTCCCATCGGGGACTGTCTTTCATGACAACGGGCAGTCCGCTGCCTACTCTTTATCGTGGGTTGGCGGCGTGGAGGCTCGGACGTGCAGCTGAGCACCCATACACGCCTGCCTTACCCCCACGGCTGGTACAGTGATCTGCGGCACCTGGGATTGGCGGATCTCGCTGCAAACAGGTCCGGCATCCTGCCAGGCTGACGGGTCTGGGAAGGCTAGATCCTGCAGGGACGTGTTCCCCGAGCTGGGCCTCTCGTTCGCCCGCACCACGGTTGCCATCTCCTGCATCCCCTGCTTCTAGCTCACAGCCTGCCGTATCGATTCGACCCGTACCTGGATACAGAACTGCACCAACTTTCTTTCCAGCCACACCACCATCCCTGGCGGCCACTGGCCCTGGGCCGCCTCAGCTTCAGTGTCTTGGGCGGGCGCTGCTCCTGCAGCCCACGCGGGAACTGTAGCTACTCCTTGTCCGCTGGTGGTCTTCTTTGCGGGCGGATCTCCTTGGGCCGGGACCGCGGCCTCCACTGCCGGTGAAGGCGTCAGTGATCCGAGCGGAGGGGTGGCGGCAGCCGGCATGGGCAGTAGGGGAGACTCAATAGGGGCCAGGGGTAGACCGGGTCCCTCAGCCGCAGTGGCCAGTCCCTCAGGGACATAAGGGCGTGGGATGCTTACCCGCTCCTCAAGAATAGCCTCCACCTCGTACAGCCGCGCAGCTGTAACCAGCTCCTCCACTTCGGTCGTCCATCGGCCCATCAGGCGGCGTAGTTCCGCTTGGTTGCGGCCACACAGCAGCATCGTCTGGACCTCCAGCCACACCGATGTTCCGGGCGCGGGCTCCTCGTGCTTGCTGGACGGGGCGGACATGTTGCTCTCTCGGCTTCCAGGAACAAGACATGTACAGGGTCCTGGCGTCCCCACTTCTTATCCCCGGGATCACATGAGGAACCACTCTTCACTCGTCCCCCCTTGGTTCTCTCCAGCACTGCCTTCTTTTGGGTGCGGGGCCTCACTTTCGCGCCTCCACTGCTCGGGGAAGACGACTCGAGCGGGAACTC
This sequence comes from Anomaloglossus baeobatrachus, assembly GCF_048569485.1. Taxonomy (NCBI): domain Eukaryota; kingdom Metazoa; phylum Chordata; class Amphibia; order Anura; family Aromobatidae; genus Anomaloglossus; species Anomaloglossus baeobatrachus. The sequence goes on along the minus strand of NC_134358.1, from coordinate 374,510,649 downwards.
TTTGCACCCAAGATGGCGGATCTTCAAATTTTTCAGCGGGACGCCGCTGATGGGAACTACAAGGCGCACTTCTACGGGTGAGTAGACTGGATCGATCCTGTTCATGACGCCAGAAGAGTCGATGTGTACCGCCCCGCGGCCTCGGCTGCGACCGCAGAGCCGCTCAGATCCGTGCTCGTTCTGCGGTCGGTGGCTCGAGCCTCTCACGGACCCAGGGGTCACTTCGCTCTGTAAGGGAGCCTGGCGCTACACGTGGGGGATGCGGGGATTTCGGGTGTTGGGGTGATTGCTCGTGATGCCACCCACGGGTTGTGGTGATGGTGGACACCACCGCTGCGGTAGAGGTGCGGGACTCCTGGGAGCAGTGTCAGGGCGCAGTTTTGGTGTTAACCCCTCCGTGGGTAGGGGCGGTGTGTCCCGGGGCTCGATTGCGGGGAGCTGGTGCAGGGCGCAGTGCTGCGGTGCGGCGCGGTGCCGGATGGCACTGTTGTACTCACGATTAAGTCACACAGAGTCACTAGTAAACCAAACGTGGTGAGAGACGGGAGGCCCGCAGCTGGCTGCAGTCCACTAGACGGGTTGGCAGAGTCCACCTTTCTCCTGCACCTAAATGTAGATGGACCACGGTGCCTAAGCACGGGTGGTCCGCTCCCCGGCGGGTGTGTCGAAGGCGCTCCTTTACCCGCAGGCGCTGGCCCTTGGATCTCTGGCCTCTGGCGGTGGCTACTATCCGGTCGGGTTGGGCTGTTGCCTTCTATCGGGACTTTGGTGGGAAAGAACCCCGGGAGGTCCAGATTCTCAATCAGTGAATTTGACTATGGTGGTGGCCTATGGCCTAATCAGAGTCTGAGTACCCGTCCTGGTGCTCCGGTATACTGTTGGCTCCCCGGTTCGGTTCCGGCGGGCTCCAACCCTGTCTCGGTCCCTACGGTTCCACCGGTCGTGTTCCCGGTCTCCTGCAGGTGGCCCCTGCCGTATGCCTGCCTGACTGTTTTTGGGAGTCCTAGGCTCCAACCCAGGGCCCCGCGCAGAACTGTACTTCCCTCTACTACTCTCCACTCCACTGTACTGTCTAGACTACACTCCTTGTGTTTTCCTGCCTCAGGCCAGCAGACTCCTTGGTGGGCGTGTCTTTCTGCCTGACTCCGCCCACCTGGTGTCCCTGTCTGACACTGAGGGAGGTGTTATGATCCAGAACCATGGAAGACCACCACAAATCATTGGTAAAAGGTGACAAGAGCATTGGCAACTTATCTGGCCGCCATCCCCTTACTAACCATCACAACTAGAAGTAGCCAAGGGGTGAACTAACATCCTGTGCACCGCGAACCCAGCCGGAGAACTAACTATCCTAAAGGAAAATAGACAAGAATAGCAAGCCCCCACATTCAAAGACTGCGGTGATATAGGAAAAACACAATACACAGATAGATGACGGGATTAGCAAAACGTGAGGCCCCCACTGACTAAAATAGGAAAGGACAGGAAAGGGACTAATGGTGGCCAGAGAAAAACACTGCAAAATTCCATATTCCTGATAGTACAAAAAGGCCCTCAGATCGCACGATCTGAGCTCCGTCCTTCTATACCAGGTGTTTTTGTCATACCAATGAACAGAAAACAAGAATCATAACAAATTCAACAAGCCACAAACACATGGATCCAAAGGAGCTATACTCCAAACAGAACTGCAGGGAGTTCCCCAGCCAAGCAACTGAGGGGGAAAATCCCTGCATGCAAATAAACTGAAAACAACCACAGCAAATGACAAACCCAGATAAGAGCAAAAGAACCAAACAATAAATAAAGAGCAAGCACTTATCTGGGGTAGATGTGGTGTGGAGCAGAATGAAGCAGGCTGGTGATACAAAGAACAACTGACATCCGGCATAGCCTGCTATCAGACCAGGATTTAAATAAGCAGAGAGTTATCAAAGGAAACGCCCATTGTACAACACACCTGGTCCAAGTCCAAACCATTCCTGGCCACCAGAGGGAGCCTCCCAGCAGCCAAAACATAACTAACATTCACAACAGTACCCCCCTTGAGGAGGGGTCACCGAACCCTCACCAATGCTACCGGGTTGCTTTGGATGAGCATGATGGAAGGCGCGAACCAACCTGTCTGCATGAATGTCAGAAGCCACAACCCAAGAGTTATCCTCCTGCCCATAACCCTTCCATTTCACAAGGTACTGAAGCTGACGCCTACTGCGATGGGAATACAGAATTTTTTCAACCTCATACTCCAGATCCCCTTGTATCAAAACAGGGTCAGGAGGCGCTGCTGCAGGAACTGTTGGCTCCACATGTTTCTTCAACAAGGACTTATGGAAGACATTGTGAATCTTAAATGACGCATGCAGAATCAAACGGAAAGATACAGGGTTGATAATCTCCGAAATCTTATAAGGTCCAATAAATCTGGGCTTAAATTTAGGAGATGGAACTCTCATAGGAATATTTTTAGAGGACAACCACACCATGTCCCCTACTTTAAATCGGGGACCAACAGTCCGACGCCGGTTGACAAACTTTTGGGCAGTTTCTTGGGACTGAAACAATTTATCCACTACCTGCCCCCAAATCTGCTGCATTCTGTTGACCACCGAATCCACCCCTGGACAGTCAGACGCCTCAATCTGCCCTGAGAGGAACCTAGGGTGATACCCAAAATTGCAGAAAAAGGGGGACACCAATGTGGTAGAGCTAGCTCTATTGTTAAGGGCAAATTCAGCCAAAGGCAAAAACGAAACCCAGTCATCCTGATCCGCAGAAACAAAACACTGTAAATAGGTTTCCAGGGTCTGGTTAGCCCTTTCAGCCTGACCGTTGGTCTGAGGATGAAACGCCGAGGAGAAAGCCAGCTGAACACCCAATTTGGAGAAAAAAATCCTCCAAAACCTGGATACAAACTGAACCCCTCTGTCAGAAACAATGTTTTTGGGAATACCATGCAAACGAACAACATGTTGGAAAAACAAAGGCACCAACTCTGATGAAGACGGCAACTTAGATAGGGGAACCAAGTGGACCATCTTGGAGAATCTGTCACAGATCACCCAAATCACAGTCATTCTCTGAGAGACGAGACGCTCTGAAATAAAATCCATAGAGATGTGCGTCCAAGGTTTCTTAGGTACCGGCAAAGGCAATAATAGCCCACTAGAACATGAACAACAGGGCTTGGGCCTAGAACAAACTCCACACAACTGCACAAAATGACGGACATCCCAGGACAGGGAAGGCCACCAAAAAGAGCGTCTCACAAGATCCCGAGTACCAAAAATGCCAGGATGACCCGCCAAAACAGAGCAATGAACCTCAGAGACAACTCAGTCTCTCCATTGGTGTGGGACAAACAGTTTCCCTGTAGGACATCTCTCAGGTTTATCCCCCTGAAATTCCGCCAGTGCCAACCGCCGATCAGGCGAAATAGCCGAGAAAACTGCACCATCATTCAGGATAGTAGACGGTTCGACAACCTCCAAAGAGTCAGCGCAGAAACTCCTGGAAAGGGCATCGGCCTTAACATTCTTGGTGCCCGGCAAAAAAGAGAGCACAAAATTAAACCGGGTAAAAAACAAAGCCCACCTGGCCTGCCGAGGATTCAACCTCTTGGCCGATTCCATATACAGTAGATGAGATTCTTGTGGTCCGTAAGCACCACAACTTGATGCCTAGCCCCCTCCAACCAATGCCTCTGTCTCGGACGGAGGAGGGGACGCCGCGCTCTCCCACTGCTCGGGTCCGGCTGCCGCGGCCTGCTGCTGCTCGGTGGCTCGAGCGATGGGCCGGATCCCGGGGACTCGAGCGGCGCTCCTCGCCCGTGAGTGAAAGGGGATTGGTTTTTGGGATGGTGTATTGTCCGTGACGCCACCCACGGTTGTGGTGATTATGTGGACACCACCGCTGCTCTGTATGGGGATCCCGGGAGCGATGACAGGGAGCAGCAAAGTTGTTGGTTCTCCCCTCCGTGGGTAGGGGGTAGTTGTCCCGGGGCCCAGTGATGAGGTGGGGGATGCTGGATGGCAGGGCCGGTGCAGGGCTTGGTGGGGTGCAGGGACGCGGGGGCAGCGCTGTGCCTCACGGCACTGTGGTACTCACTCAGCCTGAGACGGTGACACAGTTCTCGGTAAAACACACGGCTGGAAGACGGTTCCCACGGACGGCTGCACTTGCTTTTCCCCAGTAGTTGACGGTGACGGTCCCTTTTCCTGCACCTGAGATGATGATGGTAGCGATGGGTTCCCACCGGTAACCCGCTCCCCGACTTGTTTATGGGCCGGAGGAGCCCTACTTTGCCCGCAGGCGCTGGCCCTGAGAAACTGGTGCCTTGGCGGTGGCGGTGTCTCTCTACAACGGTTGGACTGTTGCCTTCAATCGGGACTTGGTTGTTGGGAGACCCAGAGGTCCCCTTCACTGACGGATTTGGCAAATTCACGGCGACTCCTAGCCTTGCCGGGATCCGAAAGGCCCCTGCCAATGGTGCTGACTGCTCTTCGTATACTGCTCCGGTACCGCCGGGCCACCACCCGTCCACGGTCCTTCCGGCAACCTCTAAGTAGCCTCCCCTGCAGACAGTCACCGCCGTCCGCCGACCTTGCTGTCTCAGTCCGGGGCACACACCCGGACCAACTTCAGGCTTTCTTAACTGTTGCTTTTCTGTCACTACTCTCACTGTCCTCCTTTTCCTTCCTCTCACTTTGAACTCCCCACTTAATCTGCCTGGTTTTCCCGCCTCCAGGGCTGTGAACTCCTCGGTGGGCGGAGCCTACCGCCTGGCCCACCCCCTGGTGTGGACATCAGCCCCTGGAGGAAGGCAACAAGGATTTTTGGTTAGCCTTGGTGTTCCTATCTGGGGTGTAGGGTGTGGTGGTGTTGTGACCTGTGACCCCTGGCTTGCCCAGGGCATCACATTCCCCCTTAGCAAAATGCAGACCGTCCGCGGGCTGCCCGTCCAACACCGGTTTTATTTTCTGAAAAGATATAAAAAGAATAACACACACACAATTTCTGACATCATCCCACATCGGGAGGTTCGGTACTTAAACGTTGCAAAACATTAACATTTTAACGGTTGCGGCTGCCGCTCTCTCCCACCCAAGTAACCTGGCCCTGATGCTGCCCCTAAAACCCAGGCAGCACCCCTTGACCCCAGTCCTGAACCAGTTACCCGAGCGGGATCTGTCCTTCCCCTCCAGAGGGTAGCCACCGGTTCCTGTAGTGGCTGGGCCCCAGCCTGCTCCACTGCAGGCCCTCCCTCCAACCTGCCTCTCCGGAGGCGGTAACGGTTAGCTGCAACAACAGATTTTTATTTACAACCCACTTAACGTTTGTGGTTGCCCTACAAGTTCACGGGCTTGTCCATAGGAGTTCCTATGCAGCTAGATGGTCCCCACGGGGACAACGGTGCCGGCAACAGCCGGTTTCCAATCACGGTAGACAATCAGGTTACTTTCACGGTAATCATTTTCTCATTTTTCTTATCTTTCAACTTTTAAACTTTTTAAAACTTTCTAACTTGTAAACACACAGACTGGTGGTCCCTACGGGGACGGTACAAAAGTGCTCCGCTGCCATCATTCTGAGTCCTCGTCTTCACCTGAGGGAGGGGGCGTGGCGCTCACACGGGACTCCTGGCTGCCCCTCAACTTAGCATCCAGCGCGAACCACCCCCTCTCCCCACAGTGCCGGGTGTACTGCACTATATCGCCCGGCATCAGGTTACGACCGGGATGCTCCTCTGGCAGGTGAGCATTCACATCCCGCCGGGCTATAAACACTTCGGCCTCAGGGCCCGGTTCATATATAAACCCATAGCCCCGGCGGACATCAAACCGTCTCACCTGCCCTTCGTACAGCGGGCCCCGGACACGGAAAGTTGCCTGACGGATGCTCTCTTTTTCCCGGATTGCACGGGCCACCAACTCCGCCTTCTTTCTTTCCCTCTCTTCAATCTCCAGGCCCAACGGTACCGGCTCCCTGTCCCAGTATGGCGCTGCTGCGAGCTCTGGTGCACGGGTAGGGCCCCGCGAGACCTGTTGGACATTGCCCACTGCTGGTACTCTGGGCGTCAGGTCCCGCGGTGACTTGGCCTTAGACGCTGCTTTGCATCGGCAACCCGGCGCAACCTCAGCCGAGGTGTGGGGGATGGGCACAGGGGCTTTCCGCGGTTGGGCCTTCGGCACGGAGCGGGTCATCGGCTCCGGCTCGGGGACTTTCTTGGGGGATGCCTCCGGTTCGATTTTCGGGGCTTTCCAGGGCAGCACCTCCGGTCGACTACGGGCTCCGGCTGCGGGTCGGTCCGCCTGGGCGGACATGCTGGGTATCGCTACCGGTTGCGGTGGTAGCGGGCCTAGTGGCGGGGTCATGGCTTCCGAGATGGGTGGCGAGGAGGGCAGCAGGGCGAGAGGGTTTGGACCGGGTCCCGCAGCCGCGATGACCGGCCCTTCAAGGGCATCGGGGTGTGGGTCACTCACCCTCCCTTCCTCCGCTTCCTCCTCGCGTATCCGCACAGTCGCTATGACGTCCGCCATGTCGGTCTCCCACTCCTCCATGAGGAGCTGCATCTTGACCTGCAGCCTCTGGTAGAGCTGCGCGGTCCGGATCTCCACCCACGCCGCGGTGCCAGGCGCGGGGGCTATGGTGCTGCGGGACGGCATCCACATGTTGCTGGCGGCTTCTCCCAGGAACAAGATGGCTGCAGGGTCCTGGCGTCCCTGCTTTTATAGCCGCGCTCACATGCAGCTGGCCGCCATTCCGTCTCCCTTAGCCTCTTTCCGGCCCCTCCTCTATTGGGGCGGGGTTTTGGCCTTCGCGCCTCCGCTACTCGAGAAGACGCTCGAGTGGGAACTCTTCGCGCCAAAGATGGCGACTTCTAAAATTTTCCGGCCGGACACCTCCGGCGGTAACAAGGCGCACCTCTACCCAATGGCAGAGCGGTAAGATCCTGTTCGTGACGCCAAGTTGTCGCGGGCGGAGGAGGGGACGCCGCGCTCTCCCACTGCTCGGGTCCGGCTGCCGCGGCTGCTGCGGCCTTCTGCTGCTCGGTGGCTCGAGCGATGGGCCGGATCCCGGGAACTTGAGCGGCGCTCCTCGCCCGTGAGTGAAAGGGGATTGGTTTTTGGGATGGGGTATTGTCCGTGACGCCACCCATGGTTGTGGTGATTATGTGGACACCACCGCTGCTCTGTATGGGGATCCCGGGAGCGATGACAGGGAGCAGCAAAGTTGTTGGTTCTCCCCTCCGTGGGTAGGGGGTAGTTGTCCCGGGGCCCAGTGATGAGGTGGGGGATGTTGGATGGCAGGGCCGGTGCAGGGCTTGGTGGGGTGCGGGGACGCGGGGGCAGCACTGTGCCTCACGGCACTGTGGTACTCACTCAGCCTGAGACGGTGACACAGTTCTCGGTAAAACACACGGCTGGAAAGATGGTTCCCACGGACGGCTGCACTTGCTTTTCCCCAGTAATTGACGGTGACGGTCCCTTTTCCTGCACCTGAGATGATGATGGTAGCGATGGGTTCCCACCGGTAACCCGCTCCCCGACTTGTTTATGGGCCGGAGGAGCCCTACTTTGCCCGCAGGCGCTGGCCCTGAGAAACTGGTGCCTTGGCGGTGGCCGTGTCTCTCTACAATGGTTGGACTGTTGCCTTCAATCGGGACTTTGTTGTTGGGAGACCCAGAGGTCCCCTTCACTGACGGATTTGGCAAATTCACGGCGACTCCTAGCCTTGCCGGGATCCGAAAGGCCCCTGCCAATGGTGCTGACTGCTCTTCGTATACCGCTCCGGTACCGCCGGGCCACCACCCGTCCACGGTCCTTCCGGCAACCTCTAAGCAGCCTCCCCTGCAGACAGTCACCGCCGTCCGCCGACCTTGCTGTCTCAGTCCGGGGCACACACCCGGACCAACTTCAGGCTTTCTTAACTGTTGCTTTTCTGTCACTACTCTCACTGTCCTCCTTTTCCTTCCTCTCACTTTGAACTCTCCACTTAATCTGCCTGGTTTTCCCTCCTCCAGGGCTGTGAACTCCTCGGTGGGCGGAGCCAACTGCCTGGCCCACCCCCTGGTGTGGACATCAGCCCCTGGAGGAAGGCAACAAGGATTTTTGGTTAGCCTTGGTGTTCCTATCTGGGGTGTAGGGTGTGGTGGTGTTGTGACCTGTGACCCCTGGCTTGCCCAAGGCGTCACACCTCCACTCTTCAAATGCCCACTTCATAGCCAATAATTGCCGGTTCCCCACATCATAATTCCGTTCAGAAGGAGCAAACTTCCAAGAGAAAAAGGCACAGGGCTTAAGTTTACCCGAAGTAGCGTCTCGTTGAGACAGAACAGCACCTGCTCCGATCTCTGAGGCATCGATCTCAACTTGAAATGGGCAAGACACATCAGGTTGCTGCAGGACTTGGGCAGAAGTGAATCGCCTTTTAAGCTCCTGGAAGGCCACAATTGCCCCTGGGGTCCAATGCTCAGCATCAGCTCCCTTCTTTGTCAAATCTGTCCGAGGTTTGACAATGGCAGAAAAATTGGCTATAAATTTACGGTAAAAATTAGCAAACCCCAAAAACCGTTGCAGGGATTTTAGAGAAGTCGGTTGCACCCAGTCGTAAATAGCCTGAACCTTAACCGGGTCCATTTCGATAGCGGAGGGAGACAAGATAAAGCCCAAAAAGGAAATCCTTTGCACCCCAAAGAGGCACTTTGACCCCTTAACGTACAGTGCATGATCCTTAAGTATCTGAAAAACAGCCCGTACTTGCCCAACATGAGAGTCCCAATCATCAGAAAAAATCAAGATGTCATCCAAATACACAATCAAAAATTTACCAATAAGGTCCCGAAAAATATCATTCATGAAGGCCTGGAAGACGGAGGGTGCATTAGTGAGCCCAAAAGGCATCACTAGGTACTCAAAATGCCCCTCAGGAGTATTAAAAGCCGTCTTCCATTCATCACCCTCCTTAATACGGATGAGATTATACGCACCCTTGAGATCCAGTTTTGTAAACCATTTGGCACTCTTCACTCTAGAGAACAGATCAGACATCAGAGGCAAAGGGTACTGATATTTGACCGTAATTTTATTAAGAAGACGGTAATCAATACAAGGCCTCAACGAACCATCTTTCTTAGCAACAAAGAAGAAGCTGGCACTCAAAGGAGAAGATGAGGGCCCAATGTGCCCCTTCTCCAATGATTCCCTGATGTATGACCGTATGGCATCATGTTCGGGCACAGACAAGTTGAAAATCCGCCCCTTGGGAAATTTACAACCGGGCACCAACTCAATGGCACAGTCACAGTCCCGGTGTGGGGGCAGAGAATCAGATTCCTGGTCATTAAATACATCACGGAAATCAGACAAGAAGGCCGGAACATCAACTGCCTGAGCAGACGTGGACGACACGGAAGGGTCCTGATGCAAACCTTGACAACCCCAACTAGCTACTGACAAGGCTCTCCAGTCAAGAACTGGATTATGGGTCTGCAACCACGTAAATCCCAGTACCAAGGTATCCTGTAGATTATGCAATACTAAAAATGTACAAGTTCCCTGATGCGCTGGTGCAACTCTCATAGGCACCTGGGTCCAAAATTGGGGTTTATGTTCTGCCAAAGGGGTAGCATCAATGCCCCTTAACCCCTTCACGACCGCGGGCAGTAAAATTACGTCCTATTTTAACGTGACTTAACGACCAGGGACGTAATTTTACGGCCTAAACTTCATTTGATTGCCGTGGCCATAGCAACGGCTTTCAAATGATGTCCCCTGCTGTTTATTACAGCAGGGGACCTTTGCTTGACCCCAGGGGGGTTGGCATCGCCATCCCCTATCGACGATCGATGTGATTGGCTGTTCAAATCTGAACCGCCAACCACATCAATTGCACTAATTTCGGCAAAAATAATGCCAGAATTACTGCGATACTGTGAGATCCGGCTATGATCTGCTCTAGCAGCTTCAACAAATCATAGCCGGAGCTCTAAAATGTCGCCCCCAGCCCCTGCAGCACTGATTGGAGCGATCGTGCTATGACGCGCAATCGCTCCAATCAGTGTGCAGTGGGGCGGTCTGATCTGCCGGTGGCCGTCCTCCCCAGGCTTGTGCTGGCCTGTGAGCCCTCCCCAAACATGTCTGCAGCGTGCAGTGGCTTGTACTTGTGGAACCACGCCACCGCTGCTGCTGCCGCAGCCACCGCAGCTGTAGCTGAGGTCACCGCTCCTGCTGCACGTGAGTACTGTGCTCACCTTGCAGCCCGTGCGCGCTCCCGTGTTGCCCCCTGCGCGCTCCCGTGTTGGCTCCTGCCTGTGCCCTGCCCCCCCCATGCCCTGATCTGCTCCCCCGCGATCTGACTGCCTCCCCCATTATCTCTAGTCTGCTTCTGCAGCTCCCTCTCCGGTCTCCCCCTCTGCTCTCCCCCCTCCCCCTCTGCTCTCCCCCTCCTCTCCCCCCACTATCCCCTTCTCCCCCTCTCCCCCACTGCACTCTCCCCTTCTGCTCTCCCCCGACATCCTCTTACCTGTCTTCACCGTCGTCCGAGGTCTTAACTGGCCCGATCACATCTGCCTCCATCGCTGGGTCCTTCCTGGGCATTCTGCTGATCTGCCCAACGTCCTGCCTGCTGCCCCTGTAAAGCTGTCCATCTCTCTGCCATCTGTTCCCCATGCAGCTCTTCTGGTCAGTGATCCTCTGGGTACTGTGAGTATAACTTTTTTTTTTCTGTATCCCCTGTCCATTTTTACACCTCATCCGTCCGTGCGTCCCGCCCAGCGCTGATCAGGGATGCACATAACGTATCTGCATCCCTGCTCAATTTTTGGCGTGACTTTTTTCCGTATCTGCAACGCTTTTTGTATCGCATCTGTCCGTGCGTCCCGCCAAGTGCTGATCAGGGATGCACATAACGGATCTGTATCCATGGTCAATTATTGGCGTGACTTTTTTTCCGTATCCCTGACGCTTTTTGTATCTCATCCGTCCCGCCAAGCGCTGACCAGGGATGCACATAACGTATCTGCATCCCTGCTCAATTTTTGGCGTGACTTTTTTCCGAATCTGCGACGCTTTTTGTATCGCATCTGTCCGTGCGTCCCACCAAGTGCTGATCAGGGATGCACATAACGGATCTGTATCCATGGTCAATTTTTGGCGTGACTTTTTTTCCGTATCCCTGACGCTTTTTGTATCGCATCCATCCGTGCATCCCGCCAAGTGCTGATCAGGGATGCACATAACGGATCTGCATCCATGGTCAATTTTTGGCGTGACTTTTTTTCCGTATCCCTGACGCTTTTTGTATCGCATCCGTCCGTGCATCCCGCCAAGCGCTGATCAGGGATGCACATAACGTATCTGCATCCATGGTCAATTTTTGGCGTGACTTTTTTTTTACGTATCCCCGACGCTTTTTGTATCGCATCCGACCGTGCATCCTGCAGCGGCCGATTAGTGCACCGCGTCTGTGCGTTTGAAAAGTCAAATGGCGTTCCTTCTCTTCTGAGTCCTGCCATGCGCCCAAACAATTACTTTCCACCACATATGAGGTATCTACGTACTCAGGAAAAATTGCACAATACGTTTTATGGCACAGTTTTTGCTGATACCGTTGTAAAAAAAAAACTACCTGATTGATGCAAAAAATTTGTGGTTAAAAAAAAAATAATAATTTTCACGGTTCAACGTTATCAACTTCTGTGGAGCCCCTGGGGGTACAAGGGGCTCACGAAATATCTAGATAAATTCCTTGAGGGGGTCTAGTCCAAAATGGGGTAATTTGTGGGGGAGCTCCACTGTTTAGGCACCATAGGGGGTCTCCAAACGTGACATGACGTCCACTAATGATTCCAACCAATTTTGCTGTGAAATGGCGTTCCTTCTCTTCTGATCCCCGCCATGCGCCCAAACAATTACTTTCCACCACATATGAGGTATCTGCATACTCAGGAGAAATTGCACAATACGATTTATGGTGCATTTTTTCCTGATACCCTTGTGGAAAAAAAAGCTACCTGGTTCAAGTGAGAGTTTTGTGGTGAAAAAAAAAAAATTGTATTCCTGGCTCAACATTATCAACTTATGTGGAGCCCCTTGGGGCTCGCTAAACATCTAGATAAACTCCTTGAGGCGTCTAGTTTCCAAAATGGGGTCACTTGTGGGGGAGCTCCACTGTTTAGGCACCATAGGGGGTCTCCAAACGTGACATGGCGTCTGCTAATGATTCCAACCAATTTTGCTGTCAAATGGCGTTCCTTCTCTTCTGAGCCCCGCCATGCACCCAAACAATTACTTTCCACCACATATGAGGTATCGCCGTACTCAGGAAAAAATGCACTATAAATTTCATGGTGAATTTTTTCCTGATACCCTTGAGAAAAAAAAAGCTACCTAGTTGAAGCAACCGTTTTGTGGTAAAAAAAAAAAAAATTCTTTTCACGGCTCAACGATATAAAGTTCTGTCAAGCCCCCAGGTGTTCAAAGTGCTCACCAAACATCTAGAAAAATTTTTTCAGGGCTCTAGTTTCTAAAATGGGGTCACTTGTGGGGGAGCTCCATTGTTTAGGCACCTCAGGGGGTCTTCAAACCCGACATGGCGTCCACTAATGAGTGCAGCTAATTTTGCGTTCAAAAATTAAAATGGCGCTCCTTCCCTTTCGACCTCTGCCATGCGCCCAAACAATTGATTTTTACCACATATGGGGTATCAGCGTACTCAGGAGAAAATGCACAATAAATTGTATGGTGCACTTTCTCTTTTCTCCCTTGTAAAAATGAAAATTTTATGGCTAAAGTAACATTTTTGTGTTAAAAAGTAAAATTTTCATTTTTTCCTTCCACGTTGCTTTGGTTCCTGTGAAGCACCTAAAGGATTAATAAACTTCTTGGATGTGGTTTTGAGCAGTGTGAGGGGTGCAGTTTTTAGAATGGGGTCACTTTTGGGTATTTTCTGTCACCTCGGCCTCTCAAAGTCACTTCAAATGTGACGTGGTCCCTAAAAAAAATTCTTTTGTAAATTTTGTTGGAAAAATGAGAAATTGCTGATGACCTTTGACCCCTTCTAACTTCCTAACGAAAAAAAATTTGTTTCGAAAATTGCGTTGATGGAAAGTAGACAAGTGGGAAAGTTTATTTATTAACTATTTTGTGTGACATATCTCTCAGATTTCTGGGCATAAATTTTCAAAGTTTGAAAATTGCAAATTTTCATTATTTTCGCAAAATTTCCTAAATTTTCACAAATAAACGCAAAAAATATCGGCCTAAATTTACCACTGACATGAAGTACAATATGTCACGAAAAAACAATCTCAGAATCGCCAGGATCCGTTGAATCGTTCCAGAGTTATAACCTGTCAAAGTGACACTGGTCAGAATTGCAAAAAATGGCCCGGTCATTAGGGTGTTTTAGTGGCCGGAGGTGAAGGGGTTAAAGGAATAGGAGTTTGCAAAGGAACCATGGGGAAACCACAATCCTTAGCAAACCCAAAATCCATCAAATTGAGTGCTGCCCCTGAGACCACAAAGGCAAATGCAGAAAAGGAAGACAATGAGCAAATCAATGTGACAGACAAAAGAAACTTTGGTTGCAAAGAACCCACAGTAAAGGTGGCTTTACACACTGCAACATCACAAACGACATCGCTGTAACGTCACCGGTTTTGTGACGTAATAGCGACTTCCCCAGCGCCATTGTAGTGTGTGAAACACATCAGCGACCTGGCCCCTGCTGTGAAGTTGCTGATCGCTACAAATCGTTCAGGACCATTCTTTGGTCCTTTGTTTCCCGCTGTGCAGCATGATCGCTAGAAAGTTTCAGTGTGTAAAGGGGACTTTACAGCGACTTTGTTAGCGACTTCCCTTTCAAAAAGCTGCTTTACAACGTCCCCAATGACTAGCTAGGTCGTTCTGCAGGTCCGGATCGCTGTTGCGTCGTTGGCCAGGTTTGCCTGTTTGACAGCTCACCAGCGACTCACCAGAGACTTTGTAGCGATCCTGGCCAGGTTGGGATCGCTGGTGGGATCGCTGAAAGTCTCAGTGTGTAAAGGGGCCTTAACAGAAGTAGCCAATCTCCTTTCACGTTTAGGGCAAACAGAGATGTTATGAGAAGCGTCTCCACAATAGAAGCACAGTCTATTCTTCCGTCTGAACCCCTGCCGACTAGCATTAGAAAGGACCCTATCACACTCCATAGGCTCCAAGGGCTGTTCCACAGGCACAAAACCAGTAGGTATCTTCCTGCGCTCACGTAAACGCCTATCAATCTGAATGGCCAAGGTCATAGAGGCATCAAGACCAGAAGGGACGGGAAATCCTACCATTACATCCTTCACAGAATCAGCAACACCCTTCCGAAAAAGAGCCAGAAGCGCATCATCATTCCATTTGGTAAGGGCCGCCCACTTTCGAAATTTCTGACAAAACGTTTCTGCAGAATCCAAACCCTGAGTTAAGGACAACAAGAATTTTTCTGCTTGGTCCACAATATTGGGTTCGTCATATAATAAACCCAAGGCCTGAAAAAAGGAGTCCACATCACTGAGAATCGGATCATCAGACGCTAAAGAGAAGGCCCAGTCCTGAGGGTCACCATGCAGTAAGGAGATGACAATCTTAACCTGCTGTACGGGATTCCCTGAGGACTTAGGGTCAAAAAATAATTTACAATTATTTTTGAAGCTCAAAAATCTCGACCTATCTCCCGAAAAAAAATCAGGAACGGGAATCTTAGGCTCTGCAAGGGGAGTCTGTGCAAGATAAGACTCTATACGACGAACCTTATTATCAAGATGAGCAACACGCTCACCCAATTCATCCATGCTAGAAAAAAGAAATTTTCCACGGAACCCAAAGAAGAAGAGGAAAAACACCCAAAAAAAAATTTTTCTCAGCAGACTTTTTGTTTTTCCCTCTTAAGAGTACCCTTTAAATTTGTTGGCCAGATGTACTGTTATGATCCGGAACCATGGAAGACCACCACAAATCATTGGTAAAAGGTGACAAGAGCATTGGCAACTAATCTGGCCGCCATCCCCTTACTATCCATCACAACTAGAAGTAGCCGAGGGGTGAACTAACATCCTGTGCACCGCGAACCCAGCCGGAGTACTAACTATCCTAAAGGAAGGAAAGATGAATAACTCTCTGCCTCAGAAAATAGACAAGAATAGCAAGCCCCCCACATTCAAAGACTGCGGTGATATAGGAAAAACACAGTACACAGATAGATGACGGGATTAGCAAAACGTGAGGCCCCCACTGACTAAAATAGGAAAGGACAGGAAAGGGACTGATGGTGGCCAGAGAAAAACCCTGCAAAATTCCAAATTCCTGATAGTACAAAAACGCCTTCAGATCGCACGATCTGAACTCCGTCCTATACCAGGTGCTTTTGTCATACCAATGAACAGAAAACAAGAATCATAACAAATTCAACAAGCCACAAACAGATGGACCCAAAGGAGCTATACTCCAAACAGAACTGCAGGGAGTTCCCCAGCCAAGCAACTGAGGGGGAAAAGCCCTGCATGCAAATAAACTGAAAACAACCACAGCAAATGACAAACCCAGATAAGAGCAAAACAACCAAACAATAAATAAAGAGCAAGCACTTATCTGGGGTAGATGTGGTGTGGAGCAGAATGAAGCAGGCTGGTGATACAAAGAACAACTGACATCCGGCATAGCCTGCTATCAGACCAGGATTTAAATAAGCAGAGAGTTAAGCTGGTGTCACACATAACGACGACGACAACGACGTCGCTGCTACGTCACCATTTTCTGTGACGTTGCAGCGACGTCCCGTCGCTGTCGCTGTGTGTGACATCCAGCAACGACCTGGCCCCTGCTGTGAGGTCGCCGGTCGTTGCTGAATGTCCAGCTTCATTTTTTGGTCGTCACTCTCCCGCTGTGACACACACATCGCTGTGTGTGACAGCGAGAGAGCGACGAAATGAAGCGATCAGGAGCCGGCACTGGCAGCTGCGGTAAGCTGTAACCAGCGTAAACATCGGGTAACCAAGGGAAGACCTTTCCCTGGTTACCCGATGTTTACGCTGGTTACCAGCCTCCGCTCTTGCTGCCAGCGCCGGCTCCTGCACTGTGACATGTGGCTGCAGTATGCATCGGGTAATTAACCCGATGTATACTGTAGCAAGGAGAGCAAGGAGCCAGCGCTAAGCAGTGCGCGCGGCTCCCTGCTCTCTGAACTGTGACATGTAGCTGCAGCACACATCGGGTTAATTAACCCGATGTGTGCTGCAGGAGAGCAAGGAGCCAGCGCTAAGCGCGGCTCCCTGCTCTCTGAACATGTAGCACAGCGACCTTATGATCGCTGCTTCTGCTATGTTTGACAGCTAAGCAGCGATCATAACAGCGACTTACAAGGTCGCTGTTACGTCACCGAAAATGGTGACGTAACAGCGACGTCGTTGTCGCTGTCGTTTAGTGTGACACCAGCTTTAGCAAAGGAAACGCCCATTGCACAACACACCTGGTCCAAGTCCAAACCATTCCTGGCCACCAGAGGGAGCCTCCCAGCAGCCAAAACATAACTAAGGGTACCTTCACACTTTAGCGATGCAGCAGCGATCCGACCAGCGATCTGACCTGGTCAGGATCGCTGCTGCATCGCTACATGGTCGCTGGTGAGCTGTCAAACAGGCAGATCTCACCAGCGACCAGTGAACAGCCCCCAGCCAGCAGCGACGTGCAAGCGACGCTGCGCTTGCACGGAGCCGCCGTCTGGAAGCTGCGGAGACTGGTAACTAAGGTAAACATCGGGTATGGTTACCCGATGTTTACATTAGTTACCAGTGTGAGCAGGGAGCAGGGAGCCGCGCACACTGAGCGCTGGCTCCTTGCTCTCCTAGCTGCATTACACATCGGGTTAATTAACCCGATGTGTAATGCAGCTACATGTGCAGAGAGCAGGGAGCCGCGCACACTGAGCGCTGGCTCCTTGCTCTCCTAGCTGCTGTACACATCGGGTTAATTAACCCGATGTGTACAGCAGCTACATGTGCAGAGAGCCGGAGCCGGCAGCACAGGCAGCGTGAGAGCTGCGGAGGCTGGTAACTAAGGTAAATATCGGGTAACCACCTTGGTTACCCGATGTTTATCTTGGATACAGCTTACCTCAGCTGTCAGACGCCGGCTCCTGCTCCCTGCTCGCTTCATTTGTCGCTCTCTTGCTGTCACACACAGCGATCTGTGTGTCACAGCAGGAGAGCGGCTTTGAAGAAAACGAACCAGGGCTGTGTGTAACGAGCAGCGATCTCGCAGCAGGGGCCAGATCGCTGCTCATTGTCACACACAGCGAGATCGCTAATGAGGTCACTGCTGCGTCACAAAAAGCGTGACTCAGCAGCGATCTCGGCAGCGAGCTCGCTGTGTGTGAAGCACCCCTAACATTCACAACAGGGAGGCAATCAGGTCTTTGTGGTTGACGGGTGTTACCTGCCTAGTGTGGGGTGTGTGTGTGTGTGGTGTAGTGACCTGTGACCCCTGGGGTCCAGGGTGTCACATATGTAGTGTTATAATCCAGGTTCAGCTTGCCAATCGGATCCACAGATCCTAGATTGCTAGCATGTAGCAAGAGACTCTCTGGGCAATGGACAGTCCTCCTTCTTATACCCCTGAGCTCTCCGTTCAGACCATTGGGGTCTTCACGATTGGTGGAAAAGACTGGGCTCTTATTGGCTAGATTTCAAGCCATAGTCAAATATCCAGAGACAAGAGAGAGACAGGTAAGTTACATCACATCATTCACTTAGCAATACAATGGGAAATTCGCATAATTGATTTATCTATGTGCCTGGCCTTCATTAGCCAAGGCAATTACATGAGTCAACAAGAGTCTTGCAAAAACAATGAGGGACTTATCCCCCATCTATAAACAAACTATCTTCATGTCTGGCTGAATTTTAAGAAACTTTAACCCTTGCTAGGCTCTGACAAAGTCCATGTCGTCACACCTTCCTGTCAGCAACCTAGCGTAATTTGGGGGGCTTCATATCTTACAAAACTTAGATAGTGACTTGCTCATATTAAAACACAGTTTCAGTGTCATCAAATTTTTATTAATACTTGGTGTCAGTGGCACTACTTCTGCTTCAAGGCCAGTATCTTCCTAGCAGCAACCTAGCATACTTTTGGGGGCTTCATATCTTTCAGAACTTAGATAGTGGCCTGCTGCAACTAACACACAGTCTGTGTTACCAAATTTTTATTACTACTCGGTGTCAGTGGCACTACTTCTGCCTGAAGGCCAGTACCTTCCTATCAACAACCTTGTGTAATTTTGGGGGCTTCATATCTTACAGAACTTAGGAGTACGTATTCGAATTTTCACACTAATGATATAGGGGACGCAGAAAACTACAAATGACTGCCATCCCTCCCAAAAGCAATCTAGTACAATACCAACGACAGGAAGCTGAAACAATGGCCTCCAGTAACTTACTTAGTTCTATAAGCTACTCACACAACAAACTCAAAATAAAGGAAAAAACCATGGTCTCGACTATCCATCCAATGAAAACGCATAACCATCGTGAGATATTGGACAACGCAATTGCACACAGTCATACGCAGTCCAAAGGCATCCACCTGGATTCAAACTCACAAAATCTCACAGCCCAAGCGAACAAACTACCACTAGACCAATGAAAGGAAGCAGAAACCACTGCCTCCGGTAACTCAATTAATCTTATACGCTACTCAAACCAAAATAAAGGAAAAAAGAAATAGCCTCAGCTATCCGTCCAATGAAAACGCATAACCATCATGAACTATTAGACTATGCAATTGCACACAGTCATATGGAGTCCATAGACATTCAGTTGGATTTGAACCCACAACAGCTCTCAGCCCATGCAAGCAAGCTACCCCTAGACCAACAACAGGAAGCAGAAACCACTGCCTCCGGTAACTCACTTAATCCTATAGGCTACTCACCCAACAAACCCAAAATAAAGGAAAAAACCATGGTCTTGACCATCCAATGAAAACACATAACCATAGGACTACGCAATTGCACAGGGTCATACGCAGTACGTAGGCATTCACCTTTATTCAAACTCACAGCCCAAGTGAGCAATCTACCACTAAATCAATGACAGAAAGCTAAACCACTGCCTCCAGTAACTCACTTAATCCTATAGGCAAATCATACAACAAACCCAAAATGAAGGAACAAACATGGCCTCGACTAGCCGTCCAATGAAAACACATAACCATCGTGAGCCTTGGACTACGCAATTGCACAGTCATTCACAGTCCATAGGTATTCACCTGGATTTGAACCCACCACCGCTTTCAGCCACAACAAGCAATCTACCACTAGCCCAACGACAGGAAGTGGAAAATACTGCCTCCGGTAACTCACTTAATCCTATAGGCTACTCACACAACAAACCCAAATTAAAGGAAAAAAATATGGCCTTGACTATCCATCCAAGGAGAACGCATAACCATTGTGAGCTATTAGACTATGCAATTGCTCTCAGTCATGCGCAGTCCATAGTCAATCACCTGGATTTGAACCTACATCAGCTCACAAATCAAGCAACCAATCTACCACTAGACCAACGACAGGAAGAGGAAACCACTACCTCCGGTAACTCACTTAATCCTATAGGCTACTCACACAACAAACCCAAAATAAATGAAAAAAACCATGGCCTCAACTATCCATACAATGAAAACCCATAATCGGAGCCATTGGACTACGCAAGTACACACAATAATACACAGTCCATAGCCATTAGCCTTGATTACAAACCCACAGCAGCTCACAGTACAAGCTACCACTAGACCAACGACAGTAAGCAGGAATCATGGCCTCCGGTAACTCACTTAATCCTATAGGCTGCTCACACAACAAACCAAAAATAAAGGAAAGAAACACAGCCTCGACTATTCGTAAAATGAAAACGCATAACCTTCTTAAGCCATTGGACTATGCAATTGCTCACAGTCATACACAGTTCTTAGGCATTTACCTGGATGCAAACCCACAAAGGCTCACAGGCCAAGCGACCAATCTACCACTAGACAAACATCAGGAAGCAGGAATCAATGCCTCCGGTAACTCACTTAATCCTATAGGCTACTCACACAACAAACCCAAAGTAAAGGAAAAAAACATGGCTTCAACTATCCATACAATGGAAACCCATAACCGGAGCCATTGGACTACGCAATTACACACAGTCCATAGCCATTAGCCTGGATTACAAACCCACAGCAGCTCACAGTACAAGCTACCACTAGACCCACGACAGTAAGCAGGAATCATGGCCTCCGGTAACTCACTTAATCCTATAGGCTACTCACACAACAAACTAAAACTAAAGGAAAGAAACACAGCCTCGACTATTCGTAAAATGAAAACGCATAACCTTCTTAAGCCATTGGACCATGCAATTGCTCACAGTCATACACAGTTCTTAGGCATTTACCTGGATGCAAACTCACAAAGGCTCACAGGCCAAGCGACCAATCTACCACTAGACAAACATCAGGAAGCAGGAATCAATGCCTCCGGTAACTCACATAATCCTATAGGCTACTCCCACAACAAACTCAAAATATAGCAAAAAAACATGGCCTCCGACACGACAGGAAGCTGAAACAATGGCCTCCAGTAACTTACTTAGTTCTATAAGCTACTCACACAACAAACTCAAAATAAAGGAAAAAACCATGGTCTCGACTATCCATCCAATGAAAACGCATAACCATTGTGAAATATTGGACTACGCAATCGCACACAGTCATGTGCTGTCCGTAGGCATTCACCTAGATTCTAACTCACAATAGCTCACAGCCCAAGTGAGTAATCTACCACTAGACCAACAACAGGAAGCAGAAACCGCTGCCTCTGGTATTTCACTTAATCCTCTAGGCTACTTACACAACAAACCCATAATAAAGGAAAAAAACATGGCCTCGACTATCCGTCCAATGAAAACGCATAACCATCATGAGCCATAGGACTACACAATTGCACACAGTCATGCACAGTCCATAGATATTCACCTGGATTCAACCACTCAACAGCTCACAACCCAAGTGAGCAATCTGCCACAAGCCCAACGACAGGAAGCAGAAACCACTGTTTCCGGTAACTCACTTAATCCTATAGGGTACTCACACAAACCCAAAATATAGGAAAAAAACATGGCCTCGACTATCCGTTCAATGAAAACACATAACCATCATAAGCCATTGGACTACTCAATTGCACACAGTCATGCACAGTCCATATGCATTCACCTGGATTCGACCCCACAAACACTCACAGCTCAAGCGAGCAATCTACCACTAGCCCGACAACAGGAAGCTAAGTCTACTTCCTCCGGTAACTCACTTAATCCTATAGGCTACTCACACAACAAACCCAAGATAAAGGAAAAAAACATGGCCTTGACTATCCGTCCAATGAAAATGCATAACCATAACGAGCCATTTGACTATGAAATTACAAACAGTCATACACAGTCCATAGACATTTACCTGGGTTCAAACTCACAACAGCTCACCACCAAAGCAAGTAATCTACCACTAGACAAAGGACAGGAAGCTGAAATCTTGGCCTCCGGTAACTCACTTAATCCTATAGGCTACTCACACAACAAACCCAAAATAAAGGAAAAAAACATGGCCTCGACTATCCATCCAATGAAAACACATAACTGTGGCCCCCTGGACAAGCCAGGGGCCACAGGTAACAAAACACCAATGCACCCCACACTCCCGGTCACGCACACCTAAGTCAGACAAAAACCCTTGTTGCCTCCCTCCAGGGGCTGATGTTCACACCAGGGGGTGGACCAGGCAGTTGGTCCCGCCCACCAAGGAGTTCACAGTCCTGGAGGTGGGAAAAAGAAGCAGTTTCAGTTTGGAAGTAATAGTGGAAGGAGGAAAGTGGTAGAGGAGCAGACAGAAGTTGGTCCGGCTGTGTGGCCCGGACGGATCAGCAAGGTTGGCAGACGGTGGTGACCGTCTGCAGGAAAGGCCTATTGGAGCTAGCCGTAAGGACCGTGGACGGGCGGTGGCCTGGCGGTACCGGACCGGTACGCAAAGAGAAACCAGCACCATCCGGCAGGGGCTTACGGACCCCGACAAGGCTAGGAGTCGCCGTGAATTTGTCAAATCCATTAGCGAAGGGAACCTCCTGGGTTTCCCAGCAGCCAAGTCCCGACAGAAGGCAACAGTCCAACCGAGAAAAGGAAACACAGTCACCGCCAAGGCTAAAGTTCCCAGGGCCAGAGCCTGCGGGCAAAAGGGGCTCCTTCAGCAACCTTCAAGCTGGGGAGCGGGTTACCGGTGGGAACCCATTGGAACCGTACACAGGTGCATGGAAAGGCAGTCACCATCAACCTGCCGGGAGAAGAAACACCGCAGCCGTCTGTGGGACCCGTCCATCCAGCCGTTTGTTTTACCGGAGACTCTGTGTACATCATTGGCTGAGTGAGTACCACCGTTCCGTGCGGCACAGCGCTGCCCCCGCAACCCTGCACCTCGCCAGGCCCCGTAACCCGCCTGCCATCCATCCCTACCCCATCACCGGGCCCCGGGACAACCAACCCCCTACCCACGGAGGGGAGAACTAACATCCAGGCTGCTCCCTGTCATCGCTCCCGTGATCCCCATCCAGAGCAGCGGTGGTGTCAGCAACCTCACCACAACCGTGGGTGGCGTCACGGACAATATCAAATCCCCACAATCAATTCCCCCTTTTTCACTCACGGGCGAGGAACGCCGCTCGAGTCCCCGGGATCCGGCCCACCGCTCGAGCCACCACCGAGGAGCAGCAGCAGCAGCCGGACCCGAGCAGTGGGAGAGCGCAGCGTCCCCTTCTCCGCCCGCGACAACTTGGCGTCATGAACAGGATCTTACCGCTCTGCCATCTGGTAGAGATGTGCCTTGTGACCGCCGAAGGTGTCCGGCCGAAAAATTGGAGAAGCCGCCATTTTGGGCGTGAAAAATTCCCACTCGAGCGTCTCCTCGAGCAGTGGAGGCGCGAAGGCCAAAACCCCGCCCCTGTAGAGGAGGAGCCGGAAAGAGACTAAGGGGGACTGATGGCGTCTGGCCGCATGTAGCCCGCGGCTATAAAAGCAGGGACGCCAGGACCATGCGGCCATCTTGTTGCTGGTTCCTCGAAGAGGCCGCCAGAGCCATGTTTATGCCGTCCCGCAGCACCGTAGCCCCAGCGCCTGGAACCGCGGCGTGGGTGGAGATCCGGACCGCTCAGCTCCAACAACGGCTGCAGGTCAAAATGCAGCTCCTCCTGGAGGAGTGGGAGGCCGACATGGCGGAGGTTGTGGCGACCATGCGGAGACGCGAGGAAGAGGGAGTTTCGGAAGGGAGGGTGAGTGACCCACGCCTCTGTGCCCCTAGTGGGTCGGTCATCACGGCCGAGGGACCCGGTTCACACCCGCTCGCCTAGCTACCTCCCCCGCTACCCGTATTGGCCGCCGCGCCCCCGCCACTAGGCCCGCTACCACCTCAACCGGTAACGGTACCCCGCAGCCGGAGCCCGCGACCGATCGGAACTGCTTCCATGGAAGGTGCCAAAGCTTGAACCGTGGGCATATGCGGAGACTTCCCCCGAACCGGAGCCGACAAGCCGCTCCATGCAGGAGGCCCGGCGAAAGAGGACCCCTGTGCCCATCCCCCACACCTCGGCTAAGGTTGCGCCGGGTTGCCGCTGCAAGGCAGCACCCCAGGCCAAGTCACCGCGGGACCTTCCACCCAGATCGCCAGTGGTGGGCAGTGTCCAGAAGGTCTCGCGGGGCCCGACCCGTGCGCCGGAGCTCGCAGCAGCCCCGTATTGGGACAGGGAGCCGACACCGCTGGGCCCGGAGATCGCGGAAAGGGAGAGAAAGAAGGCAGAGTTGGTGGCCCGCACGATCCGGGAGAAGGAGAGCCTCCAGCAAGCGACCTTCCATGTCCGGGGCCCCCTGTATGAAGGGCAGGTGAGGCGGTTTGATGTCCGCCGGGGCTTTGGCTTTATTTACGAGCCGGGCCTGGAGGCCGAAGTCTTTATAGCCCGACGCGATGTCAATGCCCACCTGCCGGAGGAGCACCCAGGCCGCAACCTAATGCCGGGAGACCTGGTGCAGTACACCCGGCACTGCGGGGAGAGGGGGTGGTTTGCGTTGGATGCAAACCTGAGGGGCAGCCAAGAGGCCCGAGTGTTCACCGCGCCCCCCTCCCCCGACCGACGCCGAGGAGTCTGAGTGATGGCAGCGGAGTCCCGTTGCAAGTTGTCCCCGTTGGGACCACCAAAGTACCGTTTGAAAGTGTTAACCAATGATAAGTGAATGATTACCGAGAAGTCACCTGATTTGCAACTTGATTGAACCGGTCGTTGCCGGCAGCTGTTGTCCCTGTGGGGACAGTTTGAAACCAATGCGTAGAAACTGCTACGGACAAGCCCGAGAACTGGCAGGGCAACCACGAACTTGTGGTCTGTAAATAAAAATGTTGGCTTTACCGTAACCGCCTCCGGAGAGGCTGATTTAGAGGATGGGCCTGGAGGGAAGTGATGGCCCAGGCCCGCCACTACCGCAACCGGTGGCGATCCTCCGGGGGTTTCAGGGGTTCCCCATGGACGTGGGTCCCCTGAAAAGGACAGAACCCGCTCGGGTAACTTGTGCTGGACTGGGGTCAAGGGGTGTTGCCCATTTGCTTAGGGGTAGCATCAGGGCCAGGTTGCTTGGGTGAGAGAGAGCGGAAGCCGTTACCGTTAGCAACATTTAAGTAAATATGCCTCCCGATGTGGGAAGAAGTTAATATACTTGTAATATATGTTTACCGTTTATCTTTTTCAGTTGTGAAAATAAAACCGGTGATGGACGGGCAGCCCGCGGACGGTCTGCATTTCACTAAGGGGGAATGTGGCGCCCTGGACAAGCCAGGGGCCACAGGTAACAAAACACCAACGCACCCCACACTCCCGGTAAGGTACACCTAAGTCAGACAAAAACCCTTGTTGCCTCCCTCCAGGGGCTGATGTTCACACCAGGGGGTGGGCCAGGCGGTTGGTCCCGCCCACCGAGGAGTTCACAGTCCTGGAGGTGGGAAAAATAAGCAGTTTCAGTTTGGAAGTAAAAGTGGAAGGAGGAAAGTGGTAGAGGAGCAGACAGAAGTTGGTCCGGGTGTGTGGCCCGGACGGATCAGCAAGGTTGGCAGACGGTGGTTACCATCTGCAGGAGAGGCCTATTGGAGCTAGCCGTAAGGACCGTGGATGGGCGGTGGCCCGGCGGTACCGGACCGGTACGCAAAGAGAAGCCAGCACCATCCGGCAGGGGCTTACGGACCCCGACAAGGCTAGGAGTCGCCGTGAATTTGTCATATCCGTTAGCGAAGGGAACCTCCTGGGTTTCCCAGCAACCAAGTCTAGACAGAAGGCAACAGTCCAACCGAGAAAGGGAAACACAGTCACCGCCAAGGCTAAAGTTCCCAGGGCCAGAGCCTGCGGGCAAAAGGGGCTCCTTCAGCAACCTTCAAGCTGGGGAGCGGGTTACCGGTGGGAACTCATTGGAACCGTACACACTACACAGGTGCAGGGAAAGGCAGTCACAATCAACCTGCCGGGAGAAGAAACACCGCAGCCGTCTGTGGGACCCGTCCATCCAGTCGTTTGTTTTACCGGAGACTCTGTGTACATCATTGGCTGAGTGAGTACCACCGTGCCGTGCGGCACAGCGCTGCCCCCGCAACCCTGCACCTTGCCAGGCCCCGTAACCCGCCTGCCATCCATCCCTACCCCATCACCGGGCCCCGGGACAACCAACCCCCTACCCACGGAGGGGAGAACTAACATCCAGGCTGCTCCCTGTCATCGCTCCCGGGATCCCCGTCCAGAGCAGCGGTGGTGTCACCAACCTCACCACAACCGTGGGTGGCGTCACGGACAATATCAAATCCCCACAATCAATTCCCTATTTTTCACTCAGGGGGCGAGGAACGCCGCTCGAGTCCCCGGGATCCGGCCCACCGCTTGAGCCACCACCGAGCAGCAGCAGCCGAACCCGAGCAGTGGGAGAGCGCAGCGTCCCCTCCTCCGCCCGCGACATAACCATTGTGAGCCACTGAACTACGCAATTGCACACAGTCATGCGTAGTCTATAGGTATTCACCTAGACTCATACCAATAACAGCTCAAAGGCGAAGCAAGCAATCTACCACTATAACAACAAAATGAAGCTGAAACCACAGCCTTCGGTAACTCATTTAATCCTATAGGCTACTCACACAACATACCCAAATAAAATGGCCTCCACTACTCTTCCAATGAAAACGCATAAGCATTGTTAGCCATTGGACTACACAATTGTACACAGTCCCACACAGTCCTTAAGCATTCATTTGGAGTCAAACCCACATCACCTTACAGCAGAAGTGAGCAATCTACCACTAGACCAACGAGAGGAAGCTGAAGCCATGTCCTCCGGTAACTCACTTATTCCTAAAGGCTACTCACGCAACAAACCCAAAATAAGGGAAAAAAATATGGCCTCGACTATATGTCCAATGAAAACGCAGAACCATCGTGAGCCATTGGACTACGCATTGCACACAGTCATACGCATTCCATAGATATTCACCTGGATTGAAACCCAGAAAAGCTCACAGACCAAGCAAACAATCTACCACTAGACAAACGATAGGAAGCTGAAACACCGTTTTCTGGTAACTCACTAAATCTTATAGGCTACTCACACAACAAACCCAAAATAAAGGAAACAAACATGGCCTCGACTATCCGTGCAAAGAAAATGCATAACCATCGAGAGCCATTAGACTACGCAATTGCACAAGGTTCTTAGGTATTCATCTGGATTCGAACTTACAACAGCTCACAGCTCAAGTGAGCAATCTACCACTAGACCAACAACAGGAAGCTGAAACCATGGCCTTCGCTAACTCAGTTATCAGTAGAACTACTGAGGTAGTCATTTTGACTACTTTGCACCATGTATTTCTATATAGGTGTCACGAGTCCAGTAGTTCTAGTGTTAATTCTATAGGCTGCACACACAAGAAACCCAAAATAAAGGAAAAAAACATGGCCTCAACTATCCATCCAATGAAAACACATAACTATCATGAGCCATTGGACTCCGCAATTGCACACAGTGTTACGCAGTTGTGGCGCCCCTGTGGTTAGGCGCTACAGGGGAATACAGCACCTTAACATCAAGGTGCAGTGCCCTTTGGTCACAGGTGAAAGAGAGAGGAAATGCAGAGTCTTATATTAGATTGAGTAACATTGACTCAGCAGCCCCTACCTTCATATTCCTGGGACTGTTTATATAGTAGGTCCATAGGGGGGTGGAGCCTAGCTGAGCGTGAGACGCAATGTGATTGACAGGACGACTGAGTGACAGTTAGTCAGTTAACAGTCAGTCAGAAAGGAGTGACAAGAAGAGACGAGAGTAAATTGATGACTGAAAAAAGAGCTAGAAATAACATAGGCCCGACGTCCTGAGCGAGGGTACCCCAAAAGAAAAGAAAGACACAGGAAAAGGGGTAACCCAGACGGAAAGGGGACGCTTTAGGTCTGGCGAGAGCTAGCTGAAGAGTTCAGGTTGACACCGGTATAATGGAACCGAGGAGGTTTTTTCAGGTTTATCCCCAAACCATTGACCATTAATCTGGGATCTTAAAGGGACTGTATTGAGTTTTTTATCAAAATAAGTGATTCTGAAATGAAGTATTTCTAATTCAAAATGAAATTCGTAGCTTATTTAGTTTTTATGTAATTCTAATTTTACTGTATGCACTGGGGGCCATGTTGGATTTCTGTGTGTGTAACGACAGTTCCACACTCCTTTATGGCAGCCCCTGTGCATAGAGAATAGTGGTCGCTATCCGACCCCTATGTGTACTGTTACAGTGGGTGTATGCTGTGATCTGGACGTGCCCCCTGGGCTGTCCATATCACAGCAAAGGGCAGATTTCAGCGCCATTTTTGTTGAGATTCAATCCATGCTCTTTGCGCCACTTTACACCTGTCAACCGCCGGGATGTAAGTCCGGTACGCCTCCACTCCCCCCGTTACCTATCACACAAACCCTCCCTCCCTGTGTTCTCACCAGCCCCCGCCCCCTGCCGTTACGGTATGTTATCAAATCATGTCCCTCCGCTGTCCCCAGCCCCGTTCTCGTGGCCGCCGGTGTGTGTGTCCTCCCTGTGCTCTCCCCAGCCGCCTGCCGTTACCATCTGTTATTAAATCATGTCCCTCCGCTGTCCCCAGCCCCGTTCTGGCGGCCTCTGGTGTGTGTTTCCTCCCACTGCTCTCACCAGCCCCCTGCCGTTACCATCTGCAATGAAACCCCCTCCCTCCCCAGCTGTAATCAGCCCCGTCCATGTGTGTTT
The DNA here is from genome assembly GCF_048569485.1 of Anomaloglossus baeobatrachus. Lineage (NCBI taxonomy): Eukaryota > Metazoa > Chordata > Amphibia > Anura > Aromobatidae > Anomaloglossus > Anomaloglossus baeobatrachus. The sequence continues at coordinate 374,482,255 of NC_134358.1, read as the reverse complement.
CTGTGTGTGTGTGTGTGTGTGTGTGTGTGTCAACCCTTCCGCTTGCTACCCTGTGTGTACTGGTGATACTGTCTGCATGGTTGTTTATCTAATCCTCCCCTGTGTGATACTGTGTGCTCAGCTGTGTATCTAATCCTCCCCTGTGTGTTAAGCTGGGTTTACACACTGCAACATCGCAAAGGACATCGCTGTAACGTCACCGGTTTTGTGACGTAATGCTGGGTTTACACACTGAGACTTTCTAGCGATCCAACCTGCGATCTCAACCTAGCCGGGATCACTACAAAGTCTCTGGTGAGCTGTCAAACAGGCAGACCTGGCCAACGACCTAACAGCGATCCGGACCTGCAGAGCGACTAGCTGGTCGTTGGGGACAGCAGGTGAACTTCACCCGACTTCATTTAATGCCGCGCGGCTCTGTGTGCCGTGTAAATAAATAAATAATTAAAAAATCCGGCGTGCGGTCCCCCCCTATTTTAATACCAGCCAGATAAAGCCATACGTCTGCAGGCTGGTATTCTCAGGATGGGGAGCCCCACGTTATGGGGAGCCCCCCAGCCTAACAATATCAGCCAGCAGACGCCCAGAATTGCCGCATTCATTAGATGCAACAGATCTGGGACTGTACCCGGCTCTTCCCGATTTGCCCTGGTGCGTTGGCAAATCGGGGTAATAAGGAGTTATTGGCAGCCCATAGCTGCCAATAAGTCCTAGATTAATCATGTCAGGCGTCTCGCCGAGATTCCTTCCATGATTAATCTGTAAGTGACAGTAAATAAACACACACACACACGAAAAAATCCTTTATTAGAAATTAAAAACACATTCCCTCATTACCAATTTATTACCCACAACAAAGCCCTCCTTGTCCAGTGTAATCCACGGTCCTCCAGCGTCGCATCCAGCTCTGCTGCATGCAGGTGACAGGAGCAGCAGAAGACACAGCCGCTCCTGTCACCTGCACGCAGCTAATGAAGAGAGCCGTGTGATCGGCTGAGCTGTCACTGAGGTTACCTGGATCCAGCGGTCGCCGCGGGTAACCTCAGTGACAGCTCAGCTGATCGCGCTACTCACCTCATTTGCTGCGTGTAGCTGACCGGAGCGGCGGTGAGTAGCGCGATCAGCTGAGCTGTCACTGAGGTTACCCGCGGCCACCGCTGCATCCACCGCTGGATCCAGGTAACCTCAGTGACAGCTCAGCCGATCACACGGCTCTCTTCATTAGCTGCGTGCAGGTGACAGGAGCGGCTGTGTCTTCTGCTACTCCTGTCACCTGCATGCAGCAGAGCTGGATGCGACGCTGGAGGACCGTGGAATACGCCGGACAAGGAGGGCTTTGTTGTGGGTAATAAATTGGTAATGAGGGAATTTGTTAGTGTTTTTTATTTCTAATAAAGGATTTTTCAAGTGTGTGTGTTTTTTAACTGTAATTTACAGATTACTCATGGAAGGAATCTCGGGGAGACGCCTGACATGATTAATCTAGGACTTAATGGCAGCTATGGGCTGCCAATAACTCCTTATTACCCCGATTTGCCAACGCACCAGGGCAAATCGGGAAGAGCCGGGTACAGTCCCAGAACTGTCGCATCTAATGTATGCGGCAATTCTGGGCGGCTGTTGGCTGATATTGTTAGGCTGGGGGGCTCCCCATAACGCGGAGCTCCCCATCCTGAGAATACCAGCCTTTAGCCGTATGGCTTTATCTGGCTGGTATTAAAATTGGGGGGGACCTCACGCCGGATTTTTTAATTATTTATTTATTTATTTTACTGCACAGTATAGACACGCCCACCGGCTGCTGTGATTGGGTGCAGTGACACAGCTGTCACTCAGCGTGTGGGCGTGTCTCACTGCAACCAATCATATTTGCCGGTGGGCGGGGAAAAGCAGGGAATAGGAGATTGTTTAATGAGCGGCCGGCTTTTTCAAAAAAGGAAAAGCCGCTGGAGCAGAGGGAACGCCGTGCAGCGCCGGTGATCGGGGATCGGTGAGTATGAGAGAGGGGGGGACACTTCAGTCACTCGGGGGATTAGCGGTCATCGGTGAATCCTTCACCCGTGACCGCTAATCAGGACGCTACACAGACAGAGCCGCGGAGTCGCTGCAAAGTCTTCACACACTGAAACTTGCTAGCGATGCATGCTGCACAGCGGGAAACAAAGGACCTAGGAATGGTCCTGAACGATTTGTAGCGATCACAACTTCACAGTAGGGGCCAGGTCGCTGATAGGTTTCACACACTGCAATGTCGCTGGGGAGGTCGCTGTAACGTCACAAAACCGGTGACGTTACAGCGATGTCGTTTGCGATGTTGCAGTGTGTAAACCCAGCTTTATAAGAAGAAACATAATCCCTCTACTTCCAATTTACAGGTAGTTAATCTGTCCGACATCCAATTAACTCCAGTGCAAACTGAGGTCTTAAGTCTTTACCTGACCTTCTCACCAACAGCTGGTTTTGATTTTTTCTCCACAGTGAAGGATCTTCATTTATTCGCCTGGAAACTTGTACTCAAGAAACTTCATGAGAGATCAGGCGATGAAATATGTTGGAGTACACAAGAAAAAGAAGCCCTTGATATTCTTGAAGAATTATGCGATGAATCTGATTCATCATCACAACGAGGTAAATCTGTTTTTTCTAAAGCAAAAAAATTCCCGCCTCTTAAATTGTTCCCTAACATTGAACTTTTTGTTCAACTTGTTACCAGGGAACTGGAACAGATATCTACTTCAAGAATAGGGGATAATCTTTCAAATAACCAGAGACAGGCCCTTAATGAATTGAAACATCTCAAAAATGTTGTTATTAAACCATCGGATAAAGGTGGGAACATTGTTTTGTGGTCCACCCATCTATATGAGAAGGAAGTGTTTAAACAATTAAGGGATAGCAAGTGCTATCGGAGACTAACGTTTAATCCTACCTCTTCCTTTCAGATGGAGTTATATGGAATTCTGGATACTGCCTTCTAAATGGTATGATAGATAAAGAAACTAAAGAAGGCCTTTTTCTGAACTCTCCATGGACTGCGTGCCTGTATCTATTACCGAAAATCCACAAGGATCTACGTATGCCACCTGGCCGGCCAATTGTTTCGGGGAATGGCAGTATGTATGAAACTGTGGCTAAGTTTCTTGATTTTCACCTCAAACCGTTGGTAGAGTCATTGCCTTCATTCTTGAAAGACACTAATGAGTTTTTAAACAAAGTGTCAAATATTCATTTGGAGGATGATATGTGGCTGGTCGTACTCGATGTAGAGTCATTATACACATCAATTCGCCATGAGGATGGCATTGGAGCTGTTCAGTTCTTTCTGAACACCACGAATTTTGAACCATCTTATAGGGCATTTTTGATCTCTCTACTTGATTTCTCCCTGAAGCAAAACTTCTTTCTGTTCAAGGATGTCCCCTACCTACAGCTCCAGGGCACAGCTATGGGGGCGTCTTTTGCACCCTCATATGCTAATTTGTTCCTGGGGCTGTGGGAGAGGGAAATCTTTCAGTCACATCCGCTACCAGGGACAGAATTTGTGTTAATGTGGACAAGATACATTGACAATGTTTTTATGATTTGGCAGGGTAGTGAGGAGGATTTACTGATATTCACGGAGCAATTGAATGAGAATCAAATTAATGTGAAGATGACCTCCCACCATAACCAATCTACCATCGAATTTTTGGATGTTTGCCTGAAGAAGGATGATGAGGGCATGCTTCAGACTGAGGTATTTAGGAAAATTACAGCAGTAAATTCCTTTTTACATGCAACCTCATCCCGCCCACAGGCTTTAATACAAAGCATTCCAACAGGCCAATTTCTTAGGACACGTCGGATATGTTCATCTAAATCTACATTTTTAAAATAGGCTGAAGATTTGGCTTCCAGATTTCACGATAGTGGATACTCCAGAAGATCTATTAAGAAGGGATATCAGCGCGCTATGAAGAGTAATAGGGATGAGTTACTTTGCCCTAGGCGACGAGAAGAATCTACACAGCAGGTAAGATTTATTTCAACCTATAGTTGTAGATGGAAGGAGGTGGCAGAAGCTCTTCAAAAATTTTGGCCTATCATTCGGGCAGATGACATCTTGAGTAAATGTACCACGAATAGACCTAATATAACTTAGAGGAGGTCTAATAATCTAAAGGATCTGCTGACACACAGCAATTATGAGGGACCAAAACCATCTGTGACCTTTGGATCCAAGGGACCTAAATGGGGTTTTTACCCCTGTGGCACATGTATTGCATGCCCCAATATGATAAGGAATACTCACTTCACATCTGCAAGTGGAGTACGAGAGTTTGGGATCACCAGACACATCACATGCACCACCACATATGTGGTGTATTGTGCCTATTGTCCCTGTAAGAAGATGTACATAGGATTGACTTCTCGACCTCTTAAATTACGAAAACGAGAACATGTCAGGGACATTAATCATGCTATAGATGTTGATGACCCTTCCATCTTGAAACCTCTGGCGAAACATTTCAAACTGGCACATGCCTGTAATGGCAGCCTTTTGCGGGTTTTTGGCATCGATTGCATTCCCCAAGATCAACGAGGAGGGGATATTAAGAAAAAGCTCTCACAATTAGAGACAAAGTGGATTATGACTATTGATAGTATTCGACCAAATGGCGTTAACGAAGTACTCAGTTTTGCGTCATTTTTGTAATACCACTAACTTAGTAGTGTGTCGTTTTTTATTTTTTTATGTTTTTTAACCCAATAAAAACATTTTAACTATTGTTGTTTTTCTTGTTTTTAATTCTCACCTTTTTCCTTTTAGATATTACCTTGGAGGAATAGCGACTTTAAGGAAGATTTATCACATGTGGAGGAACTATATAACTATATAATTATGTATGTGTTTGAATGTATATGTGTGCATATGTGCGTGTAAGTGTGTGAGTGTCAGTATATGCATGTGCACACATGCACCACACAATGTGCATTGTGTATGCACAATGTAACTGTGCATAGTTTTGCTCCTTTTATATATCATATGGATTTTTACTATATAAACAAAACATTTTTTATTCCTTTGGATTAACACATATAGAATTCTATCACCTTGTAATTCACTCTATTATTATTTTTTATTTATTTTTTGTATGTATGTGTACATATGTGCGCATGTTGTGTGTATGTGTGGGTGGATGTATGTGTTTGTATATGTACAATTAATTTCCGCTTGTATATGTGTCTTTATGTATCACACTTACTCACGTTTTTTTATAGTCTTTGTTTCTATGTATTGTTCACTTCTAATTTTAAACCTTAATATGTATTTTTATATATTACACATAAATATTTTTATAAATACATTATTTATCACTTACATAATTCATATATTATCATCTATATATACAAAAAATATTTTTAAAATAGCTTCACCTTCACGTATGTTGATCACTTTTACACATTCACATTTTTATTATATTATGTACAAATGTATGCACATGCATATTTGTGCACTTTGCTTATGTGGCAATGTGGCACCCCTAGGGGTATTAGCCACAATAAAACCATCATTAGTTACTCAATACAAGCACTAGAGCAGACACCGCACTACCACCTCTGGCCAGAAGGGGGAGCTCAAGAGACTCCCCTAGAGATATTCTGATCTGAGGTAAAATTGACAGTTTAGTTTTTTCTGTTGGAGCCGGGACGCTCAAAGGAGCAGTCAAAGAGAAATTGCTCTGAGGTACTTAGGAGAGACTGACAATTTCCAGGCCCAAGCCATTGGTCTGAGGAAGAGGAGACAGAGAAGAGGAACATTTTAGGAACCGGGTAGCCATTAATCTCTACCCCTGAAAAGGCGCAAATACGGACACCGGATCCGTGGCTGCATTAGTTTCACACAATACAGCAACCAGGAGAAGTGAAGGCGATTCAAGCTTCACCAGGGTCAGACACAGCAACATCCAGTGAGTTCAGCGGTACTCCCAGAGGGGGTAAGCAGGGGAAAAGGACTCGAGTTGCCTGTTGAATTAGGACCCAGGAGGGACAGTTTGGGCCGGCAGCCAGTTCACAAACAGCAGCAGGGCCACACACAGACAGCGCAAAGAAGGAGGCCAAGGACCTGGCAGGGCAGAGTAACTTAGTCCTCCTTATACAGACTCCGGTGACGGGACTTGTTGTTACGCAGTTTTTTGTTGAAGTAAACCGGTTAAACGTCACCTGTGCCTCAGTCTCTCATTTGGGCAGTAGCCACCTATCCAGGATTGGGACCATCGAAGCTGAAAAAACCTATTGCGGATCAAGTAAGTGTCTGCGCCCCTAAAGTCTCCTCACAATACCATTATCTATAACCACCAATGACTTTTACCTCACCTGCCTGGGACCCACAGCCCTACCCGGAAAGGGCTTTCCACCTCAGCTGCCCCACATCATCATCCCCGGCCAGCTACTGGCAGCGGTGGCGATAAATAGCCACATTTATTCCGGCTGGCGACACGAAAAACTCTTATAAACTTTTATTTATCCCCTGTAAATACCCCCCATTGCACTGTGCATCGCCTGAGACCACAGCCCGGGTCGAGCCACCCGTGACATCCCCTCAAGAAATAGACCGCCGATCCGGTGCTGGGTACCCCGGTCTCCTGGGCGTCACACTTACATGTATTGTATCTGCACTATATAGTTCTGTGTATCCCCTTGTTGTTTGTCCTCCTCCTGTGTGGTTTATATATGGTCCTCCTATTATTCTATGTCATATATACCAAACACTGTGTTGTCTGCTTCCCTGCGTCTCTCCCTCTTGGGAGTGGGGCAGCGATTCATGCTGCACACTGTTCTTCCGGCGGTGTGCGCTCTGCCCGCGATCCACGTGACTGTTACCATGCCTACGCGTCCTGCACTTGCTTCCCTCCCCTCTATGTTTAGAGCGGGCTGAAGTGACATCGGACGCCGCGGCATGTGTTTCCGGTGTAGGATCGCGGTCATGAGCGCCGACGTTACCGCCTAGGTGAGTGATATAAAACTCCATTCACGCACACCCCTCGCTACCCTCACGAAGAAGCCCTAGGCGAAACGGCCGTCAGGGTAATCATCCTTCCACCCACTCTCCGTATGATATTTGGCAGTTTGGTATTTGTACTCTTTTGACTGCATGTGTATCTTGTTCTTTCCCTCATATATTTATTTCTGACTGGCATCTTTTCCTTCTATACTTAAGCAAGCATATATATATTTTCTATAGGCAAACAGTAATATCATGTTCAATTGTGATCTCACTGCCCTCTTGTTTGTACCTCCTTTCAGGCATTCCTATTTTCCTTATATGGGCAAGTGAATCTATGAACTTCACTTTGATAAGTTTCTTTGTCTAAAAAAGCCATATTGGCAATACTTTTTACCTGCTTGCTAATTTTTCTATATCTATGGGAAAGTGCAATTATTGTCTGCTATTTTGAGGTTTTACAAACCACTGCTTTGTCTCTATATCTTTTCTCCTTGGGATTGCACAAAAAAGGTTTCCCCTGTGGATGTGCAAATATCTCTTTTAGTTTTTTTTCTTGCTTTTAGCATGCTATGTATATTGAGAAATCACAATTCAAAGTGAACATCTGTGGTCTATTGTGATACACACATACGTGAAGTGAAGTGGCTCCTGGAAGGATTGTTTATCTATATTCCCCAAAAAATGTTGTTTTAATAAATTAAAAAAGAATGTGCTTTTTTAAAATAATGTCTTCAATAAAATAATTCTGATTTTATTTTTTTGCTATCTACTCTGGTTACTTCATTGGTATTTTTCTCATCAGGAGCATGCCCAAGCGTTGTATGGAGGTCATACAGGAACGTGGAGGCCACAGAATACTGAGCCTCATTTTGACTTATTTCCACTTTAATTTTGTCTTGTTTTGACTTTTATTTTGACTTGTTTCCACTTTCATTTTGTGTGTGACTTCAAGTCCAGGCCTCCATTGGTTAAAACATTTGATTTTCATTGAAGATTTTTGTGTGATTTTGTTATAAGCACATTCAACTTTGTAAAGAACAAAGTATTCAATGAGAATATTTCATTCATTCAAATCTAGGATGTGTTATTTAGTGTTCCCTTTAATTTTTGAGCAGTGTATATAGATTGCTTTGTGAAGCAGAGAGAATGGAGTGACAGCCCCCAAACAGGAAATGGCTGTTCCAGTGACGTAACTAGAGTTTGATCGGCCCTGGTGCAAAATTTGGACCGGGGCCCCCCATCCACGTATACCAACACTTAGGGTACGGGATAATGACACTAACACTCGGGGTAAAGTATAATGGCGCTGACACTTGGCTTTTACCCACAGCACCCAGATTTCCCATGTTCTGATATCCATCTTGGAACACCATTCTAAGTCTGAACTGGGTGCAAAAACCTAAAAAAAAACATCACTATGGGGAGATAAGGTATGCACACCAGTGACTAAGTAAGGGGAATACATGGAATAGCAGAAACTGCTGTGTGAATACTGACTTGAAAAATCCAATAGCTATATGTAAAGTGAAAATGTGAAAAATGGAATCTGCATTACTGCCATGAACATATGAATCAAGAGAAATTTAGCTACTGAATTGATCAATGCAATAGAGCCCCAACACTACGCCAAAGTATTTCTCTACGTTGGGGTCCCTAGCTTGTGTGTGTCCTCTCATGCAGTTAAAAAACTTACCGTGTATGGGAAGCTGAGACACAGGCTATATATGCGTATGATATGGATTGGCAATAGGTGTGGTTGGGGAGGGTTCCCAAACGAAAAAATACTAACAATAAGGATAACGTTTGGAACACCATTCTAAGTCTGAACTGGGTGCAAAAACCTAAAAAAAAAAAAACATCACTATGGGGAGATAAGGTATGCACACCAGTGACTATGTAAGGGGAATACATGGAATAGCAGAAACTGCTGTGTGAATACTGACTTGAAAAATCCAATAGCTATATGTAAAGTGAAAATGTGAAAAATGGAATCTGCATTACTGCCATGAACATATGAATCAAGAGAAATTTAGCTACTGAATTGATCAATGCAATAGAGCCCCAACACTACGCCAAAGTATTTCTCTACGTTGGGGTCCCTAGCTTGTGTGTGTCCTCTCATGCAGTTAAAAAACTTACCGTGTATGGGAAGCTGAGACACAGGCTATATATGCGTATGATATGGATTGGCAATAGGTGTGGTTGGGGAGGGTTCCCAAACGAAAAAATACTAACAATAAGGATAACGTTTGGAACACCATTCTAAGTCTGACCTGGGTGCAAAAACCTAAAAAAAAACATCACTATGGGGAGATAAGGTATGCACACCAGTGACTATGTAAGGGGAATACATGGAATAGCAGAAACTGCTGTGTGAATACTGACTTGAAAAATCCAATAGCTATATGTAAAGTGAAAATGTGAAAAATGGAATCTGCATTACTGCCATGAACATATGAATCAAGAGAAATTTAGCTACTGAATTGATCAATGCAATAGAGCCCCAACACTACGCCAAAGTATTTCTCTACGTTGGGGTCCCTAGCTTGTGTGTGTCCTCTCATGCAGTTAAAAAACTTACCGTGTATGGGAAGCTGAGACACAGGCTATATATGCGTATGATATGGATTGGCAATAGGTGTGGTTGGGGAGGGTTCCCAAACGAAAAAATACTAACAATAAGGATAACGTTTGGAACACCATTCTAAGTCTGAACTGGGTGCAAAAACCTAAAAAAAAAACATCACTATGGGGAGATAAGGTATGCACACCAGTGACTATGTAAGGGGAATACATGGAATAGCAGAAACTGCTGTGTGAATACTGACTTGAAAAATCCAATAGCTATATGTAAAGTGAAAATGTGAAAAATGGAATCTGCATTACTGCCATGAACATATGAATCAAGAGAAATTTAGCTACTGAATTGATCAATGCAATAGAGCCCCAACACTACGCCAAAGTATTTCTCTACGTTGGGGTCCCTAGCTTGTGTGTGTCCTCTCATGCAGTTAAAAAACTTACCGTGTATGGGAAGCTGAGACACAGGCTATATATGCGTATGATATGGATTGGCAATAGGTGTGGTTGGGGAGGGTTCCCAAACGAAAAAATACTAACAATAAGGATAACGTTTGGAACACCATTCTAAGTCTGAACTGGGTGCAAAAACCTAAAAAAAAAACATCACTATGGGGAGATAAGGTATGCACACCAGTGACTATGTAAGGGGAATACATGGAATAGCAGAAACTGCTGTGTGAATACTGACTTGAAAAATCCAATAGCTATATGTAAAGTGAAAATGTGAAAAATGGAATCTGCATTACTGCCATGAACATATGAATCAAGAGAAATTTAGCTACTGAATTGATCAATGCAATAGAGCCCCAACACTACGCCAAAGTATTTCTCTACGTTGGGGTCCCTAGCTTGTGTGTGTCCTCTCATGCAGTTAAAAAACTTACCGTGTATGGGAAGCTGAGACACAGGCTATATATGCGTATGATATGGATTGGCAATAGGTGTGGTTGGGGAGGGTTCCCAAACGAAAAAATACTAACAATAAGGATAACGTTTGGAACACCATTCTAAGTCTGAACTGGGTGCAAAAACCTAAAAAAAAAAAAAAAAACATCACTATGGGGAGATAAGGTATGCACACCAGTGACTATGTAAGGGGAATACATGGAATAGCAGAAACTGCTGTGTGAATACTGACTTGAAAAATCCAATAGCTATATGTAAAGTGAAAATGTGAAAAATGGAATCTGCATTACTGCCATGAACATATGAATCAAGAGAAATTTAGCTACTGAATTGATCAATGCAATAGAGCCCCAACACTACGCCAAAGTATTTCTCTACGTTGGGGTCCCTAGCTTGTGTGTGTCCTCTCATGCAGTTAAAAAACTTACCGTGTATGGGAAGCTGAGACACAGGCTATATATGCGTATGATATGGATTGGCAATAGGTGTGGTTGGGGAGGGTTCCCAAACGAAAAAATACTAACAATAAGGATAACGTTTGGAACACCATTCTAAGTCTGAACTGGGTGCAAAAACCTAAAAAAAAACATCACTATGGGGAGATAAGGTATGCACACCAGTGACTATGTAAGGGGAATACATGGAATAGCAGAAACTGCTGTGTGAATACTGACTTGAAAAATCCAATAGCTATATGTAAAGTGAAAATGTGAAAAATGGAATCTGCATTACTGCCATGAACATATGAATCAAGAGAAATTTAGCTACTGAATTGATCAATGCAATAGAGCCCCAACACTACGCCAAAGTATTTCTCTACGTTGGGGTCCCTAGCTTGTGTGTGTCCTCTCATGCAGTTAAAAAACTTACCGTGTATGGGAAGCTGAGACACAGGCTATATAGGCCTGTGTCTCAGCTTCCCATACACGGTAAGTTTTTTAACTGCATGAGAGGACACACACAAGCTAGGGACCCCAACGTAGAGAAATACTTTGGCGTAGTGTTGGGGCTCTATTGCATTGATCAATTCAGTAGCTAAATTTCTCTTGATTCATATGTTCATGGCAGTAATGCAGATTCCATTTTTCACATTTTCACTTTACATATAGCTATTGGATTTTTCAAGTCAGTATTCACACAGCAGTTTCTGCTATTCCATGTATTCCCCTTACATAGTCACTGGTGTGCATACCTTATCTCCCCATAGTGATGTTTTTTTTTTTTTTAGGTTTTTGCACCCAGTTCAGACTTAGAATGGTGTTCCAAACGTTATCCTTATTGTTAGTATTTTTTCGTTTGGGAACCCTCCCCAACCACACCTATTGCCAATCCATATCATACGCATATATAGCCTGTGTCTCAGCTTCCCATACACGGTAAGTTTTTTAACTGCATGAGAGGACACACACAAGCTAGGGACCCCAACGTAGAGAAATACTTTGGCGTAGTGTTGGGGCTCTATTGCATTGATCAATTCAGTAGCTAAATTTCTCTTGATTCATATGTTCATGGCAGTAATGCAGATTCCATTTTTCACATTTTCACTTTACATATAGCTATTGGATTTTTCAAGTCAGTATTCACACAGCAGTTTCTGCTATTCCATGTATTCCCCTTACATAGTCACTGGTGTGCATACCTTATCTCCCCATAGTGATGTTTTTTTTTAGGTTTTTGCACCCAGTTCAGACTTAGAATGGTGTTCCAAACGTTATCCTTATTGTTAGTATTTTTTCGTTTGGGAACCCTCCCCAACCACACCTATTGCCAATCCATATCATACGCATATATAGCCTGTGTCTCAGCTTCCCATACACGGTAAGTTTTTTAACTGCATGAGAGGACACACACAAGCTAGGGACCCTGTTAAATAATGGGTTTACGGCGACAACTGCATAGCCAGTATATAATGATTGGAGCGAAGATAGGTCAAAAACATATTATGAATTTATTCAGATAAGAGTTGGAGGGTTACAGTCATTAGAGAAAAATAACTGTCTTGGCTTGAGTTAATAGATGGATAGACAGATAGAAAAAATAACAGTTCATATCTCTTACATCGCTGTAGTGTGTAAGCCGTCTCGGGATGGTCTGTAGATGGGTCCGTCTTTCTCCTGTCACCTTCTGCCTCTCCCTCCTTCTCCCCCTACCTTTGAAGTGTGGGCTTCTTTTATAACCCAAAACCCCTCCTCCTGATAGCCCTTATCTCTTTACATGGTAACACAAAAACTAACTATCCTTATTTTAGGTTGAGCATTACATCATGTCACGTGGTACATTTTACCCGCGAAATAAGTGTACCTGCGCACTAAAGACTTGTAACAAAACCTACTTCAATTTATAAATAAACCTTTGAAGCTCGCTGAACTTTGACCTTAGAGTAACAGTAAGAAGGTTCTCATAGCTATTTCAGCTCTTAGCCCAACATTCTAAACAGAATATAGCAATATGCTGACAACTTTGACAAACAATGTCAGATGGCTTTGATGAACAACTAGCAGATGACTTAGGTTCTACAATGTCAAAACCCTTGGTTAGCATTTTCCAACTCACAGGCATCCTTAAAGGGATGGGGAAATATACATATATTTATGAATATATGTAATCCAGTCTATGAATCAATCTCCATAAACTCACTATTTTACAGTCCCCCCTTATATGGAAGTTTGATGAACCCCGGGAAACCCTAACTCAATCGTGTCATCATTCGTATCACATACATTCTTGTTGGAAATTCTAGACCAATATTTGACTTGATAAACCAATCTGCAACTTTCTGTCAAAAAGTCATCTTGCGATTTAACATTCCCCTAAGAATGTTATCTTCCTTTTTCATTTCTATTTTTATGTTCCTATATATCTTCTGAATTCTACACATCACAAAAACTTGATATATAATACACATCAAAACTAATAAAAATATGATTATGATGGGATTAACTAAAACATTACCAACCGCTGACTGAAAAGATGACTGAGACCAGGAATGTACAGATTTACTAAAACTCTTCCACCAAGTTCTACCTGACATTCCATTCCATTCGTGTTCAATATCACTTAATTCACCTTGTTCATGTCTGAATATAATTTCTGCTTCCTTTAACTGTTTCGTTAATAAATCTAACAAACCCTTGTCTTTCTTTATTTCACTTGTCCACATATCCCAAGGAAAATCATTTATCTGTGATAAATTGAATTGTATCGGAAATGCCGTTAAGTTTCTCTTTCCTATAGAAGTGATATTAAAACTTCCTTCTTTCTTTGAAAGAGATCTCACATCTCCTTCTATACAATACAAACCCATAGGTAGGTTTTCCTTATGTACACAAGCAGAATAGAAAACAGAAACCTTCTCTGTCTCAGACATGACCTGAAAACATATCTTAGTTGGACTTACTGGAGTCACCAGATCATGTAGTGTCTGTACAGTCTCTATTCTCGCATGACAAGAAGAATGATTATGAAAACATGAATGATAAATCACCTTATCCTGTCCAGGTAAACACATCACCTTAGAAACAAAATGCAAACATGAAGAAATGTCTACTTGTTCAGTGTTCACTCCATCAAATGCAAAATCTGTGTACTGCAATTGATAGAACACTTGTTGTGTGTTGCTCACAGGTATACCCAAAACTGTAACAGGAACAATAGTTCCCTCTCTTCCAATCACCGGGATTAGCGATGTGCCAACACAAATGTTTCGTTCACATCCTAACCACTTATTTACCCACAAATCCGTATGATTCAATGCAAAATCATACTCTACAGGTAAATTTCGCAGTATTCCCAGTGGAGTAATTCCACTCTGTAAAGCTTGTGCAATCAACTTTAAATTAGAAGAGTACTCTACCTGTATCTCCAGGCACGCTTTAGCCACTTGTGTTTCGTGTGTGCTTTCCACGAGAGCTAATGTAGCATCCTGTAGATGTGACACGGAAGAGCCTAGTACAGCAGCTGTATTCATTACCATCTTTTCAAGAAGTTGATTCAGACTCTTCTGAACCTTTACACCTTTTCCTCCAATAAAACCAATATTATCCAAATCTGACTTAAGTGTCTGTATATTCATGGCATTAGTCAGACTTCCCACTGTCCCAATTCCTCCCAGAATTCCTTCTAACACTCCTCTCTTACTCCTAGTCTGAGCTGTTCTTTTCCCAAACCATTGTTCTATCCCCATCTCCATGTTTATGAGATGTGATTGACACTGAGGAAACCTGGTAGAGATCTTCCAATGAGACATATTGAAAGTCCACACCATTGTCATAAATTCTCCATCCCTTAATAAGGACTTGGACTGAAATTGATTAATTTGGAAAGGAGTAGACGGCATGAACCTCGTGTCTGTGCATGCACTATCTGCTGCTGACCAAATATTCACACTAACGTCTTTACAATGTCTGTAATGTGTCTTTGTTTCAACGCAACACTGGTAAATTCCAGAATCCCTGGAAGATGGATTTTCTATGGAAAAAATGAACGTATCATCCATCCACCTGATATTACCAATCTGACCTCTGTGAATGACATTAGTTGGACTGTTTAAAAAACTTCCCAAAAATGATGAATTCTTGGTCCATGTCAACAAAGACTCAGAAGGCAATTTCAACCTTGTGTTACATTTTAACATTATGGGTAATGTATTTACTTTATTATGTACTGTCTGTGGTGAAACCCTTATTTCCGGAACTATAGTGTTAGTAACGGTAAACACTACAGATACCTGAACTTGTACAGGTTCCCGTGTTATCTGGAAATTCCATGTTTTAACCCAATCTTTATCTCCTTCTGAAATGGAGAGTAAAGAAGGATCCAGAATTTTCCCAAAAACCTGAGTTTTTAACAAAATTTCTGTTTTGGATCTTCCAAACTTTCCCTTTGCAATCATGTCATTTGTAATATCACCGGACCATACAGCAGGTTCATCACCTCTGATCTCTATGTTCCAGTATAGTACATCTGTAGGAGAACATTCCCATGTACCCGTTTTATTATTGTGTACATATTCTCCTTGTAATTGTGTGAATCTAGTTTTAGGTCCTGCAATCGCATGTAATATTATGTCTGTGTCGTGTATGAAATGTAATTCAATGCAACATTTTGTTCCATATCCTATGCAGATATTTCCTGTTATCTCCACAGAATTGTTCGTGATGTCCTCTGTCAGTAAGTTCCGTGTATCTGATCCTCTTGGTCTTCGAGAATGTTGAATCTCTCTAGTCTGTTCATTCACATCATTGGCGATTGTTCCTTGATGTAACATGTAAACAATGACGAAAATAAAGCAAAGCAGCAGGAACGTAGATCCCATCACGTAGAAGCTTGTCCTGAGCTTGGGAAGATGTTCTTTCTCCGGAAGGCTTGATGTCATCTTTCCTTCAAAGTCTTTAGGTTCTTTATTCCAGTTCGTATAGGAATCCATTTCTTCCTGGAAAGAAATGCAGTATCATTATTTTGTCACAAATATTTTGCACTGGTCAACGTGAACCCACACTTTTTGTGTTTTCCGGGTCTTTTTTACCACATTTGACACTCGGTGCACAAGAATCATGACTTGTCCCATAGTCTCAAGGACTTCAAATGGACCTTCCCAATTACACTCCCATGGACCACTCTTGCGAAAGGTTTTGATCATCACTAGAGCACCTTTCCTGAATTTGGACTCATAGGGTGGCTCCATTTTCTGCATTCTCGATGCCGCATATGGCAGAATCGCTTTCAGGTTCTCCTGTAGCGATCTCAACCATTGGGACCTTGAGATAGCATCTTTTTGTGGAGTGGATAAAAATGGCTCATGTGGAAACCACAATGGCATTTTTCTTCCCGTCATCAACTCAAACGGAGTGAATTGAGTTGTAGAAGAGATTGAACCTCTTATACTCATGAGTATGAAAGGAACCTTGTCAACCCAAGTGTTACCTTTGTCCAAAAGCATCTTTGCAATTCTGGACTTGATTGTCCTATTCATTCTTTCCACAATTCCCGCAGATTGTGGATGATAGGGGACATGAAATTGCTGTCGCGCCCCTAGAATAGCACAAACAGTTTGCATGATTTTACCTGTGAAGTGGCTACCTCGATCGGAGGTAATCATCCTTGGGATCCCCCAAGTACAAAAGACATGTTGTACCAATTCCCTTGCTGTGGACAAAGCATCATCTTTCCTAACAGGTAATATTTCTACCCATTTTGAGAACACATCTACCACAATCAATGCATACCTGAGACCATGTTTACCTGAGGGTAAAGGACCAATATAGTCTATCTGCAGTGTAGACCATGGACCATCTGCAGGTGCGATCCGTAGAAGTGGTGGCTTCTGTCCTTTAGGTCTTGGATTTATTTGGGCACAAATGAGACATGATAGTACAACACTTTGAACTGTTTCGTCCATTTTTTCCCAATAAAATTTCTCCTTGAGAATGACTAACAATTTCTGTTGTCCCAAGTGACCTAAACTCTCATGGTTGTATCGAGTGAATTCTACCTGTAGATGTTTTGGTACAACTGGACGCAATTCTTCATTTGAACTGTGACACAAAACCCCATTTTCACAGATGAAAGGAGGTTTTGGATCATCCAGAAAAATAACAAGAGAAGGATCTTTTCTCTGTTCCTCTGCAAATGAAGGTATGTACGTGTCTGCTCTTTGAACCGCTGAAATCTCAGAAGGTTCAGAGTCAAACACTTCCTCTCCTGTCAGGGCAGCTTCTTTGGCTAGAGCATCTGCGGTTGCATTTCCTACAGATAACTCATCATCAGATCTTTGATGTGCAGCGACTTTCACTATAGCAAATCTATTTGGGGCCCTAGATGCCATCTCAAAAATTGATTCTAGAGTTTCGCGGTGCAACAAGGCTTTGTTGGACGAGTCCACATAGCCTCTCCTTTCCCAAACAGGCAGGTAATCGGTTAGGGATCTGACAACATAGGAGCTATCACTGTAGATTACCATTGGAGTTTGATCATCAGCTTCATTCAGCTGTAGGACCATTCTTACCGCTTCTATCTCTGCCCTTTGAGCTGAGAAATGACTCGGTAACTTATGTTTTACCACTTGTCCTCGCTTGGAATAGAAAATTCCATATCCTGTGTGATAGTGTCCTTCCAGAAAAAATCTAGAACCGTCTACAAACACAGGTTCATCTGCGTCTTCTGACTGTCGTCTGAAAAGAGATGGACTTGGTTCATGGAACGTTTCTATGCAATCATGGGTTTGTCCTTCATACTGCATCAATTGAGGAAGAACATACTTGGCCTTATAATCTACCTCAATTTGATTTGGAGACAATGAGAGCAACCAATGGGCAAATCTCTGATTTGACACACCTGGGATGTTTTTCTCAAAGAGAAGTTTCAGTGTGGAATGTGGCGTTTGGAGAATAACCTTTTGGAACCTGATGATGTGTTGAGTGATTTTTATCGCAAAATACACTCCCACCAGGTGTCTTGCGCACACCTCAAACCCCCTCTCAACAGGTGAGAGAAGCTTAGAGAAGTACCCCAAGATTCTCCATTCCCCCCCTTGCAGCTGCAGCAAAACCACAGAGACACTTGTCTCTGAAGTGTGTGCTTGAAGCGCAAAAGGTGCGTTCTTTTCCACCATACTTAACGCAGGTGCGTGTTGTAGATCATGTTTCAATTGTGTGAAGGCTTTTTCCTGTTCAACACTCCAGGGACCAAAATAATCATCATTGTCACCTTTTAAAAGATCATACAAAGGTCTGGCTTTGTCAGCAAAATTTTCAATGAAATCCCTTGAGTAATTTACAAGTCCTAAAAAATGTCTTAGTGCCTTGTGTGATGTTGGAATTGGAAGAGATGCAATTGCCTCTATTCTGTCCTGTAGGGGTCGCCGTGTACCTGGACTTAGCAGAACTCCTAAAAACCTGACCTCAGTCTGCATCAGCTTGACCTTTTTGGTATTCAGTTTTAAACCTGCATCATGCAGCAGCTCAAACAATTCTGCAAGCAAGATCACGTGCATCTCCTCATCCTCCGTGCTCAACAAGATATCGTCCACATATTGCAATAAACATTCCGGACGAGAAAATTTCGACAAAACGTTCGCTAGCGCCTGATGAAAAATACTTGGCGACATACTAGCCCCCTGAGGAAGCCTACAGCATACAAATTGCTGATCGAGGTGGTTGAATGCAAGCTTATATTGACAACTTTGCTCAATCGGTATACTGAAAAAACCATTACTGATATCCAATACTGAGAAATACCTTGCCTTAGCATCCAATCTCGACATCATGTCATGTGTATCAGCTACAATCGGTGCTACATTGGGAGTACACTTATTGAACATCCTCAAGTCCAACAACATCCTATAGCTACCATCGCTTTTCAGAACACACCACAATGGATTGTTACAGACAGAATTTGCCTTACGTATTACACCTTGAGCCAACAATTCCTGTATAATCTTCGACATCGGAGCAACTGACTCCGGAGGCAACTTATACTGACGCTGTGGAGGCGGATCTCGGCCTTCAATTTTGACAACTACATCCTTCATTGTTCCAACCTCATTCCTGTACTGAGCCCATAAAGAAGGAAACCGCTGTACTAACTCAGTCAATACTTCATCACCACCAGTTTCAGGCCACAAATGATCTGCTGACACTACATCGGTCAAACAAATGGTCCCGACATGACTATATTCATCTGGATCAATAACTACCGCCTTACAACCGTTAGAATCTTTCCATACTGTTTTGTTACCCAAATCAATAATCCAGCCATGCTTTTCCATAAAATCAGTGCCAATTATATTCTCAGTATCCTGACAACACCAAATATCCATTTTCGTTTTCAAAAAACCAGGTATTTCCAAAGAAACATCCTGCGCTAAAGTCACCTTAGTTCCATTTTTACCACTGAAACCAACAATTGTGCATACAGGGGAATCTGGCTTTAAATGTAAATCAACATTTGTGACACTCAATTGCGCACCTGTATCAAGGAGAAATGTTACTTCCTGACCTTCAAGATTTACCTTTAAAAATGGTCGACCACAGCTATCCATTGAAACTCGAGTGACGAATTCCAGTGGATGCAGCCTGGGCACCGGCTTTGCTAGTCAGGAGGATGGAGAAGGGAGAAGAGCAGCAGGTGTCTTGCCCCTTCCATCCAATCCCTGTATGGACATTTCCCTTATCTGTCTGGTCAGAGGTGCATATGGTGATTGGTTATTTCTGTTGTCAGTATGAGTGGGCGCGTATGGTGATTGGTTATTTCTGTTGTCAGTATGAGTGGGCGCGTATGGTGATTGGTTATTTCTGTTGTCAGTATGAGTGGGCGTGTATAATGGTGGAGGTGCTGAAGATGGGGGAGGTGCACTGGATGTGTTTGGCATCAGTCCATTTTCCTTACCCAGCCTTTCCTCAACTCCCGCCCTCAGGAATTTCTTGCATTCCCACTTCAGGTGTCCGGGTAGGCCGCAAAAAAAGCAGTGAATTGTGCTTTTCCTGTTACCCCCCCCTGAATTCTTGTTTTTAGAATTCAACACCGGTCTTTTGTTGTTTTTGATCTGTTTTTCCTGGGATACTAATGTGTCAGTGTTCCCTTCTATCATGGCTATTTTTGATTTTACCTGATTTTGCTTCATTCGTCTATGTATTCTATCAATAAATGATGTGGCCTCTTGTAGACTTTCCATCCTAGAAGCTATTTCGAATGAAGCAGGGTCCAAATATTTAAACTTTTTAACAAAGGCCTTGATCATGGAAGGCGGTTCTTGATCAGATCCGATTTCCATTATCATTTTGTAGGCCTGTTCAAATTTGACTACAAAGACAAATGGATCCTCCTGTATGTGTGTCTTAAGGTTTTCTAACAATTCGACTGTTGGGGTAGTCTCTCCTGTGGTAAAGAGAATTAACTGTCTCAGCCTATCTTCCTTTGTGTCATGGATCAGGTCATTGTGTTCGTCAGTCCTAGGTGTTGCTTGTAACCTTTTTGCCATGTGGGAGGGAAGCCATACCCTATAAATCTTGTTTCTCTGTTCATTTGTTAGATTATATTTATCGGAATGTGACTCAAAAATGTCCGCATTATGGAAGGCGTCCATTTTATCATCATATTTCGGTATGTCCTTAATGATTTTCATTAATTGGTCATGGATTTTAATGTTAAGACGGGCGGCCTTATCGTGTAACTTCTTTTTCCGAAGTTCCTCCTCATTCAGAGTCCCGTCCTCGGCCGTATCCAGCCCGTCCGGTACGTCTGAACCTAAACCTGATGCAGGTGACTGGGAAGGATCTGTCTTGTTCTGTCTCGTATTAACAGATACATATTTAATATCTTTCCGTAGTTTTGATATTAAATCTGCTCTTGTATCCAACTGATCCTCCAGATGTTCGATATGTTCTGCTAATATCGAACAATTTGGACAATCTGTTGCTTCTGAATCTGTGACGTGTGTGTCTGTTGTATTGGACGTGCCTGTTGTTATGGGTGTGTCAGTCACCATGCAGATAGTGTGTGCATATGGCTGTGCCCCACCCACCATGGAGTTGTAAGTGTATACCATACCCAATACATTCTGTATCTTTTTCTGTAACCGATTCACAGTAAAAAACTTTTTATCTAACTTAGTATTCTCAAGTTCACATTGCCGGTACAGATTTGACCATAACTGTGCGTCACTATGTGTATGATCAAATGAATACTCTACATGACTGTTACTAGAATAATGATGAATAAAATCCATTTCTCACCAATATGTGATGCTTGTCCTTGAATGGCTTCAACCGTCTTATGGATGGATGGTCCTGAGATGGCTTCAACCGTCTTATGGATGGATGGTCCTCGGATGGCTTCAACCGTCTTATGGAAGGATGGTCCTGGAATGGCTTTGACACATACGACCTCCGTGCAGCTTGTCACGTTAACCCTCTCTTAGGTTCCGATGTGGACACAGTGTATCGTCGTTCGCCTGCATTACTTGGACAGAAATTACTCACAGACCCACAGACCCCCCTTCTCGGACAAAGGGCAGGGAATGACGTGAGAAAAAAAAAAGAGTCCTTCTGCAAGAATAGGCAGCGTGAAAAAAATCACCTCGCACAGAAAACAGCTGTGTTTCACAATCATTCAGGCTGGTGCTCGCCAAATGTTAAATAATGGGTTTACGGCGACAACTGCATAGCCAGTATATAATGATTGGAGCGAAGATAGGTCAAAAACATATTATGAATTTATTCAGATAAGAGTTGGAGGGTTACAGTCATTAGAGAAAAATAACTGTCTTGGCTTGAGTTAATAGATGGATAGACAGATAGAAAAAATAACAGTTCATATCTCTTACATCGCTGTAGTGTGTAAGCCGTCTCGGGATGGTCTGTAGATGGGTCCGTCTTTCTCCTGTCACCTTCTGCCTCTCCCTCCTTCTCCCCCTACCTTTGAAGTGTGGGCTTCTTTTATAACCCAAAACCCCTCCTCCTGATAGCCCTTATCTCTTTACATGGTAACACAAAAACTAACTATCCTTATTTTAGGTTGAGCATTACATCATGTCACGTGGTACATTTTACCCGCGAAATAAGTGTACCTGCGCACTAAAGACTTGTAACAAAACCTACTTCAATTTATAAATAAACCTTTGAAGCTCGCTGAACTTTGACCTTAGAGTAACAGTAAGAAGGTTCTCATAGCTATTTCAGCTCTTAGCCCAACATTCTAAACAGAATATAGCAATATGCTGACAACTTTGACAAACAATGTCAGATGGCTTTGATGAACAACTAGCAGATGACTTAGGTTCTACAATGTCAAAACCCTTGGTTAGCATTTTCCAACTCACAGGCATCCTTAAAGGGATGGGGAAATATACATATATTTATGAATATATGTAATCCAGTCTATGAATCAATCTCCATAAACTCACTATTTTACAGACCCCAACGTAGAGAAATACTTTGGCGTAGTGTTGGGGCTCTATTGCATTGATCAATTCAGTAGCTAAATTTCTCTTGATTCATATGTTCATGGCAGTAATGCAGATTCCATTTTTCACATTTTCACTTTACATATAGCTATTGGATTTTTCAAGTCAGTATTCACACAGCAGTTTCTGCTATTCCATGTATTCCCCTTACATAGTCACTGGTGTGCATACCTTATCTCCCCATAGTGATGTTTTTTTTTTAGGTTTTTGCACCCAGTTCAGACTTAGAATGGTGTTCCAAACGTTATCCTTATTGTTAGTATTTTTTCGTTTGGGAACCCTCCCCAACCACACCTATTGCCAATCCATATCATACGCATATATAGCCTGTGTCTCAGCTTCCCATACACGGTAAGTTTTTTAACTGCATGAGAGGACACACACAAGCTAGGGACCCCAACGTAGAGAAATACTTTGGCGTAGTGTTGGGGCTCTATTGCATTGATCAATTCAGTAGCTAAATTTCTCTTGATTCATATGTTCATGGCAGTAATGCAGATTCCATTTTTCACATTTTCACTTTACATATAGCTATTGGATTTTTCAAGTCAGTATTCACACAGCAGTTTCTGCTATTCCATGTATTCCCCTTACATAGTCACTGGTGTGCATACCTTATCTCCCCATAGTGATGTTTTTTTTTTTTTAGGTTTTTGCACCCAGTTCAGACTTAGAATGGTGTTCCAAACGTTATCCTTATTGTTAGTATTTTTTCGTTTGGGAACCCTCCCCAACCACACCTATTGCCAATCCATATCATACGCATATATAGCCTGTGTCTCAGCTTCCCATACACGGTAAGTTTTTTAACTGCATGAGAGGACACTCACAAGCTAGGGACCCCAACGTAGAGAAATACTTTGGCGTAGTGTTGGGGCTCTATTGCATTGATCAATTCAGTAGCTAAATTTCTCTTGATTCATATGTTCATGGCAGTAATGCAGATTCCATTTTTCACATTTTCACTTTACATATAGCTATTGGATTTTTCAAGTCAGTATTCACACAGCAGTTTCTGCTATTCCATGTATTCCCCTTACATAGTCACTGGTGTGCATACCTTATCTCCCCATAGTGATGTTTTTTTTTTAGGTTTTTGCACCCAGTTCAGACTTAGAATGGTGTTCCAAACGTTATCCTTATTGTTAGTATTTTTTCGTTTGGGAACCCTCCCCAACCACACCTATTGCCAATCCATATCATACGCATATATAGCCTGTGTCTCAGCTTCCCATACACGGTAAGTTTTTTAACTGCATGAGAGGACACACACAAGCTAGGAACCCCAACGTAGAGAAATACTTTGGCGTAGTGTTGGGGCTCTATTGCATTGATCAATTCAGTAGCTAAATTTCTCTTGATTCATATGTTCATGGCAGTAATGCAGATTCCATTTTTCACATTTTCACTTTACATATAGCTATTGGATTTTTCAAGTCAGTATTCACACAGCAGTTTCTGCTATTCCATGTATTCCCCTTACATAGTCACTGGTGTGCATACCTTATCTCCCCATACTGATATCCATCTTGTCCTCGGCACCCAGCTTTCCCATGCTCTGCTATACATCTTTTCCTCAGCAACCAGCTTTCCCATATCAGAGCATGGGAAAGCTGGGTGCTGAGGGATGTACAATAGAGCATGGGAAAGCTGGGTGCCGAGGGAGCCTTTTTCCCTCAGCACAAAACATTCCCATCCCATGCTTGTATCTTTGTTCTCCTCGTATATAGTTCTCAAAATACTATAATGGACCCCATATAGGCTTCCATATAGTATACAGGGTCCCACATAACCCTTCACATATTAGAATGCACCTCCATAGTCCTCCATGTATTCTAATGCATTTCCCATATTTCTCCATGTATTATAATTCACCCCATTGTTCACCATATATTATACTGCACCAAATAATGCTCCATATATTATATTGCATCCTCATATCCTCCATGTATAAAGTAGCCCTCCAATTATTATAATGAATTTCCCATAATTCTTCATGTATTATAATTCATCCCATAGTTCTCCATATTTTATACTGCACCACATAGTCCTCCATGTTTTATAACACACCCCCATAGTCCATGTATAAGGTAGCCTCCATAGTCCTTCATATATTATAATGTAGCCCACATAGTCCTATATATATTATAATGCAGCCCCATAAATTTTCATTTTGTATTATGCAGACCCATACTCCTCCATGTATAATGCACACCTACAGTCCATTTATAAGATGTCCTTCATGTTTATTATGCATCCCCAGAGACCTCATGTATAATGCAACCCCATAGACCTCCATGTATCATGCAGCCAGCACCCACAGGCCTCCATGTATCATTCAGCCAGCCCCCCCAGGACCTCCAAGTATCATGCAGCCAGCCCCCCCAAGTGTCATGCAGCCAGCCTTCCCGGGCCTCCAGGTATCATGCAGCCAGTCCCCCCAGGACCTCCAGGTGTCATGCCGCCAGCCCCCCCAGCCTCCATGTGTCATGCAGACAGCCCCTCCCAGGCTCTTTATGTGTCATGCAGCCAGCCCCCCTAAGTGTCATGCAGCCAGCCCCCCCAGGGCCTCCAAGTGTCATGAAGCCAGCCCCCCTAGGGCCTCCATGAATCATGCAGCTAGCCTCCCCCACCAAGGCCTCCATGTGTCATGCTGCCGCCCCCCCCCCCCCACCAAGGCCTCCATGTGTCCAGCAGCTTGCTTCCCCATGTACTCTCGGATTTATAAAAAAAATAAAAAAACATGTACTCATCTGTCTTCTCCTTCCACTGCTGCTCTGTCCTCACCTCTACTTGTTTCACCGCTGCTCGTCCTCACCTCTGTCCTCATTCGTCCATGGCTCCGGTCGGTGTCCTCCTGTCCTGCGCTCTGTGCTCTCACCAAACACAGCAGTCGCACAGGAGTGACGTCACCGTGCAGGCACGGGGGAAGAATGAAAATGCATAGAGCGGCACCGGCCACTCTATGCAATATCATAGCAGTGTGACAGGAGCCCAGTGCCGGCGAGGCAGGGGGGCCCAGTGTCAGCGGCGGAGACCGGGTCATATAGTAGCTGCGTGGTCTGCGGCAGAACAGCGCAGCACCTCTCACAGAAAGGAGCTGGCTGCTGATCTGCCAGGGCGGCCGCGAGCCCCTAATCTCCCGGGCTCGGTGGCAATGGCGACCGCTGCGACCACGGCATTTACGCCCCTGGCTGTTACTAGTGTTGGGAATCATCTATTCCACCCATACACATAGGTATTCCTATTTCATGGCAGAATTTAGGATAACCCCCACCAAAGTTGGTAACAGATTATACGGTAGAATATGCCAGCAAGCAGTGATAATAATGTGTGTACTGTTGTGTATGAAGTGAATGCACATTCCATTAAAAGTTCATATTCATCTTTTTTCTAAAGTAAGGGTAAGGGTAACGGTAAGGGTAAGTTCACACACTGTTTTACACTGCGTTTTTGTGCGTTTTTTGTCGCAGAAAACGCACCCGCGGCATAAAATGCATACTGTATTTGCAATTTGCGTTTTTCATTGCGTTTTTAAACATCTCATTGAACTCAATGGGTGGAAAACGCAGTGAAAAACGCAAAAATAATTGACATGCTGCGTTTTTGTGGGCATCACAAAAACGCAGCTAAAAAACACCGCTGTGTGCAGACAGCAAAAAATGAAAACTCATAGACTGCTGGGGAAGGAAAGTCATGCCGTTTTCTAAACAAAAACGCACCCGAAAAACATGCAAAAACGCAGCAAAAAACGCACTGTGCGCACATAGCCTTAAGGTAATGGGAAAAGCTGTGCAGACAGATGGACAAAGGAAAAAGAGTGGTCTGGGTAATCATTCTATTATTTAAGGACGCAGCAGTTCTCAGTGGTATAAAAAAAAAGAACCAAATGATGCCAGCAATGGATGTATATAACTACAGGGGCATCTCAATAAATTAGAATATCATGAAAAAGTTAATTTCAGTAATTCAATACAAAATGGGAGACGCATATATTATATACAGTCATTACAAACAGAGTGATCTATTTCAAATGTTTATTTCTGTTAATGTTGCTGATTATGGCTTACAGCCATACAGACAATGAAAACCCAAATGTCATTATCTCAGAAAATTAGAATAATTACTACAAAACACATGCAAAGGCTTCCTAAGCATTTAAAATGGTCCCTTAGTCTGGTTCAGTAGGCTACACAATCATGGGGAAGACTGCTGACTTGACTGATGTCCAGAAGGCAGTCATTGACATACTCCACAAGGAGGGTAAGCCACAAAAGGTCATTGCTAAAGAAGCTGGCTGTTCCCAGAGTGCTGTATCCAAGCATATTAACCCCTTAACGACCGCGGGCCGTAAAATTACGTCCTAAATGACATAATCTTACTGCCCGCGGTCCTCCGGCGGCAGCATGCCGCGATCGGCACACATCTCAGCTGATTTTCACAGCTGAGATGTGTGCCTGCTAGGCACGAGCAGAATCGTTATCTGCTCGTGCCGATTAACCCCTTATATGGCGCTGTCAATACATGACAGCGCCATTATAAGCGCGATTGCGGTAAGCATTTACTTACCGCCCGAAACCGGAAGTCACGTGACGCGATCACGTGACTCCCGATAGTTGTCATGGTAGCACAGGGTCATGTGATGACTCCTGTACTACACATGACTTGGTTTCACTTTCGCTGTGCCCGGGGCACAGCAAAAGAGAAAGAGAGCGTATCTGCTGTTTACAGCCTTCCAGCTGTGATCAGCAGATACTGCAGAGCGATCGGAATGCTGATCGCAATAGCCCCCTAGGGGGACTAGTAAAATAAAAAAAAAAAGTTAAAAAATAAGTTTTAAAAAATTAAAAAAAAACAAAAAAACCTAAAAGTTCAAATCACCCCCCATTCGCCCCATTGAAAATTAAAGGGTTAAAAAAATAAAAAATATACACACATTTGGTATCGCCGCGTTCAGAAACGCCCGATCTATCAAAATATAAAATCAATTAATCTGATCAGTAAACGGCGTAGCGGAAAAAAAATTCCAAACGCCAAAACGACGTTTTTTTGTCGCCACAACTTTTGCGCAAAATGCAATAAGAGGCGATCAAAACGTAGCATCTGCGCAAAAATGGTACCGTTAAAAACGTCAGCTCGAGACGCAAAAAATAAGCCGTCATTGAGCCTAAGATCCCGAAAAATGAGAACGCTACGGGTCACGGAATATGGCGTAAAACGTGCGCCACTTTTTTCGGACAAACTTCCGATTTTTTTTTAACCCCTTATATAAAAGTAAACCTATACATGTTTGGTGTCTACGAACTCGCACTGACCTGAGGCATCACACCCACACATCAGTTTTACCGTATAGTGAACACAGTGAATAAAATATCTCAAAAACCATAGTGCTATCGCACTTTTTTTGCAATTTTTCAGCATTTGGAATTTTTTTGCCATTTTCTAGTACCCAATATGGTAAAACTGATGGTTTCATTTAAAAGTACAGCTCGTTCCGCAAAAAATGAGCCCTCACATGACCATATTGACTGAAAAATAAAAAAGTTACGTCTCTCAGAAAAAGAATGGCGAAAAAAAAAAACGGAAAGCGAAAAATCGGCCGGTCGTGAAAGGGTTAATGGAAAGTTGAGAGGAAGGAAAAAGTGTGGTAGAAAAAAATGCACAAGCAACTGGGATAACCACAACCTTGATAGGATAGTTTAGAAAAGGCTATTCAAAAAATTGGGTGAGATTAACAAGGAGTAGACTGCTGCTGTAATCGGTGCTTCAAGATCCACCACACACAGACGTATCCAGGACATGGGCTATAAATGTCACATTCCTTGTCTCAAGCCACTCATGACCAATAGACAATGCCAGAGGTGTCTCACCTGGGCCAGGGAGAAAAAGAACTGGACTGTTGCTCAGTGGTCCAAGGTGTTGTATTCAGATGAAAGTAAATTTTACATTTCATTTGGAAATCAAAGTCCCGGAGTATGGAGGAAGAGTGGAGAGGCTACAATCCAAGCTGCTTGAGGTCTAGTGTGAAGTTTCCACAATCAGTGATGGTTTGGGGAGTCATCTGCCGGTGTAGGTCCACTGTGTTTTATCAAGACCAAAGTGAGGGCAGCCGTCTACCAGGAAATTTTAGAGCACTTCATGCTTCCCTCTGCCGACAAGCTTTTTGGAGATGGAAATTTCATTTTTCCAGCAGGACTTGACACCTGTCCACACTGCCAAAAGTACCAATACCTGGTTTAATAACCACAGTATCACTGTGCTTGATTGGCTAGCAAACTCGCCTGACCTAAACCCCATAGAGAACCTACGGGGTATTGTCAAGAGGAAGATGAGGGACACCAGACCCAAAAATGCAGACGAGCTGAAGGCTGCTATCAAGCGACCTGGTCTTCCATAACACTTCAGCAGTGCCACAGGCTGATCCCCTCCATGCCACGCAGCATTGATGTAGTAATTCATGCAAAAGGAGCCCCGACCAAGTATTGAGTGCATTTACTGTACAGACTTTTCAGTAGGCGCCAACATTTTTGAGATTAAAATCTTCTTTTCAGTTGGTCTTCTATAATATTCTAATTTTCTGAGATAATGACTTTTGTGTTTGTGTTGGCTGTAAGCCATAATCATCAACATTAAGAGAAATAAACACATAAAATAGATACCTGTGTGTGTAATGACTCTATAATATATGTGTTTCCTTTTTTGTATTGAATTACTGAAATTAACTTTTTGATATTCTAATTTCTTGAGATGCACCTGTATAATCTGTGAGCAATTGTACTGTGGGAAAGCACTCATTAGCGGGCTGGCTAGGAAAGGGTTACTACCGTAGTAACACTTGTAATTGGAAGCAGCTCAGTGCTTAGGAATGGGAAGGATAAAAGGAGTGAAAGCGCTGATGTCATTGAGTCATTCCTCTGCGTACTGACAGCAGAAGTCGGTTATTTACAAGAGATATGCCAAGGGAAGCCATCTTCAGGGGAGGGAGCACAATAAGTAATATACAAGCTAAATAAAAAAGAAAACCGACAAAACTGACATACTGACGAGGAACATCTACAGTATATGTGAACAGTTTGTAGTGGGGAGCTGCTGAACACACAGGTTAGCATCTTACATGGAAGAAAATGTTCTAAGAATAACCACTTCACAGTCAAGCTACAACTAGCAGGTTCAGTTATCGTGGGTTCTTGCATTTCTTTATATAATGAAAAAACAACAACAAAAAAACAATATAATCGGGTACATTCTAGTGGTTAATGAAGTGACTCTTAGGCTGGAAACACACTTATGCATGTAAAATCCGTCCGACTTGCATGAAAAAAACTCGGCTGATTTTAGTTCACGTTAGGTCAGTGTGCAATGCAAGTGCAATGTTTTTTTTTTAATTGTTTCCAGGCTGGCAGAGTGTGTGTAATGCGTGTGTGATCCTTTTTTTATCTCAGCAGCTGTCATCTGCCATTCAGCTCTGCTACATGGCCGCTGACAGCAGCCACAGACAGAGCCATGTAGCAGAGCTGAATAGCCGCTGACAGCAGACACAGACAGAGCCGCACGATCAGAATGAAGTCAGATGAACGTCACCCGACTTCATTGTTATCCCTTGGCTCTGTCTGTGTGACATGGCCTGATTTTCAGTTACCGGTGAAGGTCTCACCGGTGACCGCAAATCCCTTGAGTGACCGCAGTGAGCCGCGCTATCAGCTGTGCCGTCACTGAGGTTACCCGCGGCCACAGCAGAAGTCCTCCCGCTGAGATCTGTGGCCGCGGGTAACCTGAGTGATGTCATCGCTGATAGCACGACTCACTTCAGTCGCTGCGGGGAGCTCACAGAGCGCGGTCATGCTCTGTGATCGCTCTCTGTCAGCTTCTGATGTAGCAGAGCTGACAGTGTCGAGGGACCTCTGTGGATTACGTTGGACATGGAGGGGTATTTGGGGACTTGAATAAAGTGGTGAAAGAGGGTTGTATTTTTTTTTTTTTATTTCAAATAAAGGATTTTTGGGTGTATGTCTTAATTTTCTTAATCTTACAGGTTAATCATGGAAGGTATCTCGGAGAGACGCCTGACATGATTAATCTAGGACTTAGTGGCAGCTATGGGCTGCTGCCATTAACTCCTTATTACCTCGATTGCCACCGCACCAGGGCAATTCGGGATGGCGGGGTACAGTCCCGGGACAGTCGCATCTAATGGATGCGGCTATTCCGGGCGGCTGCTGGCTGATATTGTTAGGGTGGGGGGCTACCCATAACCTGGGGCTCCCCATCCTGAGAATACCAGCCTTCAGCCGTGTGGCTTTACCATGGCTGGTATTAAAATTGGGGGAACCGCATGCCGTTTTTATTTTAATGATTTATTTATTTATTTTACTGCATAATATATACTCGCCCACCGGCAGCTGTGATTGGTTGCAGTGAGACAGCTGTCACTCATCGTGGGGGTGTGTCGGACTGCAACCAATCATAGGCGCCGGTGGTCGGGTAAAGCAGGGAATACGAGATTGAATAATGAGCGGCCGGCTTTTTCAAAAGAGGAGAAGCCGCCGGAGCAGTAGGAACGCCGTGCAGCGCCGCGCCGGTGACCGGGGATCAGTGAGTATGAGAGTATGAGAGAGGGGGGAGAGGGATAGACCGACATGGACAGAGAGAGAGAGAGACCGACAGAGAGAGAGACAGACCGACCCAGAGAGAATAGAGACCGAGAGGGAGAGACCTACTGACAATAATCGCATGTTTCTCAAAACACCGTCAATGAGTGAGGTCTCACAATGTCGGTCAATCTCTATGATTGACCGACATTGTGATACCTCACTCATTTCCAGTGTTTTGAGAAACATGCAATTAATGTATTTAGAAAAACGAATGTCACTAGGATGCTGTGAGTGCCGGTCCGTGTGACATGCTTTTTTTTCACGCTCCCATAGAGTTGCATTGGAGAGACCCGTGCGTGAAACTGTACAAATAGCAGCCTGCTGCGATTTTTTTCTCAGTCTGATTTGGACTGAGAAAAAAATAGCAGATGGGAGCTGCCTCATTGTTTAACATGTGTCTGAGTGCAATGCGAGAATTTCTCGCATTGCACTACTGCGAGAAAATCGCAAGTGAGAAGCCGGCCTTAGCAGGGCTATAGAGTCAAAGTTGTGGAGTTGGTGTTCATTTTGGTGGAGTCGGATTCGGAGTCGGTGTCGGTATAAAATGGACCGACTCCGACTCTTAAAATATATAATAAATTGTGGACAGTAGTGCAATGCAGAATGTTCTGAATATTTTTTCATAGGGATTTGGGAAAGTTATGAAATGTCCTATAAATGGCTATTCTATTCCTGATCTAAGGCTACATTCACACACAGCATTTTTGCTGCATTTTTTGAGGATACGTTTTTCAGCTTCAAAAGCCGATCAGCTTTAAAAAAAAAACAACGCATCACCTGAAAGGTTTTTTTGAGTTCATAGATAATGTTTTCAATAGCAAAAGCAGATTAGAAAAAATCCACACAAACGGACATGCTCATTCCACATAAAACAATGCTTCAAACATGATAAGTACAATGAATCTGATGAATGAGATGAATGTTTGAGATGGAGCCACAGTGCTGTTCATGTAACTGAGGAACAAACAGATATTACAACAGAAGAACAGCAAAATGATACTTTAGAATTAGATGATCTTGTTGAAGCTGCTTCAAAACACTTTCATATTCAGCACATGCGCTGTGTTGTGCACACTCTGCAGCTGGCAATAAGGCTGGTTTCAGATGTCCATGTTTTAGGTACGTGTTACATCCGTTTTTAACACGGATGTCATACGTACCCATGTTACCCTATTGTGTACTCACACGGCCGTGTTTTAACATGGACCGCGTGGCCCCGCTATTTCACACGGAGACGTGTCCGTTTTTTCTCCTGCAGCACGGGTGTCACACGGACTGCACACTGATGTAATCCGTGTGACATCAGTGTGACACGGACCGGAGAAAACACGGGTTTTTAAATAACAAGATTTTGTATATTTACCTGTATCCAGCGATACTGTCTCTGGCTCTGCTGCCTCTTGCTTTTGACCCCCGCTCATTATTTTCATTGATTATTCACCGCCGTGAGCAGCTGGGAGCAGAAGCATTGCGGTGACAGCGCTGGAGACAGCACCACTGAGGACAGCATCGCCGAGGACAGCATCGTTGGGGACAGCATCGCTGGGGACATTGCTAGTGACAGGTGAGTATCCTGCCAGCAGTGTATGTGCAGAGACGTCCAGGAGGTCATCGGATTTCCCAATGAACTCTGATGACCTCCTGATGACACCCCTGCGACAACTGCGCTACAGCGAGTGTCACGATGGTGACTTCCAGGGGTTCATGTGAGTTCATTGGGAACTCTGATGACCCCCTGGATGTCACTGCACAGACTGCTGTATACTCACCTGTCACTGGCGATGTCCTCGGCAGTGCTGTCTCCAGTGCTGTCACCGCGCTGCTCCTGCTCCCAGCTGCTCACTGCAGTGAATAATCAATGAAAATGAGCGGGAGTTAGGAGCGGGACGCAGCAGAGGAGAAGACAGCATCGCTGGATATAGGTAAATATAGAAAATCTTTTCATTGCAGAGACACGTGTTTTACCTGGTATGTGTAACACGTATGCAAACACAGATGTCATTCGCGTGACACACGTATGACACACCATAACCATGCATGTGACTGGTACCTGATTAAACACGGATGTCTGAAACCGGCCTTAGAGATAGACTGCAAGAGGGACATGTTCAAAATCTGATTGGAAAAGTGAGGAAATTGGTTATTGCCGTCAGAACCCCTAAAATTGATTCCATCTTGAAGAGACGTGCTGGGAAAGGGGCATTTGTCGATCAAGCCACTCGGTGGGGCAACACATATTTAATGATTAGGCGATTGCTTTAACTAAAACCATTTCTTATAGATATGGCGAACCCTCAGGTAACCCTAATTGAAGGTCAATGGACACAGGTGGTTGAATTGAAAGAATTGCTTAATCACTAGAGCTGAGCGCGGTTCGCGGTTCGAGGTTCTCCAGTTCGCGGCTCGAGTGATTTTGGGGGCTGTTCTAGATCGAACTAGAACTCGAGCTTTTTTGCAAAAGCTCGATAGTTCTAGATACGTTTGAGAATGGTTCTAGCAGCAAAAAACCCAGCTAATTCCTAGCTGGCTTTCCGCTGTAATAGTGTAAGTCACTCTGTGACTCACACTATTATGACATTTCAGTGTATAGTGTGCGGGAACAGCGCATTCAGATCACTGCTGTATGTATAATGGCGATCGCCATTTTTTTTTTTTCCTTGTCTTCCTTCCCTAAGCGCGCGCGTGTAGTGGGGCGGGCCAGCATGTCAGCCAATCCCAGACACACACGCAGCTAAGTGGACTTTTAGCCAGAGAAGCAATTGCATGTGTGATAGGATGTCCATGTCACATGTCCCTGCATTATAAAACCGGACATTTTCCTCCAGCACGCCATTATCTGCCTTCTGCGTCCTTGGTGTCAGACATCACTGGCGCAGCTCCTATTGCCGATACTGCTGTATACGCTCCATACACAGCGCTGGACAGCTTAGGGATAACACTTTCTATCAGTCCTTTTAAGGGCTCATACCGGCAGGGTCAGAGCCATAGGTGACAGAGTTTAAAACAGAGTTTAACAGCTACACAAGATGACAGCGTCTGTGTAGCTAAGGTCAGGGATTTCCTCGCTGCATTTCCCCATTAGGAGGGATAGAAAGGCAGGCTTCCTTTCCTCTACCCAGAGACCCACAACCCTGCCACTGTACCCTCCTGCCCTTTACACACTCCAACTCATTGTTACTAAGCCATTATACTAGCAAACACTGAGTGAACTTAGTGGCATTCTAAACGTGGCTGTTGGACTGCTGTATTGCCCCAGTAGTGCAAAGATATTTGCAGCACCTCTGCCTGCATTGCACACTCCAACTCATTGTTACTAAGCCATTATATTAGCAAACACTGAGTGAACTTAGTGGCATCCTAAACGTGGCTGTTGGACTGCTGTATTGCCCCAGTAGTGCAAAGATATTTGCAGCACGTCTGCCTGCATTGCATACTCAAACTCATTGTTACTAAGCCATTATACTAGCAAACACTGAGTGAACTTAGTGGCATCCTAAACGTGGCTATTGGACTTCTGTATTGTCCCATTAGTGCAAAGATATTTGCAGCACCTCTGCCTGCATTGCACACTCAAACTCATTGTAACTAAGCCATTATACTAGCAAACACTGAGTGAACTTAGTGGCATCCTAAACGTGGCTGTTGGACTGCTGTATTGCCCCAGTAGTGCAAAGATAGTTGCAGCACGTCTGCCTGCATTGCACACTAAAACTCATTGTTACTAAGCCATTATACTAGCAAACACTGAGTGAACTTAGTGGCATCCTAAACGTGGCTGTTGGACTGCTGTATTGCCCCAGTAGTGCAAAGATATTTGCAGCACGTCTGCCTGCATTGCACACTAAAACTCATTGTTACTAAGCCATTATACTAGCAAACACTGAGTGAACTTAGTGGCATCCTAAACGTGGCTGTTGGACTTCTGTATCGTCACACAAGTGCAAAGATATTTGCAGCACCTCTGCCTGCATTGCACAGTCAAACTCATTGTTACTAAGCCATTATACTAGCAAACACTGAGTGAACTTAGTGGCATCCTAAACGTGGCTGTTGGACTTCTGTATCGTCACACAAGTACAAAGATATTTGCAGCACCTCTGCCTGCATTGCACACTCAAACTCATTGTTACTAAGCCATTATACTAGCAAACACTGAGTAAACTTAGTGGCATCCTAAACGTGGCTGTTGGACTGCTGTATTGCCCCAGTAGTGCAAAGATATTTGCAGCACGTCTGCCTGCATTGCACACTAAAACTCATTGTTACTAAGACATTATACTAGCAAACACTGAGTGAATTTAGTGGCATCCTAAACGTGGCTGTTGGACTGCTGTATTGCCCCAGTAGTGCAAAGATATTTGCAGCACGTCTGTCTGCATTGCACACTAAAACTCATTGTTACTAAGCCATTATACTAGCAAAATGGGGAGATAAGGTATGCACACCAGTGACTATGGAAGGGGAATACATGGAATAGCAGAAACTGCTGTGTGAATACTGACATGAAAAATTCAATAGCTATGTGTAAGAATGAAATGTGAAAAATGGAACCTGCATTACTGCCATGAATATATGAATAAAGAGAAATTTAGCTACTGAATTGATCAATGCAGAAGAGCCCCAACACTACGCCAAAGTATTTCTCTACGTTGGGGTCCCTAGCTTGTGTGTGTCCTCTCATGCAGTTAAAAAACTTACCGTGTATGGGAAGCTGAGACCCAGGCTATATATGCGTATAATGTGGATTGGCAATAGGTGTGTATGGGGAGGGTTCACAAACGAAAAACTACTAACATTAAGGAATAACGTTTGGAACTCCATTCTATGTCTGAACTGGGTGCAAAAAACCTAAAAAACATCACTATGGGGAGATAAGGTATGCACACCAGTGACTATGGAAGGGGAATACATGGAATAGCAGAAACTGCTGTGTGAATACTGACATGAAAAATTCAATAGCTATGTGTAAGAATGAAATGTGAAAAATGGAACCTGCATTACTGCCATGAATATATGAATAAAGAGAAATTTAGCTACTGAATTGATCAATGCAGAAGAGCCCCAACACTACGCCAAAGTATTTCTCTACGTTGGGGTCCCTAGCTTGTGTGTGTCCTCTCATGCAGTTAAAAAACTTACCGTGTATGGGAAGCTGAGACCCAGGCTATATATGCGTATAATGTGGATTGGCAATAGGTGTGTATGGGGAGGGTTCACAAACGAAAAACTACTAACATTAAGGAATAACGTTTGGAACTCCATTCTATGTCTGAACTGGGTGCAAAAAACCTAAAAAACATCACTATGGGGAGATAAGGTATGCACACCAGTGACTATGGAAGGGGAATACATGGAATAGCAGAAACTGCTGTGTGAATACTGACATGAAAAATTCAATAGCTATGTGTAAGAATGAAATGTGAAAAATGGAACCTGCATTACTGCCATGAATATATGAATAAAGAGAAATTTAGCTACTGAATTGATCAATGCAGAAGAGCCCCAACACTACGCCAAAGTATTTCTCTACGTTGGGGTCCCTAGCTTGTGTGTGTCCTCTCATGCAGTTAAAAAACTTACCGTGTATGGGAAGCTGAGACCCAGGCTATGTATGCGTATAATGTGGATTGGCAATAGGTGTGTATGGGGAGGGTTCACAAACGAAAAACTACTAACATTAAGGAATAACGTTTGGAACTCCATTCTATGTCTGAACTGGGTGCAAAAAACCTAAAAAACATCACTATGGGGAGATAAGGTATGCACACCAGTGACTATGGAAGGGGAATACATGGAATAGCAGAAACTGCTGTGTGAATACTGACATGAAAAATTCAATAGCTATGTGTAAGAATGAAATGTGAAAAATGGAACCTGCATTACTGCCATGAATATATGAATAAAGAGAAATTTAGCTACTGAATTGATCAATGCAGAAGAGCCCCAACACTACGCCAAAGTATTTCTCTACGTTGGGGTCCCTAGCTTGTGTGTGTCCTCTCATGCAGTTAAAAAACTTACCGTGTATGGGAAGCTGAGACCCAGGCTATATATGCGTATAATGTGGATTGGCAATAGGTGTGTATGGGGAGGGTTCACAAACGAAAAACTACTAACATTAAGGAATAACGTTTGGAACTCCATTCTATGTCTGAACTGGGTGCAAAAAACCTAAAAAACATCACTATGGGGAGATAAGGTATGCACACCAGTGACTATGGAAGGGGAATACATGGAATAGCAGAAACTGCTGTGTGAATACTGACATGAAAAATTCAATAGCTATGTGTAAGAATGAAATGTGAAAAATGGAACCTGCATTACTGCCATGAATATATGAATAAAGAGAAATTTAGCTACTGAATTGATCAATGCAGAAGAGCCCCAACACTACGCCAAAGTATTTCTCTACGTTGGGGTCCCTAGCTTGTGTGTGTCCTCTCATGCAGTTAAAAAACTTACCGTGTATGGGAAGCTGAGACCCAGGCTATATATGCGTATAATGTGGATTGGCAATAGGTGTGTATGGGGAGGGTTCACAAACGAAAAACTACTAACATTAAGGAATAACGTTTGGAACTCCATTCTATGTCTGAACTGGGTGCAAAAAACCTAAAAAACATCACTATGGGGAGATAAGGTATGCACACCAGTGACTATGGAAGGGGAATACATGGAATAGCAGAAACTGCTGTGTGAATACTGACATGAAAAATTCAATAGCTATGTGTAAGAATGAAATGTGAAAAATGGAACCTGCATTACTGCCATGAATATATGAATAAAGAGAAATTTAGCTACTGAATTGATCAATGCAGAAGAGCCCCAACACTACGCCAAAGTATTTCTCTACGTTGGGGTCCCTAGCTTGTGTGTGTCCTCTCATGCAGTTAAAAAACTTACCGTGTATGGGAAGCTGAGACCCAGGCTATATATGCGTATAATGTGGATTGGCAATAGGTGTGTATGGGGAGGGTTCACAAACGAAAAACTACTAACATTAAGGAATAACGTTTGGAACTCCATTCTATGTCTGAACTGGGTGCAAAAAACCTAAAAAACATCACTATGGGGAGATAAGGTATGCACACCAGTGACTATGGAAGGGGAATACATGGAATAGCAGAAACTGCTGTGTGAATACTGACATGAAAAATTCAATAGCTATGTGTAAGAATGAAATGTGAAAAATGGAACCTGCATTACTGCCATGAATATATGAATAAAGAGAAATTTAGCTACTGAATTGATCAATGCAGAAGAGCCCCAACACTACGCCAAAGTATTTCTCTACGTTGGGGTCCCTAGCTTGTGTGTGTCCTCTCATGCAGTTAAAAAACTTACCGTGTATGGGAAGCTGAGACCCAGGCTATATATGCGTATAATGTGGATTGGCAATAGGTGTGTATGGGGAGGGTTCACAAACGAAAAACTACTAACATTAAGGAATAACGTTTGGAACTCCATTCTATGTCTGAACTGGGTGCAAAAAACCTAAAAAACATCACTATGGGGAGATAAGGTATGCACACCAGTGACTATGGAAGGGGAATACATGGAATAGCAGAAACTGCTGTGTGAATACTGACATGAAAAATTCAATAGCTATGTGTAAGAATGAAATGTGAAAAATGGAACCTGCATTACTGCCATGAATATATGAATAAAGAGAAATTTAGCTACTGAATTGATCAATGAGAGGACACACACAAGCTAGGGACCCCAACGTAGAGAAATACTTTGGCGTAGTGTTGGGGCTCTTCTGCATTGATCAATTCAGTAGCTAAATTTCTCTTTATTCATATATTCATGGCAGTAATGCAGGTTCCATTTTTCACATTTCATTCTTACACATAGCTATTGAATTTTTCATGTCAGTATTCACACAGCAGTTTCTGCTATTCCATGTATTCCCCTTCCATAGTCACTGGTGTGCATACCTTATCTCCCCATAGTGATGTTTTTTAGGTTTTTTGCACCCAGTTCAGACATAGAATGGAGTTCCAAACGTTATTCCTTAATGTTAGTAGTTTTTCGTTTGTGAACCCTCCCCATACACACCTATTGCCAATCCACATTATACGCATATATAGCCTGGGTCTCAGCTTCCCATACACGGTAAGTTTTTTAACTGCATGAGAGGACACACACAAGCTAGGGACCCCAACGTAGAGAAATACTTTGGCGTAGTGTTGGGGCTCTTCTGCATTGATCAATTCAGTAGCTAAATTTCTCTTTATTCATATATTCATGGCAGTAATGCAGGTTCCATTTTTCACATTTCATTCTTACACATAGCTATTGAATTTTTCATGTCAGTATTCACACAGCAGTTTCTGCTATTCCATGTATTCCCCTTCCATAGTCACTGGTGTGCATACCTTATCTCCCCATAGTGATGTTTTTTAGGTTTTTTGCACCCAGTTCAGACATAGAATGGAGTTCCAAACGTTATTCCTTAATGTTAGTAGTTTTTCGTTTGTGAACCCTCCCCATACACACCTATTGCCAATCCACATTATACGCATATATAGCCTGGGTCTCAGCTTCCCATACACGGTAAGTTTTTTAACTGCATGAGAGGACACACACAAGCTAGGGACCCCAACGTAGAGAAATACTTTGGCGTAGTGTTGGGGCTCTTCTGCATTGATCAATTCAGTAGCTAAATTTCTCTTTATTCATATATTCATGGCAGTAATGCAGGTTCCATTTTTCACATTTCATTCTTACACATAGCTATTGAATTTTTCATGTCAGTATTCACACAGCAGTTTCTGCTATTCCATGTATTCCCCTTCCATAGTCACTGGTGTGCATACCTTATCTCCCCATAGTGATGTTTTTTAGGTTTTTTGCACCCAGTTCAGACATAGAATGGAGTTCCAAACGTTATTCCTTAATGTTAGTAGTTTTTCGTTTGTGAACCCTCCCCATACACACCTATTGCCAATCCACATTATACGCATATATAGCCTGGGTCTCAGCTTCCCATACACGGTAAGTTTTTTAACTGCATGAGAGGACACACACAAGCTAGGGACCCCAACGTAGAGAAATACTTTGGCGTAGTGTTGGGGCTCTTCTGCATTGATCAATTCAGTAGCTAAATTTCTCTTTATTCATATATTCATGGCAGTAATGCAGGTTCCATTTTTCACATTTCATTCTTACACATAGCTATTGAATTTTTCATGTCAGTATTCACACAGCAGTTTCTGCTATTCCATGTATTCCCCTTCCATAGTCACTGGTGTGCATACCTTATCTCCCCATAGTGATGTTTTTTAGGTTTTTTGCACCCAGTTCAGACATAGAATGGAGTTCCAAACGTTATTCCTTAATGTTAGTAGTTTTTCGTTTGTGAACCCTCCCCATACACACCTATTGCCAATCCACATTATACGCATATATAGCCTGGGTCTCAGCTTCCCATACACGGTAAGTTTTTTAACTGCATGAGAGGACACACACAAGCTAGGGACCCCAACGTAGAGAAATACTTTGGCGTAGTGTTGGGGCTCTTCTGCATTGATCAATTCAGTAGCTAAATTTCTCTTTATTCATATATTCATGGCAGTAATGCAGGTTCCATTTTTCACATTTCATTCTTACACATAGCTATTGAATTTTTCATGTCAGTATTCACACAGCAGTTTCTGCTATTCCATGTATTCCCCTTCCATAGTCACTGGTGTGCATACCTTATCTCCCCATAGTGATGTTTTTTAGGTTTTTTGCACCCAGTTCAGACATAGAATGGAGTTCCAAACGTTATTCCTTAATGTTAGTAGTTATTCGTTTGTGAACCCTCCCCATACACACCTATTGCCAATCCACATTATACGCATATATAGCCTGGGTCTCAGCTTCCCATACACGGTAAGTTTTTTAACTGCATGAGAGGACACACACAAGCTAGGGACCCCAACGTAGAGAAATACTTTGGCGTAGTGTTGGGGCTCTTCTGCATTGATCAATTCAGTAGCTAAATTTCTCTTTATTCATATATTCATGGCAGTAATGCAGGTTCCATTTTTCACATTTCATTCTTACACATAGCTATTGAATTTTTCATGTCAGTATTCACACAGCAGTTTCTGCTATTCCATGTATTCCCCTTCCATAGTCACTGGTGTGCATACCTTATCTCCCCATAGTGATGTTTTTTAGGTTTTTTGCACCCAGTTCAGACATAGAATGGAGTTCCAAACATTATTCCTTAATGTTAGTAGTTTTTCGTTTGTGAACCCTCCCCATACACACCTATTGCCAATCCACATTATACGCATATATAGCCTGGGTCTCAGCTTCCCATACACGGTAAGTTTTTTAACTGCATGAGAGGACACACACAAGCTAGGGACCCCAACGTAGAGAAATACTTTGGCGTAGTGTTGGGGCTCTTCTGCATTGATCAATTCAGTAGCTAAATTTCTCTTTATTCATATATTCATGGCAGTAATGCAGGTTCCATTTTTCACATTTCATTCTTACACATAGCTATTGAATTTTTCATGTCAGTATTCACACAGCAGTTTCTGCTATTCCATGTATTCCCCTTCCATAGTCACTGGTGTGCATACCTTATCTCCCCATAGTGATGTTTTTTAGGTTTTTTGCACCCAGTTCAGACATAGAATGGAGTTCCAAACGTTATTCCTTAAAATTATACTAGCAAACACTGAGTGAACTTAGTGGCATCCTAAACGTGGCTGTTGGACTTCTGTATCGTCACACAAGTGCAAAGATATTTGCAGCACCTCTGCCTGCATTGCACACTCAAACTCATTGTTACTAAGCCATTATACTAGCAATTTATGCTGCCAGTTTAAGGGCCATAGTTGCATTGTCAGGGATAATTATTCTTTATTATTCTGCTGTTAATAAAGCTAGACCACCGCTGCAATCTACACCACCTCTCAATTTTTAATACCACATTTTAAGTGCACAATCTTGTCGCAATCAACATGAGTGGCAAAATGACAGATGCTGGTGGAAAGGGGAAGAGGCGTGTTGGAAAAGGAAAGAAAGGGTTTGTACGTGGGGAAGGTGGCAAAGCTCGATTAATATCTGCTGAAGATAGACCATCTACCAGCAAAAGTAAGATGTCTACTACTTACCATGGACAATCCGATGTGCTCCCTTTTTTACGGACACGAACAACAGGAACAAAGGTAGATGATCGCCAAAAAAGGAAAATGCTTGAATGGATCTCAAGTGGTCCAACAAGTGCCCTCTCAGCCACCTCAACTACCGCATCCAAAAAACACCAGTCCTCTGAGTTGTCATCCCAATCAAACTTGCTTTCTCCCAGCTCTGAAGTCTCCATCAGCCCTGCACAGTATGGTGGAACTGAGATGGCTGAGTCTGCAGAGCTGTTCAGTCACACTATAACCTGGGAATCAGAGGTCTGCTCCCAAGCTACAGTGAGTACAGACCACTAAATGGTCTGCAGTGATGCCCAGAACCTTTGTCACTCTGATTCAGGCTGTGAGGATCAAGTTTCTGAGCATAATGTTGACCCTTTGTGACAACTGTAAAACCTGTGGTTATAGACAATGAGGAACATACTGATGACGATGAGACGCAGATACCAGATTGTGATGTCAACTTAAATATTCGGTCAGGGCAAGAAGAGGCTCGGTCTGAGGGTGAGGGGAGTGCAAACACAACAATTGATGAGGAAGTTCTAGATCCCCCCTGTGACGACATGGACTCTCATGGGTTAACGTTTCTTAAAATCCAGCCAGACAGCATGATAGATTGTCTATAGATGGGGGAGAAGTCCCTCATTGTTTTTACAAGACTCTTGTTGACTCAATGTAATTGTGTTGGCCACTGAAAGCTAGACTATTGTTCTCCAGACATTTCCAGTAACCCTTGTATTGTAGTTGTGTATTGATAATGTAATTACCTTAGTAGCCATTGTCTAGTGGCTCCCAGTTTACATGTACACCCTCAGCCTTTCTAAGCACATCATTTGAATGAGCATTGCCCATGTAGCTTGAAATTCGTCCAATGGGAGAAGCAATCTTGTCCAACCAATGGATGAGGACGCAGTGTGTCCAGGGGGAGGGCTGTGGCTATAAGAGAGGACTTCTTTAAGCCACCAGGTTGTTTATGGTTGATGGATTCAGTCTAAGCTCTTTGGAGCTGACTGGAGGATCAGGACATCTTATGGCTTCAATCTAGGGACCCCGGAACCGGTTGGAGACCATATCCACAGCCTAGGGATTTCGACTCCGGCTGCCAGGATTTTAACATCAAACCAGGACTACCTAAGGAGGACACTCAGGTTGGGACAGTTCAGTCACCTGTTACAGACTTTGCAGACCTCAGACAGCTTGGAACCTGTGAGGCATGGACATTTTAAATCCCTGGTGAGCCAGCGGAAGGGTGAGACTCTGTTGCCTGTTACATTTGTGTGTTTTGCTGGTTATGTGTTATGTGCCGTTAATTGTTTGGGGATCCAATAAAGTCTAATTATTGTGGTTCCCTCACCCTGTGTTGTCTGAGTAGTGTTACGCCCACGGTTAGGGAGGCCGGCGTTCAGTTGGGATGAGCCCTGAGCCACGCTGTCTTTCTAAAGGCGGCGGGTTTTAGTGGACGAGAGCGCCCACTGAGCCTCGTGTCTCCACACCCCCTACTGTCAACCCATAGTCAGGCACTCGAGGAGGTCAACA
The DNA here is from genome assembly GCF_048569485.1 of Anomaloglossus baeobatrachus. Lineage (NCBI taxonomy): Eukaryota > Metazoa > Chordata > Amphibia > Anura > Aromobatidae > Anomaloglossus > Anomaloglossus baeobatrachus. The sequence continues at coordinate 374,438,482 of NC_134358.1, read as the reverse complement.
GAGGCGGTGGAGGAGGATGCAACCGACGACGAAGTTACCTTGCGCCTTCCTGGACAGAGTCGGAGCACTGGTAGCACGTCTACAACTGCATCATCAGCCACCACTCTGCCTCTGAGCACTAGTCGGGGGGGCTCAGCAGGTCGCATGCCCTCTAAGCCTTGCCTAGCCTGGTCCTTTTTTGACATAGAAAAAGATCGCTCAAATTATGTGATGTGTAAAATTTGTCGTGATTCTGTTAGTAGAGGTCAAAACCTCAGCAGTTTGACAACTTCTTCCATGAATCGTCACATGAATAAATATCATAGGTCCCAGTGGGAAGCTCACCGTGCTGCAATGCGGCCTAGCGGAGCGAACCATCCACGGCCTGCCCCTTCCAGTGCATCCGCGCGCTCTTCATCTTCTAGGACTGTGGGGACAGCTGTCACACCTGGTTTTCCACGCACAACTTCCACCACTGTAACCGCAACAGGCAGTGTGCTTGGTAGGTCGTCAGTTGGTTTGGAAGGGGAGACAAGTGCGTGTGTACAGCTCTCTCAGACATCGATAGCACCAACGTTGGATGAAGGCAACATCATGTCTCCGACTGCACTTTCCTCACAAACCTGCATTTTTCCAGGGACACCCTACTCAACACCGTCTACACACAGCAGCCAGATCTCTGTCCCTCAGATGTGGACAAATAAAAGGCCATTTCCTGCGACCCATGACAAAGCTAAGAGGTTGACTTTATCCCTCTGTAAGCTCTTGGCTACCGAAATGCTGCCTTTCCGCCTGGTGGACACACAGGATTTTAGAGACCTTATGTCTGTCACTGTGCCCCAGTACCAGATGCCCAGTCGCCACTACTTCTCTAAGAAAGGTGTGCCCGCGCTACACCAGCATGTCGTACACAACATCACCGCTTCCTTGAGAAACTCTGCGTGTGAACGGGTGCATTTTACCACCGATAATTGGACCAGTAAGCATGGACAGGGACGTTACATGTCGCTGACTGGGCACTGGGTAACTATGGTGTTAGATGGTGAAGGGTCTGCTGCACAAGTCTTGCCATCCCCACGACTTGTGTGTCAATCCTCTGTCTGTCCAAGTTCCGCCACTGCTTCTGCCTCCTCCACCTCATCTGTGTCCTCCACCTCCGCCCCAAGCCTGCCTGGTCAGGCCACCAGCGTTCTCACTGCGCAGAAGGAATCACGCACCCCTCATTACTATGCTGGCAGCAGAGCGCAACGGCATGAGGCGGTCTTTAGCTTGACATGTCTTGGGAATAAGAGTCACACAGCTGAGGAGTTGTGGTCAGCTCTGCGGTCCGAGTTTAATAAATGGTTGTCTCCACTCAACCTGCAGCCTGGTAAGGCCGTGTGCAACAATGCTGCAAACCTGGGTGCGGCCCTTCACCTGGGCAAGGTGACACACGTACCTTGTATGGCTCACGTGTTGAACCTTGTTGTCCAGCAATTTTTAACACACTATCCCGGCCTAGATGGCCTTCTGACCAGGGCACGAAAACTGTCTGCTCACTTCCGCCGTTCAAGCGCCGCAGCGGAGCGACTTGCATCGCTCCAGAAGTCTTTCGGCCTGCCGGTTCATCGCCTGAAATGCGATGTGCCGACACGCTGGAATTCGACTCTCCACATGTTACAGCGACTGTGGCAGCACCGCCGAGCCCTGGTGCAATACGTCATGACGTATAGCCTGGGCCAACGAGATGCAGAGGTGGGGCAGATCACCCTGATGGAGTGGTCTCAGATCAAGGACCTATGCACCCTTCTGCACAGTTTCGACATGGCGACGAATATGTTAAGCGCTGACAATGCCATTATCAGCATGACAATTCCAGTCATTTACATGCTGGAGCACACGCTAAACACTATTCGGAGTCAGGGGGTGGGACAACAGGAAGGGGAGGAACTACAGGAGGATTCATATGCGGAAGACATAACAACATCTCCAAGGTCCAGACGTTCATCATCACCAACGCGGCAGGCATGGGACCATGGGGGACAGGGATCAACAAGCGCGCATGGTAGCAGGCGAAATGTTGAGGAAGGTGCAGGAGAACATGAAGAAATGGAGGACGAACTGTCCATGGACATGGAAGACTCAGCGGATGAGGGAGACTTTGGTCAAATTTCAGTTGAAAGAAGTTGGGGGGAGATGTCAGAGGAAGAAAGAACGGTTAGCACCTCTATGCCACAAACACAGCGTGGACTTGGCTGCGCAAGACACATGAGCGCGTTCTTGCTGCACTACCTCCAACATGACCCTCGTATTGTCAAAATTAGAAGTGATGATGACTACTGGCTTGCCACACTATTAGATCCCCGGTACAAGTCCAAATTTTGTGACATAATTCCAGCCATAGAAAGGGACGCACGTATGCAGGAGTATCAGCAGAAGCTGTTACTCGATCTTAGCTCGGCTTTTCCACCAAACAACCGTGCAGGTGCAGGGAGTGAATCTCCCAGTTGTAACTTGACAAACATGGGACGGTCTCGTCATCTTCAACAGTCTACACGTACCAGTAGGACCGTATCTGGTGCTGGTAACAGCAATTTTATGGAATCTTTTCATAATTTTTTTAGACCCTCCTTTGCAAGGCCAACAGAGACAACAAGTCTAACACATAGTCAACGGCTGGAGAGGATGATACAGGAGTATCTCCAAATGAACATCGATCCCATGACTTTGCAAATGGAGCCTTGCTCATTTTGGGCTTCAAATCTTGAAAAATGGCCAGAGCTCTCCACTTACGCCTTGGAGATTTTGTCGTGTCCAGCTGCCAGCATTGTCTCTGAACGTGTCTTCAGTGCTGCTGGGTGTGTGCTGACAGATAAGCGCACGCGTCTGTCCAGTGACAATGTGGACAGACTAACGTTCATCAAAATGAACAAGTCATGGATCCACAAGGAATTTACTACCCCTGTGTCATCCTGGGGAGAGTAAATGCTTGTGGATTTGGAATGTGCTTGCTGCAAATCAAAACATCCTGTTTGCAACTAGGGCACAAGTGCTGCCACTGATGGGGTGTCTGTGTGGCCCAATTTTTTGAAAAAAGGGAGACTCCGCTTGGAGTAACCCTTGCTTGCTGTGTTTTTTAAAAATGATCCAAGATGAACAGAGCTGGGATCAGGAAAGACTTTGCTACCTACCCCGGTGTCATCCTGGGGACAGTTAATTATGGCATATTTTTGAATGTGCTTGATGCAAATTTAGCTGTGAAGTGTACAACTAGGGCACAAGTGCTGCCACTGAATGGGTGGGTGTGTGTGGGGCACAATTCTTGGAAAAAAAAGGGAGACTCCGCTTGGAGTAACCCTTGCTTGCTGTGTTTTTTAAAAATGATCCAAGATGAACAGAGCTGGGATCAGGAAAGACTTTGCTACCTACCCCGGAGTCATCCTGGGGACGGTTAAGTATGGCGTATTTTTGAATGTGCTTGATGCAAATCTAGCTGTGAAGTGTACAACTAGGGCACAAGTGCTGCCACTGAATGGGTGGGTGTGTGTGGGGCACAATTTTTGGAAAAAAAAGGGAGACTCCGCTTGGAGTAACCCTTGCTTGCTGTGTTTTTTAAAAATGATCCAAGATGAACAGAGCTGGGATCAGGAAAGACTTTGCTACCTACCCCGGTGTCATCCTTGGGACGGTTAAGTATGGCGTATTTTTGAATGTGCTTGATGCAAATCAAAACATCCTGTTTGCAACTAGGGCACAAGTGCTGCCACTGATGGGGTGTCTGTGTGGCCCAATTTTTTGAAAAAAGTGAGACTCCGCTTGGAGTAACCCTTGCTTGCTGTGTTATTTAAAAATGATCCAAGATGAGCAGAGCTGGGATCAGGAAAGACTTTGCTACCTACCCCGGAGTCATCCTTGGGACGGTTAAGTATGGCGTATTTTTGAATGTGCTTGATGCAAATCTAGCTGTGAAGTGTACAACTAGGGCACAAGTGCTGCCACTGAATAGGTGGGTGTGTGTGGGGTACAATTTTTGGAAAAAAAAGGGAGACTCCGCTTGGAGTAACCCTTGCTTGCTGTGTTTTTTAAAAATGATCCAAGATGAACAGAGCTGGGATCAGGAAAGACTTTGCTACCTACCCCGGAGTCATCCTGGGGACGGTTAAGTATGGCACATTTTTGAATGTGCTTGATGCAAATCTAGCTGTGAACTGTACAACTAGGGCACAAGTGCTGCCACTGAATGGGTGGGTGTGTGTGGGGCACAATTTTTGGAAAAAAAAGGGAGACTCCGCTTGGAGTAACCCTTGCTTGCTGTGTTTTTTAAAAATGATCCAAGATGAACAGAGCTGGGATCAGGAAAGACTTTGCTACCTACCCCGCAGTCATCCTGGGGACGGTTAAGTATGGCGTATTTTTGAATGTGCTTGATGCAAATCTAGCTGTGAAGTGTACAACTAGGGCACAAGTGCTGCCACTGATGGGGTGTCTGTGTGGCCCAATTTTTTGAAAAAAGGGAGACTCCGCTTGGAGTAACCCTTACTTACATTGTTTTTAAAAGGAGCCAAGATGAACAAGTCATGGTTCAGCAAAGACTTTGCTACCTACCCCGGTGTCATCCTGGGGACAGTTAAGAATGGCGTATTTTTGAATGTGCTTGATGCAAATCTAGCTGTGAAGTGTACAACTAGGGCACAAGTGCTGCCACTGAATGGGTGGGTGTGTGTGGGGCACAATTTTTGGAAAAAAGGGAGACTCCGCTTGGAGTAACCCTTGCTTACATTGTTTTTTAAAAGGAGCCAAGATGAACAAGTCATGGTTCAGCAAAGACTTTGCTACCTACCCCGGTGTCATCCTGGGGACAGTTAAGAATGGCGTATTTTTGAATGTGCTTGATGCAAATCTAGCTGTAAAGTGTACAACTAGGGCACAAGTGCTGCCACTGAATGGGTGGGTGTGTGTGGGGCCCAATTTTTTGAAAAAAGGGAGACTCCGCTTGGAGTCACCTTGCGGTGTTTTACATGATTTTAGAAGGGCGTGCCATGCCTATATCTGTGTCTCGTCCTCTTTTTCCTCGTGACGCTCTTTTGTTTTCACATGAGAATTTGTTCTTGTCACTTTCCCATGTGTTTGTGTTGTGTTGTGAGTTGTTTGTCACCTTTTGGACACCTTTGAGGGTGTTTTCTAGCTGTTTTTATCTGTTTGTGAATGCCTGCCATTGTTTCCTATGCGGTTCGAGTTCGGTTCGTTGAACGTTCGACGAACCGAACTCGAACGGGACCTCCGTTCGGCGAACTGACCTCGAGCCGAACCGCGACCGGTTCGCTCATCTCTATTAATCACCCTGTTGTGAATACATTTTCCAGTTTCAGGCTCCCTCTTGTGGTCAGTGCTGGTGGTGCAGTTGATGTGTGGATTGAAAGCGACACACCTGCAGAGGACTGGCAATCAGGGTCAGATTGGGCTATTTAACTTAGTAGCTTTCTCTTGTTACTTGCCACTGGTCAATTGCTCCTGTGTGTTAAAATCATTCTGTAACCAGCTCTGCTCATTTCCAGAACTACTATATATAAGTGGTCTTTGTACCTCTGCTGTTTGTTTTCCACTTTCTTGTTGCTTTTTCTGCTTTGATACTAAGGCCTGCGCCACACATCCGTGCCTCCGGCACGTGTTTGTCATTTTTTACACGTACCGGCGGCACGGAGACATGTACAGCAATGCTACCCTATGGTAGCAGGCACACACACGTAAAACCACACGGAACGTGTGTCCGTGTGCGTTTGTACGTGTGTGCGATTTTCAAAGCGCTGACATGTCAGTGTTTTCTCCGGCAGCACGGGTGTTACACGGCCCGCACCCGTACCACACGGGTGTAGTGTGGATGCGGTCCCGTGTGACACGCGCCGGAGTAAACACACATGTCAGGGAAAAAAATAAAAAACATTAACTCACCTTCTCCAGCCCTCCTGTCTCTGCCGCTGCTGCCTCTTGCTGCCGACCGCCGCTCATTATTCTCATTGAATATTCACTTCACTGCCTGGCAGCAGCAGCAGCGGGGAGACGGGAGGGCTGGAGACCGAGGATCAGCACCACGGACAGCAGCGCGGACATCAGGAAGGACCAGGTGAGTATAATAATTACCGGTTCTACGTGTGCTATCGCGGATAGCACACGTAGAACACACGTGTCACGCACGTACCAGAGACACGTACTTACCTGCACGCAACACGCAGGGGAAATACGTGTCTCTCGGCACGTGCGTGAAATTCACGTGAGTGTGGCAGAGGCCTAATGCATGATTCCTATTTTGTCTGTGTGGAGTTCGTGGTGGAATGAGATCATTCTCTGCTGGGAGTGTCTATATACTTAACTCCTTGATTCTGCAAGGTTTGTGTTTGTCATGCTTGGTATTAATGCAGTTCCTCATCTTTATTAGTGTTTTTGTTCCCAGTAACATCTGAGTGCTGGTGAAGTGGGGGAGAGGTTGTGTGACCTCAGGATTTTTCCATATCAGTAGTGCTGGTATATATTAGGGTTTTTACGGCTGCAGACAGTTTCCTATAAAGATAGTTTGAGCCTCACCTTTACTGAATCTGTCTTTTCTAGCTTTGTATTGTATGTTTCTATACCACCGTAGCCTTTACATGTGGGGGGCTATCTATCTATCTTTGGGGACTACTTCGAGACAGATTAGCTTTCTTATATTTCTATCTGTGAGATTTAGTTCTCCGGCTTTGTCAAGGCGTCCAGGTCATCGTAGGCACGCCCCACGGCTACTGTTAGTTGTGTGTCAAGATTAGGTCTGCAGTCCATTAAGTTTCCAGCCACTCTGTTACCTTTTTGGGATTCAGCATTTTTTGATCCTCCTCGGTCCCTGAATCATACATCACCCATTTACCGTGACTAAAAAATTACAAGCTGAGGATTTAACTTCTGGCATTTTCATAAGGGAGTCGGAGAACTTGCTATTTTGCCTGTCCCAAAGAGGAGGTTTAATCGCAAATGGCATTTTTGCTTCAATGAAACGGAGAGAGACACAGCTATTGGAAAACAAAATTCTTCTAGCAGCTGTTTATGTGGACCCTAGTCATCATATACTGCTTGCTGATTAACAGCTTACTAAAGGAAAATAAGCTCTGACTGAGGGAGCAGTTAGGATGAGTGGCCTACAGAACTGCCAGATGCAAGAGGACTTGGGTTCTGACAGTGCTACTGCTGCCATATCTTCATCCTCATCAGATGAGTTTAACTTTGACAAGTATTTGGATGACATGGAGCAGGCAAAGCATTGCCGCATGGAAAAAGATTTCACTCCATCTCCTATAGCAGCAATTTGAACATATTTCAGCAAAAAATTTCCCTTGCTCTCAAATAATAGAAAAATTCAACCGTTCATCAAAACTGACTGTGCATGAGGCAATTCCTTTATACCCGGAAATTGTTAGAGATGTTGCCCATATGGTTACGGCTTTGCCTCCAACCCAAGTTAGTGTAGAGAGGTGGTTCTCTAGCCTTAAAATTATTAGGTCAGATTTGAGGTCATCTATGAAGGTGGATCTGGAGGCAGTTCTATTTCTTAGAACAAATTCATAGACTGCACAAATGTTTAGTATTTTTTTGTTGAAAACTGTTTTTTGCCACTTACATTAGTTAATTACATAGTGTTTATATATATATATATATATATATATATATATATATATTACATAGTGTATTAGATATTTACTATTTATTACAGTTTGTGTTCTAAAGTTGTATTCCAATAAATACATTTTATGTTCTATCTAAATATCTTGATTATTGTATCATAAAAATGATTAAATGTCTGATGGTCACATTGTACTACAATACATTTTTCACTTATATAAGCAATATATGTGGGAGTCGGAGTCGGTGCAAGGGAAATTGAGGAGTCGGAGTCGCAGGTTTGGCTTACCGACTCCACAGCCCTGACTCTTAGAAGCTTGACAGTGTTCCAGCAGCACTTTAGGACTCACTCTTATTCTTGTTCTTCAGGTAGATAGGTGTGCTGAATTTGTTCTTTTTGGAGGGGGACTTTTCTGGAGACTCGTTGCCGCCTGCATCTGCCTGTGTGGCATCTGCGGATTTGCCAGCCTCCGCCTGTACAGTGTCGTCCGCCGCCGCCGTCGCAGGAGGAGGCCTAATGTTCTGAGGTTGAGGATCTTTAGCTCCTTTGCGAGGAGAGGTAGTGGTCTCTGTGTGGACCTGCAGGAAGTCTTCCGCAGAGGCCTTTGCTTCTTCATTAGGATTTTGCAGATGCTGGGAAGTAGAGGGATTCAGATGGCTCATCGGGAGTCAGGTCAGGGAGAAGGTTGCGGCGTCACTGTCGTCTCTAAGTTGGGTCATGCTGAGATTCTGGAGAAGGACCAAACGCATGGAAATCAATAAGAGCCAGAGCACTGTAGACTCAATGCAGGAATGATATTACACACTCCTAGGTATTGTATGTCCTATCACCAGGTAACAAAATTAACTGAAAAGGAAATGAAAGGTTTTTTAAGTAAATTTATCAGGATGTGTGTAAACATTCACTATACATATTTCAGAAAAAAAAGGAAGAAGCCAACAAATCCCACCGCCACCAGTTACATGTTGTAACTGCCTGGTTTTGCTGCATACTGGGGAGCCCACTCTGTACACAACTTAAAATGTAGCATAAGTCGCAATGTGAATTTCACTGTGCTACAATGCGGCCTAGCGTGCCTGTGCAACCACCGCCTGCCCCATCAAGTGCATCTGCATGCTCTTCATCCTCTGTGACTGTGGGGACAGCAGTCACACATGGTTTTTCACACTGAACTTCCACTCCTTTACACGCAACAGGGAGTGTGATTGGCAGGTCATCACTCGTTTTGGAAGTGGAAACAGAAGGTATTGTTGAGCTGTCAGACATCGAGAGAACCATCATTGGATGCAGGCTACATTATATCCACGCCTGCACCTTCGTCACAGATTGGCTGGACTACCTGCAGTTAATAATTGCATTCCAGAAATGGAAAGGAGTGTAGAATGCACATGTGTTGTACCTTGCTTAGCAGCAAAGGAACACTAACTTAGTATTCCAGACAATTTTAGGATGGCAGAAAAAGAGTCAGCTCTTTGGGCAAATTAAATAGCGTGGCAAAAGTGGACAGATGGGTACAGTGGCCGTGTTCTGTGGGTACCAGGACAGTAAAAGAAGCCTCACTTTCTATCCCTCCTAATGATCAAATGCAGCAAGGAATTCCCTGAGTTTGCTATAAAATTAGCATAGCTAAATGTGCATGAGGGTAGAATGCAGAGGTGCTTGAGATTGCTTGGCACAAGTGGCACAATAAAGCAGTCCAACAGCCACTTTTTGTATGCCACTAAATGGCAGTATTTTTTGCTATCATTATAGCTTATTAAAAACAGAGCAGGAGGGTGTCCTGCACAGGTGCTAGAAATAGCTTGCCACCAGTGGGGCACTAATGGAATACAACGGCCAGTTCTATGATGCCACTAAATGGCAGTATTTTTTGCTATCATTATAGCTTATTAAAAACAGAGCAGGAGGGTGTCCTGCACAGGGGCTAAAAATAGCTTGGCACCAGTGGGGCACTAATGGAATACAACAGCCAGTTCTATGATGCCACTAAATGGCAGTATTTTTTGCTATCATTATAGCTTATTGAAAACAGAGCAGGAGGGTGTCCTGCACAGGTGCTAGAAATAGCTTGGCACCAGTGGGGCACTAATGGAATACAACAGCCAGTTCTATGATGCCACTAAATGGCAGTATTTTTTGCTATCATTATAGCTTATTAAAAACAGAGCAGGAGGGTGTCCTGCACAGGTGCTAGAAATAGCTTGGCACCAGTGGGGCACTAATGGAATACAACAGCCAGTTCTATGATGCCACTAAATGGCAGTATTTTTTGCTATAATTATAGCTTATTAAAAACAGAGCAGAAGGGTGTCCTGCACAGGTGCTAGAAATAGCTTGCCACCAGTGGGGCACTAATGGAATACAACAGCCGGTTGTATGATGCCACTAAATGGCAGTATTTTTTGCTATCATTATAGCTTATTAAAAACAGAGCAGGAGGGTGTCCTGCACAGGTGCTAGAAATAGCTTGGCACCAGTGGGGCACTAATGGAATACAACGGCCAGTTCTATGATGCCACTAAATGGCAGTATTTTTTGCTATCATTATAGCTTATTAAAAACAGAGCAGGAGGGTGTCCTGCACAGGTGCTAGAAATAGCTTGGCACCAGTGGGGCACTAATGGAATACAACAGCCAGTTCTATGATGCCACTAAATGGCAGTATTTTTTGCTATAATTATAGCTTATTAAAAACAGAGCAGGAGGGTGTCCTGCACAGGTGCTAGAAATAGCTTGCCACCAGTGGGGCACTAATGGAATACAACAGCCGGTTGTATGATGTCACTAAATGGCAGTATTTTTTGCTATCATTATAGCTTATTAAAAACAGAGCAGGAGGGTGTCCTGCACAGGTGCTAGAAATAGCTTGGCACCAGTGGGGCACTAATGGAATACAACGGCCAGTTCTATGATGCCACTAAATGGCAGTATTTTTTGCTATCATTATAGCTTATTAAAAACAGAGCAGGAGGGTGTCCTGCACAGGTGCTAGAAATAGCTTGCCACCAGTGGGGCACTAATGGAATACAACGGCCAGTTCTATGATGCCACTAAATGGCAGTATTTTTTGCTATCATTATAGCTTATTAAAAACAGAGCAGGAGGGTGTCCTGCACAGGGGCTAGAAATAGCTTGGCACCAGTGGGGCACTAATGGAATACAACAGCCAGTTCTATGATGCCACTAAATGGCAGTATTTTTTGCTATAATTATAGCTTATTAAAAACAGAGCAGGAGGGTGTCCTGCACAGGTGCTAGAAATAGCTTGCCACCAGTGGGGCACTAATGGAATACAACAGCCGGTTGTATGATGCCACTAAATGGCAGTATTTTTTGCTATCATTATAGCTTATTAAAAACAGAGCAGGAGGGTGTCCTGCACAGGTGCTAGAAATAGCTTGGCACCAGTGGGGCACTAATGGAATACAACGGCCAGTTCTATGATGCCACTAAATGGCAGTATTTTTTGCTATCATTATAGCTTATTAAAAACAGAGCAGGAGGGTGTCCTGCACAGGTGCTAGAAATAGCTTGGCACCAGTGGGGCACTAATGGAATACAACAGCCAGTTCTATGATGCCACTAAATGGCAGTATTTTTTTCTATAATTATAGCTTATTAAAAACAGAGCAGGAGGGTGTCCTGCACAGGTGCTAGAAATAGCTTGCCACCAGTGGGGCACTAATGGAATACAACAGCCGGTTGTATGATGCCACTAAATGGCAGTATTTTTTGCTATCATTATAGCTTATTAAAAACAGAGCAGGAGGGTGTCCTGCACAGGTGCTAGAAATAGCTTGGCACCAGTGGGGCACTAATGGAATACAACGGCCAGTTCTATGATGCCACTAAATGGCAGTATTTTTTGCTATCATTATAGCTTATTAAAAACAGAGCAGGAGGGTGTCCTGCACAGGTGCTAGAAATAGCTTGGCACCAGTGGGGCACTAATGGAATACAACAGCCAGTTCTATGATGCCACTAAATGGCAGTATTTTTTGCTATCATTATAGCTTATTAAAAACAGAGCAGGAGGGTGTCCTGCACAGGAGCTAGAAATAGCTTGGCACCAGTGGGGCACTAATGGAATACAACAGCCAGTTCTATAATGCCACTAAATGGCAGTATTTTTTGCTATCATTATAGCTTATTAAAAACAGAGCAGGAGGGTGTCCTGCACAGGTGCTAGAAATAGCTTGGCACCAGTGGGGCACTAATGGAATACAACAGCCAGTTCTATGATGCCACTAAATGGCAGTATTTTTTGCTATCATTATAGCTTATTAAAAACAGAGCAGGAGGGTGTCCTGCACAGGTGCTAGAAATAGCTTGGCACGAGTGGGGCACTAATGGAATACAACAGCCAGTTCTATGATGCCACTAAATGGCAGTATTTTTTGCTATCATTATAGCTTATTAAAAACAGAGCAGGAGGGTGTCCTGCACAGGTGGTAGAAATAGCTTGGCACCAGTGGGGCACTAATGGAGTACAACAGCCACTTCTTGTATGCCACTAAGTTTACTCAATTTTTGGTATTATAACGTCTTAGTAAGTAACAATGAGTTTTAGTGTGCAATGCAGGCAGACGTGCTGCAAATATCTTTGCACTACTGGGACTATACAGAAGTCCAATAGCCACGTTTAGGATGCCACTAGGTTCAATCAGTGTTTGCTAGTATAATGGCTTAGTAACAATGAGTTTGAGTGTGCAATGCAGGCAGAAGTGCTACAAATATCTTTGCACTAGTGGGACTATACAGAAGTCCAATAGCCACGTTTAGGATGCCACTAGGTTCACTCAGTGTTTGCTAGTATAATGGCTTAGTAACAATGAGTTTGAGTGTGCAATGCAGGCAGATGTGCTGCAAATATCTTTGCACTAGTGGGACTATACAGAAGTCCAATAGCCACGTTTAGAATGCCACTAGGTTCACTCAGTGTTTGCTAGTATAATGGCTTAGCTACAATGAGTTTGAGTGTGCAATGCAGGCAGACGTGCTGCAAATATCTTTGCACTACTGGGGCAATACAGCAGTCCAACAGCCACGTTAAGGATGCCACTAAGTTCACTCAGTGTTTGCTAGTATAATGGCTTAGTAACAATGAGTTGGAGTGTGCAATGCAGGCAGAGGTGCTGCAAATATCTTTGCACTAGTGGGACTATACAGAAGTCCAATAGCCACGTTTAGGATGCCACTAGGTTCACTCAGTGTTTGCTAGTATAATGGCTTAGTAACAATGAGTTTGAGTGTGCAATGCAGGCAGAGGTGCTGCAAATATCTTTGCACTAGTGGGACTATACAGAAGTCCAATAGCCACGTTTAGGATGCCACTAGGTTCACTCAGTGTTTGTTAGTATGATGGCTTAGCTACAATGAGTTTGAGTGTGCAATGCAGGCAGACGTGCTGCAAATATCTTTGCACTACTGGGGCAATACAGCAGTCCAACAGCCACGTTAAGGATGCCACTAAGTTCACTCAGTGTTTGCTAGTATAATGGCTTAGTAACAATGAGTTGGAGTGTGCAATGCAGGCAGAAGTGCTGCAAATATCTTTGCACTAGTGGGACTATACAGAAGTCCAATAGCCACATTTAGGATGCCACTAGGTTCAATCAGTGTTTGCTAGTATAATGGCTTAGTAACAATGAGTTTGAGTGTGCAATGCAGGCAGAGGTGCTGCAAATATCTTTGCACTAGTGGGACTATACAGAAGTCCAATAGCCACGTTTAGGATGCCACTAGGTTCACTTAGTGTTTGCTAGTATAATGGCTTAGTAACAATGAGTTTGAGTGTGCAATGCAGGCAGAGGTGCTGCAAATATCTTTGCACTAGTGGGACTATACAGAAGTCCAATAGCCACGTTTAGGATGCCACTAGGTTCACTCAGTGTTTGCTAGTATAATGGCTTAGTAACAATGAGTTTGAGTGTGCAATGCAGGCAGAGGTGCTGAATATATCTTTGCACTAGTGGGACTATACAGAAGTCCAATAGCCACGTTTAGGATGCCACTAGGTTCACTCAGTGTTTGCTAGTATAATGGCTTAGTAACAATGAGTTTGAGTGTGCAATGCAGGCAGACGTGCTGCAAATATCTTTGCACTAGTGGGACTATACAGAAGTCCAATAGCCACGTTTAGGATGCCACTAGGTTCACTCAGTGTTTGCTAGTATAATGGCTTAGTAACAATGAGTTTGAGTGTGCAATGCAGGCAGACGTGCTGCAAATATCTTTGCACTAGTGGGACTATACAGAAGTCCAATAGCCACGTTTAGGATGCCACTAGGTTCAATCAGTGTTTGCTAGTATAATGGCTTAGTAACAATGAGTTTGAGTGTGCAATGCAGGTAGAGGTGCTGCAAATATCTTTGCACTAGTGGGACTATACAGAAGTCCAATAGCCACGTTTAGGATGCCACTAGGTTCACTCAGTGTTTGCTAGTATAATGGCTTAGTAACAATGAGTTGGATTGTGCAATGCAGGCAGAGGTGCTGCAAATATCTTTGCACTTGTGGGACTATACAGAAGTCCAATAGCCACGTTTAGGATGCCACTAGGTTCAATCAGTGTTTGCTAGTATAATGGCTTAGTAACAATGATTTTGAGTGTGCAATGCAAGCAGAGGTGCTGCAAATATCTTTGCACTAGTGGGACTATACAGAAGTCCAATAGCCACGTTTACGATGCCACTAGGTTCAATCAGTGTTTGCTAGTATAATGGCTTAGTAACAATGAGTTTGAGTGTGCAATGCAGGCAGAGGTGCTGCAAATATCTTTGCACTAGTGGGACTATACAGAAGTCCAATAGCCACGTTTAGGATGCCACTTGGTTCACTCAGTGTTTGCTAGTATAATGGCTTAGCTACAATGAGTTTGAGTGTGCAATGCAGGCAGACGTGCTGCAAATATCTTTGCACTACTGGGGCAATACAGCAGTCCAACAGCCACGTTAAGGATGCCACTAAGTTCACTCAGTGTTTGCTAGTATAATGGCTTAGTAACAATGAGTTGGAGTGTGCAATGAAGGCAGAGGTGCTGCAAATATCTTTGCACTAGTGGGACTATACCGAAGTCCAATAGCCACGTTTAGGATGCCACTAGGTTCACTCAGTGTTTGCTAGTATAATGGCTTAGCTACAATGAGTTTGAGTGTGCAATGCAGGCAGACGTGCTGCAAATATCTTTGCACTAGTGGGACTATACAGAAGTCCAATAGCCACGTTTAGGATGCCACTAGGTTCACTCAGTGTTTGCTAGTATAATGGCTTAGCTACAATGAGTTTGAGTGTGCAATGCAGGCAGACGTGCTGGAAATATCTTTGCACTACTGGGGCAATACAGCAGTCCAACAGCCACGTTAAGGATGCCACTAAGTTCACTCAGTGTTTGCTAGTGTAATGGCTTAGTAACAATGAGTTGGAGTGTGCAATGCAGGCAGAGGTGCTGCAAATATCTTTGCACTAGTGGGACTATACAGAAGTCCAATAGCCACGTTTAGGATGCCACTAGGTTCAATCAGTGTTTGCTAGTATAATGGCTTAGTAACAATGAGTTTGAGTGTGCAATGCAGGTAGAGGTGCTGCAAATATCTTTGCACTAGTGGGACTATACAGAAGTCCAATAGCCACGTTTAGGATGCCACTAGGTTCACTCAGTGATTGCTAGTATAATGGCTTAGTAACAATGAGTTGGATTGTGCAATGCAGGCAGAGGTGCTGCAAATATCTTTGCACTTGTGGGACTATACAGAAGTCCAATAGCCACGTTTAGGATGCCACTAGGTTCAATCAGTGTTTGCTAGTATAATGGCTTAGTAACAATGATTTTGAGTGTGCAATGCAAGCAGAGGTGCTGCAAATATCTTTGCACTAGTGGGACTATACAGAAGTCCAATAGCCACGTTTACGATGCCACTAGGTTCAATCAGTGTTTGCTAGTATAATGGCTTAGTAACAATGAGTTTGAGTGTGCAATGCAGGCAGAGGTGCTGCAAATATCTTTGCACTAGTGGGACTATACAGAAGTCCAATAGCCACGTTTAGGATGCCACTTGGTTCACTCAGTGTTTGCTAGTATAATGGCTTAGCTACAATGAGTTTGAGTGTGCAATGCAGGCAGACGTGCTGCAAATATCTTTGCACTACTGGGGCAATACAGCAGTCCAACAGCCACGTTAAGGATGCCACTAAGTTCACTCAGTGTTTGCTAGTATAATGGCTTAGTAACAATGAGTTGGAGTGTGCAATGCAGGCAGAGGTGCTGCAAATATCTTTGCACTAGTGGGACTATACCGAAGTCCAATAGCCACGTTTAGGATGCCACTAGGTTCACTCAGTGTTTGCTAGTATAATGGCTTAGCTACAATGAGTTTGAGTGTGCAATGCAGGCAGACGTGCTGCAAATATCTTTGCACTACTGGGGCAATACAGCAGTCCAACAGCCACGTTAAGGATGCCACTAAGTTCACTCAGTGTTTGCTAGTATAATGGCTTAGTAACAATGAGTTGGAGTGTGCAATGCAGGCAGAGGTGCTGCAAATATCTTTGCACTAATGGGACTATACAGAAGTCCAATAGCCACGTTTAGGATGCCACTAGGTTCACTCAGTGTTTGCTAGTATAATGGCTTAGTAACAATGAGTTTGAGTGTGCAATGCAGGCATACGTGCTGCAAATATCTTTGCACTAGTGGGACTATACAGAAGTCCAATAGCCACGTTTAGGATGCCACTAGGTTCACTCAGTGTTTGTTAGTATAATGGCTTAGCTACAATGAGTTTGAGTGTGCAATGCAGGCAGACGTGCTGCAAATATCTTTGCACTACTGGGGCAATACAGCAGTCCAACAGCCACGTTAAGGATGCCACTAAGTTCACTCAGTGTTTGCTAGTATAATGGCTTAGTAACAATGAGTTGGAGTGTGCAATGCAGGCAGAGGTGCTGCAAATATCTTTGCACTAGTGGGACTATACAGAAGTCCAATAGCCACATTTAGGATGCCACTAGGTTCAATCAGTGTTTGCTAGTATAATGGCTTAGTAACAATGAGTTTGAGTGTGCAATGCAGGCAGAGGTGCTGCAAATATCTTTGCACTAGTGGGACTATACAGAAGTCCAATAGCCACGTTTAGGATGCCACTAGGTTCACTTAGTGTTTGCTAGTATAATGGCTTAGTAACAATGAGTTTGAGTGTGCAATGCAGGCAGAGGTGCTGCAAATATCTTTGCACTAGTGGGACTATACAGAAGTCCAATAGCCACGTTTAGGATGCCACTATGTTCACTCAGTGTTTGCTAGTATAATGGCTTAGTAACAATGAGTTTGAGTGTGCAATGCAGGCAGACGTGCTGCAAATATCTTTGCACTAGTGGGACTATACAGAAGTCCAATAGCCACGTTTAGGATGCCACTAGGTTCACTCAGTGTTTGCTAGTATAATGGCTTAGTAACAATGAGTTTGAGTGTGCAATGCAGGCAGACGTGCTGCAAATATCTTTACACTAGTGGGACTATACCGAAGTCCAATAGCCACGTTTAGGATGCCACTAGGTTCACTCAGTGTTTGCTAGTATAATGGCTTAGCTACAATGAGTTTGAGTGTGCAATGCAGGCAGACGTGCTGCAAATATCTTTGCACTACTGGGGCAATACAGCAGTCCAACAGCCACGTTAAGGATGCCACTAAGTTCACTCAGTGTTTGCTAGTATAATGGCTTAGTAACAATGAGTTGGAGTGTGCAATGCAGGCAGAGGTGCTGCAAATATCTTTGCACTAGTGGGACTATACAGAAGTCCAATAGCCACGTTTAGGATGCCACTAGGTTCACTCAGTGTTTGCTAGTATAATGGCTTAGTAACAATGAGTTTGAGTGTGCAATGCAGGCAGAGGTGCTGCAAATATCTTTGCACTAGTGGGACTATACAGAAGTCCAATAGCCACGTTTAGGATGCCACTAGGTTCACTCAGTGTTTGTTAGTATAATGGCTTAGCTACAATGAGTTTGAGTGTGCAATGCAGGCAGACGTGCTGCAAATATCTTTGCACTACTGGGGCAATACAGCAGTCCAACAGCCACGTTAAGGATGCCACTAAGTTCACTCAGTGTTTGCTAGTATAATGGCTTAGTAACAATGAGTTGGAGTGTGCAATGCAGGCAGAGGTGCTGCAAATATCTTTGCACTAGTGGGACTATACAGAAGTCCAATAGCCACATTTAGAATCCCACTAGGTTCAATCAGTGTTTGCTAGTATAATGGCTTAGTAACAATGAGTTTGAGTGTGCAATGCAGGCAGAGGTGCTGCAAATATCTTTGCACTAGTGGGACTATACAGAAGTCCAATAGCCACGTTTAGGATGCCACTAGGTTCACTTAGTGTTTGCTAGTATAATGGCTTAGTAACAATGAGTTTGAGTGTGCAATGCAGGCAGAGGTGCTGCAAATATCTTTGCACTAGTGGGACTATACAGAAGTCCAATAGCCACGTTTAGGATGCCACTAGGTTCACTCAGTGTTTGCTAGTATAATGGCTTAGTAACAATGAATTTGAGTGTGCAATGCAGGCAGAGGTGCTGAAGATATCTTTGCACTAGTGGGACTATACAGAAGTCCAATAGCCACGTTTAGGATGCAACTAGGTTCACTCAGTGTTTGCTAGTATAATGGCTTAGTAACAATGAGTTTGAGTGTGCAATGCAGGCAGACGTGCTGCAAATATCTTTGCACTAGTGGGACTATACAGAAGTCCTATAGCCACGTTTAGGATGCCACTAGGTTCACTCAGTGTTTGCTAGTATAATGGCTTAGTAACAATGAGTTTGAGTGTGCAATGCAGGCAGACGTGCTGAAAATATCTTTGCACTAGTGGGACTATACAGAAGTCCAATAGCCACGTTTAGGATGCCACTAGGTTCACTCAGTGTTTGCTAGTATAATGGCTTAGCTACAATGAGTTTGAGTGTGCAATGCAGGCAGACGTGCTGAAAATATCTTTGCACTAGTGGGACTATACAGAAGTCCAATAGCCACGTTTAGGATGCCACTAGGTTCACTCAGTGTTTGCTAGTATAATGGCTTAGCTACAATGAGTTTGAGTGTGCAATGCAGGCAGACGTGCTGGAAATATCTTTGCACTATTGGGGCAATACAGCAGTCCAACAGCCACGTTAAGGATGCCACTAAGTTCACTCAGTGTTTGCTAGTATAATGGCTTAGTAACAATGAGTTGGAGTGTGCAATGCAGGCAGAGGTGCTGCTGTCGCGGGCGGGGAGGAGGGTGTCAGCACACCGCGCTCACCCCTTCTGCTCGGGTCCGGCAGCTGCTCCTGGTGGCTCGAGCTGTGGGCCGGATCCCGGGGTGTCTCGAGCGACACTCCTCGCCCGTGAGTGAAAGGGGGGTGTTTGTTGGGTGTGGGGATTGTTATAGTTCGTGACGCCACCCACGGTTGTGGTGATTGCACCACCGCTGCTCAGTGTGGGGGTCCCGGGGATGGTGATGCGGAGCAGCCTGGTGTTGTGTTGCCCCTCCGTGGGTAGGGGTTGGTGATCCCGGGGCCCGGTGATGAGATGTGAAGTGTAGGGCCTGGAGGGCGCAGGGACGCGGGGGCAGCGCTGTGCCTTGCGGCACTATGGTACTCACTCAGCCTGACACACGGACACAGTCTGTACGGTAAACCAACGGCTGGTAGGACGGTCCCACAGACGGCTGCACCTGCACTCCCGGTAGGTGACGGTGATGTCTCTCTTCCTTGCACCTGTGTTGACTGATGGTAGCGGTGGATTCCCTCCGGTTACCCGCTCCCCGACTGCAATCTGGGCCGGAGGAGCTCTACACTTTGCCCGCAGGCGCTGGCCCTGGGGAAACTGGTGCCCCGGCGGTGGCGGTGTCTCCCCGGTAATGGTCGGGCTGTTGCCGTCAATCGGGACTTGGTTGCTGGGGGATCTGCGTCCCCGTCACTGACGGATTTGGCAAATTTGGCGACTCCTAGCCTTGCCGGGGTCCGAGAGGCCCCTGCCCTGGTGCTGACTGTCCTTCGGAACACTGCTCCAGACCACCGGGCACACAGCCAACGGGGTCCTTCCAGGAACTTCCAAACGGTCCCCCTCCAAACAGTCACCGCCGTCGCTGACCTTGCTGTTCTGGCCCTACACAAAGCTGGGCTCTCAGGCTTTCTTTCCTTCTGTCACTTTACTTGCTTTTTCCTCCTTTTCTACTTTCTTTCCTTAACTCCTCCACTTCCTCCTCCTGGACTCCTCTCTCAAGCTCTCCCTGAGCTCTTCTCTGTTGTTTACTCTTGCCCTGCCTGGGCTAATCTGCCTGGTTACTTCCTGCCTCCAGTGTTGTGAGCTCCTTGGTGGGTGGAGCCAACCGCCTGGCCCACCCCCTGGT